>NC_045541.1:31797709-32117709 GCF_009769535.1 Thamnophis elegans | reverse complement strand
ACTAACATTTGAATCTGGATATTATTCTTTCCATAATTCATATATTCGCTTTAAATAACCTCTTTTTTCTGGCTCTGAGTTGTAGTAACAGGCCATTATGGCACGGTTTTCATCTGCACTATATTTTTGTCGTTTTGTTGGCTGGTCCACTTGTAGCCCACTTGTCGACGGATGTCCAGGGACCCCAACATCCGCCGCGGCCCTTGTTAACCCGCGCGACGATCGATGCGGTATAAAATTTTTATTCGTTTCTTTCACCATATTGTATGGGTTGGCGGGGGTTTTTTATGGGGCCAGTTGCCAACCTGACCCCAACCCTCCTCCTTTTTCATCCAGGCTTGGGACCGGCAACGGCGGAGTTGTTGTTGTTGTTGTTGTTATTATTATTATTATTGCTAGATAAATGCTGTACAACCAAATAGATTTGACTGGAATTGAGAGATGTATAAATAATAATCAGCAGTGTATGAATGGGAGAAGGATCTGTGTAATCTTCATAGGTGCAGGGCCAATACTAACAGTCATAGGGTGTATTGTAATACAATGTGACATGTAAGGTTTTGGCTTAATATATAGAAATAACCATGATGCTTATTCATCAAACCATGACACTTGGGTATTGCAGTGTGTGAAGCCAGTTAGTGACTTGCTGAAAAACAGGAGTTTATGACAGATACAGAGTTTAAAATAGGTCTTCTAATTCATAGTTCAGTGTCTTACTAAGCTTGTTTTCATATGTGCAGGGAAGACTATTGAGTGTTTCACATAGATGGAAACAACCACAGTAGCTTTGTATTCTTCATATGAGTCTTTTTAAATGGTCTGGGAAGAAAAAGTTGAAACCCTTCTATAGTAAGAGTAGGGGTTTGGGATTGCTGTTATCATTTTTGTTTCAAAATTCTGCATTTAATAAAACCGAATGTATTCCTCCAGGATTTTTTTAGATGAAGCTCATTTTATTTATAAAATAGAGTTGTGTATATTATAGAATGTTGTGTCTTTGTCTAGGGACCTCCAACGGATGCACCTGCAGTTGACACAGCTGAGCAAGTTTACATTTCTTCACTTGCACTTCTAAAGGTAAATATCTGTGTGTGTTTTTAAGTATTGTGCAAAGCACTGAATATATTACAAGTGAGATGTTTCTGCTGCATTTTGTATCAAAAGTTACATTTTCTGGGGTATTTAAAAATCAGATTTGAGAAATGGGAAATCCGATGCTCTCCAGGTGTTGCAAAAGTATACCTCACAACTCCCAGCAATGGCAAAGGATGCTAAAAGTGATGTGGTCAAGCAACATCTAGATAACGCTACCTTTTAGATACAATCATTTGTCATATTTTTACTTCCGTTCAGTTTTTCCTCCTGGCCAGTAAAAATTGCTCAACACTTAGCATTTAATGATTATGTTTGGTTCTCATTGAACTCTTTAAGGGTTCTTTGTCCTTCATTTTTTTCTCCACTGTATATTCTAAGTGGTTGATGATATACTGGCAAGTAGCTTTAATTTTACTATTATGGGCAGCTATCTGTTTCATGCCTATAGATGCTATACACATAACCTCTAAATGTGACTATTCAAATTATTCATGGTTTTTATATATGGTACAATATAGGATACAAAGTAAAATGGTGCTATCTTTATAAACCCCACTACATGGCATATATTGCATGATCCTAAATGAGAAGCTAGCAAGGCATTGATTATGATAGTCTGTTGTCCTCAAACCTGGGCAATAACTGGCACACTGATCAAAGAAGAGAAAAGCTATTTTATGGCCAGAGATGACACTTGTAGAGAGATTTTTTCCCCACCAGTGTCTCACTGTTCTATGTCGTTGTGCTCTTCATAGGTCTTCTTTTTCCAATGAAGATATTTTGAGCATAGATTTTGTAGATTATTTTATACAAACAGAACTAATAGGCATTGGAAGGAATCATATATTTTATGAAATACTCTTTTATCTTTTTAAATGCATCGTCTTCTGAGATATGATCCACTCTTTTGCCAGTCCATTGTCTTTTGCTATCAGAAACTTGATTTCTCCAATAACAGCTTACTATGAATCTGTGTGTAAGACAGATCCTATAGTATTTTCAGAGAAAGCTGCTTTTGGCCTTAGAGCTCTTAAAGATGTGAATATATAATAGAAAAAGAAATTTAAAAACCACCAGAGAATCAAGCATCTGTTCCTTAAATATTATTCAGTAGAATTCTGATCTTTCCAGATGTTGAAGCATGGTCGAGCTGGTGTTCCCATGGAAGTTATGGGACTCATGCTTGGAGAATTTGTTGATGACTACACTGTCAGAGTGATTGATGTGTTTGCTATGCCACAGTCAGGAACGGTGAGTTCTTTCCGTTAGCACATGTGCTATAACACTGTTATAATTGTACCTCAAAAATGTTCTTCCCCAACATACTTAATTTTTTGAAGAAAATATTCATATATGCAGTGCATATATCCAAGCTTATATATAATGTGATGCTCTTATGTTCTATATAACTTTTCGAGTCATAAATAGCTATGTTGTTTTGTAATTAGATGTCAATTGCATGAAGCATTAGATTGAAATATTCAATCTGTCAGGCGCAAACAACCAGGCCCATACTTGATGATTTTAATTAATTGTTTTATTGCTCAAGCCTATACACAGGACCTTCTCAGACTGATGGTTTGTACCTGGTTGAGACTAGATAAGTTTGAACGGCATTCAAAGGTGGTGGTATCAGACTTTGCCCTCTTGTGCTCACATAAAGATTCTAGCCTAAGTCCACTTTTGACTCCTCAAGCTCGTTCTTTCCTTCTAAAATGTATCTCTAATTTTTTTAAAATATTACATTTATAAACTTGGGATATTAATTAAAAAGCTGGATTTTGATGTGAAAGCTACTGGCTAAGTGCCATAAATAGTGGTGATTTACTTTTTGAATTGCTCTCAAAGCATGATTAGACTGGATACATGGTAGAGGATGAAGTAAAGAATCTTAGACAAAGCAGTCACAGCTCACTTCATAGAATCTTCTACGCTTAAATTACTATGCACTCCTAAAAGAGAGCAGTGAATACAAATGAATTAAATGTGTTTGTTAAAAGAAATATTTTTGTGATTTTTGACATTTGTTAGTAGATCATATTATTACTATTCTGAATTGGTCATGAAAGTTACTTGTACCTAAAATTGCCTTTGTTAATCTGCTTCTAAATGCAGGGAGTCAGTGTGGAGGCAGTTGATCCTGTGTTTCAAGCCAAAATGTTGGATATGTTAAAACAGACTGGAAGGTTAGGATTTTCTTTATTGACTATAAAATATGTTATAATAACAACCAAGTCCTCTTGATTTCCTATTCTATCATTTACTACTGTTTAAATATAACCTTGTTCCTTCTGGGTGATTTATATGATAGATTGCTTACATTTAATAATGGATTTAATATATTGTCAAAAGCCAGCTAAGTGTTTTCAGATTCCCATCACTGTTTTTCTCCAGGTATGGAGCAATTACAATATTCAATAAGAAGTTAAATTTCTGTATTAACACAATGGAAAAGGGACAATTAACCAACCTTTTCCAACTTTTCAACCACTGTTCTGTATACCCAACAAAAATAATTTGGGGAAAAAATCAATTTTTTTAAAAATGAGGACTTCATTTGGAATGTCTCAACAGGTGCCATCTTTGTGCTGAAATTTTTATACTGATATAAAAACTTATACAAGCTTACTGTGTTTCCTCGGAAATAAGACAGGGTCTTAATTTATTTTGTCCCACAAAATATGGCCTTGGGCTTATTATAGGGGGAGGGCTTATTGTTTTGGGGTTGCCGGGCAGCTGCTCCCTTGCGAATTGGCTCCCGAAGAGCTGGGCACAGCCTCAGGGGCGAAGCAGCCATGAGGTGACCATGTTCACGAGCAACCACCCGGCAAACCCCCTCTCCAGCTGGGCAGAGCACCATTCACTGACCTAGGGAGTATCCCTAAGGCACCAAGGCACGTGGCGCTCTGCCCACTTCCCAGTTACCGTGGCTTGGCACATTCGGGATATCCCCTAAGTCAGTGCATGGAGCTCTGCCCAGCTGGAGAGGGGGGTTGCGGGAGCGCCTGTTCTGCCCCTGCCGCGCTCCGAGCATAACTTCTTCTCCAGCTTCCAAACTCCAAAACTCGGCTGCCAAGTCTTCCAGCAGCGGCCACTCTAGGAGTGCGCTCTATGGCTGCGGGCCAGCTGCGGGACAGAGAGTCTGGGTTGGGGAGCAGGCAGAGCCTTGGTGCCTTAGGGATACCTAGGTCAGTGAATGGCGCTCTGCCCGGCTGGAGAGCGGGTTTGCCGGGTGGCTGCTCGTGAGCATGGTCACCTCATGGCTGCTTCGCCCCTGAGGCTGTGCCTGGCTCTTCAGGAGCCAGTTCGCAAAGGAGCAGCCGCCCAGCAACTCCCCCCTCCGGCCAGGCACAGCACCGCTCACTGACCTAGCAGTATCTCGAAGGCGCCAAGAAACATGAGAACCTTTCCCCCCTCTGGCTCCCGCGGCTTGGCACCTTCGGGATACCGCTAGGTCAGTGAGCGGTGCTCTGCCTGGCTGGAGGGGGGGGGGTTGTCCAGGGAGCTTATTTTCGGGGGTGGGCTTATATTTTTGCCCACGCAAAAAAATGTGACAAGGCATTAGTTTCAGGACAGGTTGTATTTTCGGGGAAACACAGTATAAGGATTAATGTGAACAAAAGTCTTGACCACCAAAGAGAACAGTACAAATTGCTTTTTGAGCAAATCTCTACTTCTGCTTTAATTGATAGTTAATCTTTTGATGTCATTTGATCCTATCATCCATGCTTGATAGATATTCTGCGGTGAAAAGCCAACTTGGCTCTAGTGTGTTCAGAGGAGATATTTCCCAAAAATGTGGAAAGGATAAAAATTGGATAGGAGGTGTGGCAACAGGATGAAAAACTGAGAGCCTGACCTAGACTTGTTACTACACCTCCCTTAATGCTAGCACTTCTTCACCACATTTTCATGTTTTTATTATAATGTGGTGAGCATAAATATAAATGTTTCGCCTGGTGCTTTCTTTTTCCTTAGTAATTTCTTATGCTTCTGTAGATTACACTGTTGCTTTTCATATGTCCTGCTGCAAATAATTGAACTTCCCAATGCTTCCTTTTTTCCAGGCCCGAGATGGTTGTTGGCTGGTATCACAGCCATCCTGGTTTTGGCTGTTGGTTGTCTGGTGTGGATATCAATACTCAACAGAGCTTTGAGGCCCTTTCAGAAAGAGCTGTGGCAGTAGTAGTGGATCCCATTCAGAGTGTAAAAGGAAAGGTATGTGCTAGCTTATATTAATTAAATTATTCTTTTAATTTTTTTATCACATCTTGTATTATGGATTCTTTTACATGGAAAATTTTGGAAAATACGGTATGTTATTTCAACCATCTCTTCAGATAAAAATATGAGAATTGTCTTTCCCCTTTTTTTGCTTAAATCAAATATACCTAGCTTGAGGTATATAATTTTTTTCACTTCCTTTAATTATTTTCTGTACTTTTTTTCTTGAAAAACTATTTGGTCTTTAGGGTAAATTAAAAAGAAACTTTAAAAAACTTTCCTATTACATTTCTATTAAATCCAATACAATTTGTATCTTAGGGTCAAGACTATAAATACCATTTAGGTTGGTAAAACCTTCAATCTTTTCAAAATGAAATAGCAGGTCAAGATAGATTAAATCCTTCTCTAGAGATACATAATGCTCATTCTTGAGATGGAATCGGGTACTTTTTACATATTCTCCAAAATAAAAATTTCTCTAAAAACCATTTGCAACCATTCACATTTTAGGGCAAGTTTGCAGATGAATGATTATGCAGAATCCTTATGAAAAGAGATTAACTTGCAAAGCATATTGGGTTATAGTTTGTCCTTTGTTGAAATCTCTTTTGTTCTTGTTTGATTCTTTTTTTATTTCTTTCTAGCCCCATATGCCATTTTCCTATTTCCTGCCTCATGACAGCAGGGAGCAGCTCTATTATCACCTTCACAGAGCTGTCTGCAAATGTGAGAGGCAATTCGATTTTGCTCAGCCACAGGGAGAGTGGATTAGAAAAACTACAGAACATAGAGAAATTGGCTAGGTGGTTACTGCTTTAAAATACTGCTGAGGTGTTTTGTTTCAGCATGCTTTCCTATTGTATTACAGAATAGTCATTCAATTAATATGTATGACATTTGTGCAATGTTATAAATATTTTAAGTATTTAAGTTTTTGTGTTAATGGATCTGTGATCGTAAGCTGGTTAACCAACTATAAATGTTGCCACTTTCTTGATAGGATGAAATGATCACTTGTATGAGTATAATAATAGCAACATATGGCCAAGTTAACTGTTAATTTTCATTTTAAATGTCAGTATATTTCTATATGTCTGTCCAGTTAACAATCCCTCTCCCCAACAAAAAACCTCAAATGAGGTGACTTAAATATGTAATTGTAAAATACAAAATTATGCTTAGCATTTCAGATTGCAATGATATTAGGAAAGGAGAAAAAAATCTAAGGCAAAGAAATTACTTGTCAGCTTCAAAATTTCCCTTATGTTGCAAAACAATGCTTCTGTATTATTACAACTACCCATTGATTCATATAAAGCTTGACAACTACGGTGAGGATTTGGGCATTGTGGATGTTTCTATATTTTGTATTCCCAGGCATTTTTTGTAATTCACTATTTTCTTGATAAATCTATCTAATATAATCCCATTTCATTAGACAATTAATTGATTGGATACGTTTATAGTTGATTGGGTAAGCTTTTGTATTTCTCTGGAATTATGTTAATATCTATTGTTTCTAAAATTAAACTTACTATATTTTTCAGAGTATAAGACACACCTTTTCCCCTCAAAATGAAAAATGGGCCTGTTTTCACGAAAAACGGGCTTTTTTGCTCGTTTTTGGCTCCCCCATGCCCCCAGGAGCACTCTGCAAGCCCCCTAAAGGCTATTCATGCCTTTGGGGGGGGGATGGACCCGTTTTTGCGAAAAATGGGCTGTTTTGGGGAAATTTGCAGAGTGCAAAAACTTTTTTTAAAATTTGCCTCTTCAAAACCTTGGTGCATCTTATACTCTGGTGCGTCTTATACTCCGAAAAATATGGTAATGAGAGAGATGGGCTTATAGCTTGGAGAATGAATTCTACAAGTTTTCATAGAATATCCCCTTTCTTGATGAATCAGATTAATACTTTAGAATATTCTCCAGCTCATTTGTGCACCTGAATATTAGGTAGCAGCTGAAAGATAGGAGTATTTTTGCCTAATCTACCTTGTTGTGCCAACTCTGTTTCTGACAAGGCCTCAGACCTGATGGTATTGCATTTGGTCTACATTATTGCTGTGAAGTTTTATATTTACTAGAAACTTGAGAACTTGGGCCAGAATGTTGCAGTGAAAATGCTGATGTGTGCTTCTGTCTATCCTGGAAGGAGTGTTTTAGATACCTATTTACTTTCAATGTTACTAAATAGCCTTTCTGAACATGATGCCTTAATTCCACACCTAATCCTTTATTTATAAGCAAATCCATAAAATATCAACTTTTCAATCCTGATGTCAGCAAAAAGTTCACAAAGATTTGGCAGAGCATGTCTTATTTAACTTTCATCAAATAAACCAACTTTATATTCCTTTCTTTTACCTCTAACAGTCTTAATATTTAATTCAAATATTGATGTAGGATTTGATTTCTCTTCAATTCTTATTTATCCCCATGGCACAAATTTCTTCAAGACTTTAAAAACCATTTTTATAACAATAGAAAACATTTTCCTGGCCATTCTCTTCGTTAATCATTTTTCTTTTAATTTTTAAAACTTTAGCCAATTTCTTTTGTATATCCAGTACAGTGTCCTTTTCCAAATCATTATCCCAGCATGTCATTTGTAATTCTACTTCCGGTATTTGTTCCACACCTGTCATTCTTTATAACATATTTTAGACATTGTATATCCATAGAAACAGACATCATTATTGACAGTGTTGACATTATAGTTACTATTTTCTGACTCCATTCTTCAAAGATCTCCTTTAAGGTTTCCGATGTTTTGTGTCATGTTCTAAGTACCAGTATTAACTGGTATTAAGAACATGTTTGTATTTGATGACTTTTTATATTTGTCATTCTGAAGGTCTTCAATAGCTTTAAAATGGTTAATAGACAATTTCTGAAAGTGAGTAGAAAGGTTTGCAAATGAAGTGTCCTTTAAAAGGCTCTGCTAGATTGTGAGCAAGAGGGATGATCTCGTTATTTCTTGGTGCTCAAGTCCGTGGAAAACTGATATCCTGTGGTCTCCTTGCAAGCAGCAACCATCTGGAGCATGCATCCTCACCTTATTCAGAGATGTTCCGCGGAGCCAGTCTTCTCACTGGTTTCTTGGTCTTTCTTCAGCTGTCAGCTCCATTTTCATGGAGATGTCTTCAGTTTGCCTACCCTGAAATCCAAATTGAGGAAACTGGAATCCAATTCTTATTCCTTTCTTTTTCCAGAAAAATAGAAACAGCTTTTTCATTTTTATAACCCAATATCTGCTACTACCATCATAAGAAAAGAAAGTCAAACCACATACTTTGATGGCCCAAACACAGAAAGAATTGTAAAGATCTGGAAAGATAATTTTATTGGAAAGAAAAGAAAGTACTGATAAAGGTTAAAAGAGTAACTTCAAATTAGTTATTGCCCCAAATACTTTGAGATTGACAAAAAGAAAGCAGCTAGTTGAAAGTGTAACAATTCCAAATATATGCCCACTTCTATAACTTCGGAAATATATCAAATTCCCTTCCAAAACCAAACTCAATTTCAATGTACCACCTTAATTTATACTTCTATTTCATCAGCCTGAATTTATACAATATTCTTGGCAGAGTTAATTACTTGAGTGTGGTTTGTAGAAATATCTTGTTGATTCATAACTGCAAACACCAAGAACTGTTGTGTGCCATCTGCTCTGAGCACTAGCACGGCACACTTTGGTATGTCTTTGCTTCTCCCCAAGCCACATTGGATCATCTGGTCTCTTGGTGTTTCTGTAGCTTCAGTTTTTCTTAATTTTTTGTGCTTCTGATGGTTTGCCTTCATTGGCTTCTCCACTTTTGTATGGTCTCCCATTCAAAACTAGCTCTTTGCTAATTCATTTTATACAGCTAGCACTTAACTGGTTCTAGGTCTGAAGAGTTCTTTGGCCTGTAAGCCTATTAAGAGTGTAATATCTTCCCAGTGTCAGAACATGACAAGTTTTTGGATTTCAATATTGAGGTGAGAGGTTTACATATAACAATGGATGCAAACCCCTCACCTACACTATCCCTATATATATAACATACTCTGTTGATTAAATTTCAGCCAAATGTACCTTATTTCTGCTAAACCAATGTGTCTCTAAAATATAGATGAAGAATCCTTAAAATACTTACAATAGAAACATTCACTAGAAAGGAAGAGCTGAAGTGTCTCCATCTTAATAAAATATCTATCTTTGTACCAATTGCTGGTTATACCAATTACTGGTTACATGAGCAATCCTATTATGTATTATGAGTAACTTTCAAAAATGGTTCAGCTTGAGTTCTATGCATAGAATCCAAGTTCTATTTAGAGATTATATTCTCTATAGTTCTGTTTAGAGCCATGATGGGCAGCAGTATCTGAAGAATCCTTCATCAATGTTTCTTACTCTCAAATCAGTTAACTAATATTAGTCTATTCTCTCCTATCCCTTTTGTCATTCATACACCCTCTGGCAGTTCTCTCCAGCCATCCAACCTTTACCTTCATTGATTCTCAATGTTAGTATACTGTCTACCATCCACACTTTGTTCTACTTTTCGCATTACTGTCAGTCCCACAAATAGACCACACTACGAGAAACCATATAGGCATAAAGCTACGTTTATTTTAAAAAAGCTGTGGTAACGGAATCTTGCAACTCTGAATGTGCTTCCTCTCCCTTCTTTATTTTCATATAAAAAAGAGAGGCTGTCTAAGGCATTTTTGAAAACCTGTCTGTTAGTATGAGCTAAAGCTTCATTTATGTAATTGCTACACAACATGTAACCTGTTCAAAGATATTTCCTAAAACTAAACCGAGAAACAGAATGACCATGGTTGGGCAAAAAGGCAGTGGGAGTAGGAGTGACTTCTGACATCCTGCCAGCTTCCCCCTAGATTTTCCTTGTAGGAAGCTATCAGGGAGCATTGAAATGATGATCATGTGACTTGCTGCTGACCATTGCAGCACTGAAGCAGCCACAACTTTGCCAAATTTCAATCTTACAGGTGTCATGGATCCCATGTTTTGGATGCATTCTGTAAGTTAACCCATTTGTAGTATATTTTTCTTTTTCTTTTGCCCTGATGTACTATTTCACCCAGCTGAAGGTTACAAATAATCAAACCAATAGGAGAGTTTCAGATGTATATAGAGTGCCAGGACAGGAGACTTTTAATGTATATAGATTACCTTTATAACAGATCTTCCCTCTGTCCTTCAAGGCATTTTTAATACTTCCTACAATGGCTTTCTCTATTTTTTCTAATCTGGACTTCCCCTTCTTGCTGCTTCATGTTTGGAGAATCCTGTTGAACAATGTTCAAGAATTCATAAATTATGGTTTTTTTTAATGTTAAGCATGATTGTAGACTGTGACAAGTTTTCTCCTGATGTAATTTCTATTGAATTAGTAGCTCTAGATTCAGCCATAGTACTTTTAAATGTAAATTGCTTCACAGTTTAATGTTTATATATTTTTTTATTCTGCACTGAACGCTTCCCATTTTAAAATATTTTAATCTTAGTTATTTTGATGAAATAATTGCCTTATTTGGATAAATACTCAGAATTTAACAGACCTGAAAAGACCACTTTTTTAAAAAAAAAACCTACAATGCTGATTCTCTGAACTTTGGGCATTGCAATGAACAAGTACAGTGGTACCTTGATACTTATTAATTGGTTCTGGGAGGCACAACAAGTACCAAAAATGCCTAGTACAAAACAAATTTGTTTCAGCTGGAAAGAGTAACAAATCATGAAGCTGCTGACACAAACAAACACTAGCTTGCATCTCGAGTGCCAAACAAATGAGTACTAGGACAAAATTTTTGCATCAAAATATGTTGAGTACCAAATCTAAAAAGCAGTCCAGTACCAAGGTACCACTGTAATAGATTCTTTCAGCTCTGTAATGAAAGAAAGAACAACCCCAAATATGTGACTGTTTGAATGGCTTGGAACTAATTTACATAGCTTTACGTAAGTTATCTCCACTTCTATTTCCAGTAGCATTTATAGGTGCCTAGTTGTGAACTGGAGAGAGATTGCAAAACTTAGTCTTTCTTTGGGTTTTTTTTAAAGCATTTATATGGCTTCACAACTGACTCTGGGCAGCATACGAAAGAAAAAGAAAGAAAATACAACAATGTAGAAGAAACAATATTAAAATCAAATAGTAAATGGCTAACATGGCTAAATCTATGGTCACTAAGAATAAGGATTCTACTGATTCTGATCCAAAAAGACCTTTACTAGATCAGAATTCTAGGCTACCCATTTTAAACTGTACTAATTAGGGTGTACTAAAAGCTAACTTGTATTAAAGCTAGTTTCAATATCACAGTTTGGCTCTGAACAATTTCTCTTAATACATGGGATCTTTAGGCACACAAGTAGATGAAAATAATAATACAATTGGCTGTCTAAATAAAATTTCAAAAAATCAGCAGCTAACATCCATAGACCTAGAATTAGCCAAACATGCAAATTTTGCTATATCAGATACACTGGTGACAAGAGGATGCAAATTTGAATATGCTGATGATTTGGTCACAGCAATACAAAAAAAAACAAAAAACCCACATAGAAGTCACAGTCTCCTGCCCAAAAATCTTAAGACTTGGAAAAATTCTTCACTGATTGGAAGCTTACTCCTAGCACTAGCGAAACAGTAACCATGTGCTTCCACCTTAACAACAAACTAGTATATGAAGCCCCTAAGTTACTACAACAACTTACTACCCTATAACACCCATCCAAAGTACCTTGGAGTAACATTGGACCAGGCTCTCACCTATAAGATATAATTAAAGAATAAGTGGCAAAAATCAATACTAGAAACAACAGACTTCAAAAATTATGTAAAACTAAATGGGGGACTTCAGCTGCCACCCTCAGGTCATCAGCACTAGGGCTGATCTACTTGGCAACAGAATAATGTGCCCCTATAAGGCTTTACAGCTGCCATGCTAGTAATCTAGCTGCCAAACTCAATGACACCATGAGAATTACAAGTGGATATATTAAAACTACTCTGATAATCTGACTTCCTGTTCTGACCCATATAGCATTGCCAGCTTTATGATGCAGTAGTGGGAGAATACAGAAAATTATAAACAACTCCTACCTACCATGCTGACCTTCCTCATTTATTAGCTAGAAGACTTAAATCCAGGAAGCCCACAACATATGCCCAACAACTTTAATATTGATTCCCAATGAGTTGTTGAATGCCCAGACATAAGAAGACATATAAATTACTCCACAAAAAAGGGTTAGAATAGAATAGAATAGAGCTGGAAGGAACCTTGGAGGTCTTCTAGTCCAGCCTCCTGCTCAAACACGGAAATCTATACAATCTCAGACAAGTGACAGTCCAGTCTCTTCTTAAAAATCTCCAGTGATGGAATGCCCATAATTTCTGAAAGCAAGATGTTCCACTAGTTAATTGTCCTTACTGTTAGGCAGTTTCTCCCTAATTCCAAGTTGCTTCTCTTTGATCAGTTTCCAACCATTATTTCTTGTCCTGGCCTCTGGTGCTTTGGATAATAATTTGACCCCCTCTTCCTGAATAGGATTTGTACTTTACACGGCATCTGCCAGGACTCACTGTATGAATGTGGCATAGTATTCTCCCCTCAGTGTGGCTGCAAGATCCCAGGTCAAACTGTAGGTCGCATCATGACTGGTTGTAAGCTGAGGGAATATACCAGTTCAGTATCTGATTTAAAAAATAATAATAAATGATGATGTGCTTCATTGGTTAGATGGCCTAGACATTGGTATTTGAACATAGATCCTGTTAACATTTTTATTCTCCTATGATCTTGGAGACAGCAGCCAGACTGGTTTGCTCTGTCCAGTAATCAGTTGGACTGAGTCTATACTTGTGATGTCATCGAGCCCTGGTGACTCCTCCCAGTTTAGACTCAGTCCAACCTGGACTAGCTGTGAGAATTGTTCTCTCCTCATTGGAATTACTAAATTACCTTTTTTCCCCCTTTCTCTATTACTGGCATTTTTCAAAATTAATAGTTTTGATTGGATTATATTTCCCCCCTTTTTTTCTCCCACTCTAATTTGAGTGGGAGATTCAAAACTGCCTTCGGGCTTCATCTGACTTGCCTGCTTGCCTCGCAACCACAAGTTTGCTCTGGGACGCGCTACAGCCTTAGTCAGCACGGCGCTGACTCTTTAGCTCACAAGCTATGGCTCAGAGGCTTTCTGATCGGTGCGCTCTGCTTCTCCTGGCTGTTTAAAGAGACCGCTGCCTCAGGAGGCTCGTGGACTTCAGATTGGAGCTCTGGCCAGCGTCTGAGGAGACAACCGCCATTTTGGGACCCTGCTGGAGGTCAGAAAGCACACGAAAACAACGGTCGCCATCTTGCAACCCAGGGAAAGTGCGCGAAGCAGCAACAGCCACCATCTTGGGCATTCGGCATTCTGAGGTCGTCTGGAGAGTTGGAGGACCGGACCGCTCCAGACTGCAGCGGCATGCTCCTGGACTATAGCGGTGAGATCACTCAATTTCTTTACTGGGGGCTAAAGTTGGCAGGCATGGCTGATCTCCCAATAGTGGGGGCTGTTCCGGACAAGGACCAGAAGGAGCAGAACCATCGGGAGTAAGGAGCAGCTGCAAGAGGGCAGCTAAAGAGGCTCCTGTTATTGGAAAAAATCCCCAAACTTCCAAGTCCTCCTCTAAACAGGCAGCCCTAGAGAAGGAACCTCAGCGGATCCAGAAACAAGTGAGCCAGAATATCCAGGCCTCTTCCCCACCCTCCCATGGGGGATCAAGCTGCCTCTCCGGGGCCCCCCGAGTTGCCACCCATGGGTCCTTGCCCGTCCTTGGATGTGTCAGATGGAGAGCTGCCCTCTTCTTCTTCTTCTTCCTCCATAGAACCAGATACAAGGGCCAATTTCTTTGATGTCCCTCTCAATAGGGATCGTACATTTGAACAAACCAATCTCCTTCCAGCTCAGGTTGCAGGGGTACCTCAGGCCTCTCTTTCATCCCCTGCAGAAATGGCAGCCATAATCTCAGAAGCCATAAAACAAGACATTGCTGCTGGGCTCCAGCAGCGCCCTCCACCTGGCTCTTCTCACAGAAACAGGCATAGATCACCTGGGGATACCCAGCAACACTTCATTCTACTTCTGCCACTCAGGCTTCCATCTTTGGGGACCAGGACACCCTCAAGGACACTGACCTATCTGATGATGAGGGAATAACACCAGATGCCCCTGCCTTTGCCGGATTATTCAAAACCAATCGCTTTAAATCCCTTCTGTTCAAAGCAATAAAAGCAGCTAACTTACCTTCTGCTTCTTCTTCAACTTCTTCTACCCAGACTCAGACTGCTGTGTCGGCTTCCTCTGATCGTCCTAACACTCTTTTCTCTGAACCTATATTGGAAAAAGAAGTTATTCCGTCTCCAAAGATCTTCATGAATGTTGTCCAACGACAGTGGGGTTCCCTTGGTACAGGTCCGCAACCAACCAACCTAGACAAGTGTCTCTACAATGTCGCTCCTGAACTTACCAAATTCCTTGAGACTCCTCCAGTGGACGCTCTGGTTGTGGCCTTGTCTTCACCCACAGTGGTCTCTGGAGCCCCCGAAGAAGTCCTCAAGTTTGAGGAGAAAAGGTCAGATCAAACATTAGTTAAAGGTTATCAGGCTGCTGCCTGGGCAATTCGGGCCTCCACAGCCACTTCCTTTCTCTCTAGGGCTGCGCTAATCTGGAGTGAGCAACTCCAGGAGCGCATTGCATCCATTGATACCAGGTCACACAGGGATCTGAACAAGATTAGGGCAGCCATTGAATATTCAGCAGATGCTTCCTTAAACGCTGCCAGGTTTGCTTCTAAAGTCATGGCTGCTTCGGTCACAGCCAGGCACCTGCTATGGCTCAAACCATGGCAGGCGGATGTCCGTACTAAGTGGCGCCTCGCAGCTTCCCTTTCAGTGGCACTCAGCTCTTTGGAACCCTCTTGGACCCTTACCTCACGGAATCTAAGCATAAACGCAAGGTCCTGTCTTCTATATACAAAAAACAGGACAGTCGCCTTTCCGCTTTCTATAGAAGGTCGCCCTTTCGGCCAACGGACTGGGAATCCTCTTTCTCCCATCCACAGCATCAGTCCTTCATCCCCAGACAGGGATCCAATCAGGACAGGTCCAATTGAAACACCCAACGTTTCCCCCCTAAGAAGTCCTACCAGGGAGTGGGTAACCGTCATTTCTCAAAGCGAAAGTGACTATCTGGACTCTCTCCCAATAGGGGGTTGACTGGCGTTTTTCGCTCACTGCTGGGAAGAGACCACAGTCAAATTTGGCCTTCATCTGGAATTCCTCTCCACTCCCCAGGAACACTTTGCCCCTTGCCCGATATCCCAGTGCCCTCGCAAGAGGCTGCTGATGGATCAGGCCATCCAATATCTGCTAGAGATTCATGCCATCCAACTGGCCCCTTCCCATCAAAGGGGCCAGAGCTTTTATTCCTGTCTATTTGTGGTACTAAAGGCTTCCGGGGGCTGGAGGGCGATCCTGAACCTAAAGTCATTGAACCGCCACATCATTTATCCGCGGTTCAAAATGCACTCCCTCCACACCATCCTACAGGGGTCAGAAAGGGGGATTTTCTCATCTCGGTCGACTTGACCAAGTCTTATCACATTCTCACCTTCGCAGACCACCAAAGATATCTCCGTTTCTCCTATGGGGGGAGGCACTTCCAGTACCAAGCCCTCCTGTTTGGTCTCTCCTCCACCCCCAGGGTTTTCATGAAGGTGCTGGCAGCTCTAGCTGCCCACATCAGGGCATCGCCCATCAGAATTTTTTGCTACCTGGACGACATTCTCTTGTTTTCCAGGTCGCCCCATCCGGCGAAGAGGGATCTAGCCCTAACAATCCAGATCTTGAGGGATCACGGGTTCGGAGTGAATCTCAAGAAGAGCCACCTTGTCCCCGGGACTTGCATTTTGCACCTCGGAGTGGTCATAGACACCGTGGCAGAGAGGATATTCCTGTCCCAAGACTGCATCTTCAGCCTCAGGGAGTTAGTCAGGAGGGACATGCGTCTACGCAAAGTGTTCCTTCTTCTATTCCAGTTGTTAGAGGAAATGGTGTCCTCCTTGGGATAGTCCCATGGGCCAGGTTCCACAGCAGGTACTTGCAGTGGTTCATGCTCCCGCATCAGAAAAGCAACAGGAGCTGCTCCCCCCACAGGGTCCTCCTCCCTAGACAGGTCACCCAGTCTCTGGAGTGGTGGCAGTCCCTGGCGGTTTTGCGGGGGACGTTATTCAGCGAGCTGGCATATCTCACTCTTACGACAGATGCCAGCCCGACAGGCTGGGGAGCACACATGCAGAACCTGGTAGCTCAGGGTCAGTGGTCACTAGAAGAAAGCCAAAATGGCATCAGTTGGATAGAGCTAAGAGCGGTAGGCCTTGCCCTGATTCACTTCTGTCAGACAGTTCAGGACAATCACGTCCTCCTCCTAACCGACAACACCACTACCAAGGCACACATCAACAGGCAGGGGGGGACCCTGTTAAGTATATCTCCTTTTAGAGACTAGAGTTGAGTAGCTTAAGGTAGCAAGGAATGTGCCGCTGAATAGTCACACTATCAATCACAGCCGCCGAAGTTAAAACAAGGATAACTTTACTTGCGTTGACAAAAATAAAGTAGGATAAACATTCTCCAAAACAAGCGATAAGTAGTCTTGAATTATATACACAGTCTATGATACAATACATTGGTTTACAGATGCTCAACTCACAATTCACCATGTAGACAGGTAACTAACATACAGAGTAGCCACCATCCAATATACAGTATTCAACTCCAATAACAAGCACGGAGAACATTCAGGAACAACCAGGAACAAACAGTAGTAATTCCTACTCCCTCTTATGGCTGATTAAAGCAACAGCATCCAATCACATCACACTTGAGGATTTAAAGTGACAGATACATTATTTCAATCTTGGCTTATATATATATTGCCAACCCAAAACTAGGATTACATCCCTAATAGACCCAATCCTGGCTGCTGATGCAGGAAGCCAACCTGTTATGCCGTTGGGCAGAATCTCATCTACCATCCCTCAGGGTGGAGCACATCTTGGGAGGCCTCCAACGTCCAGGCAGACTGGCTGAGTCAAGCCAGGATAGACCAGGCGGAGTGGAGTGTTCACCCGGACCTCTTCCACCGACTCGTGCTCCGTTTTGGCCTACCAGTATTAGACCTGTTTGCGGCAGCGGACAACAACCAAGTCCCCAGGTACTTCTTGAGGTTTGTGGATCCCAGTGCGGAAGTGGTGGACGCTCTCAGGTGCCAGTGGCCCAGGGGTCTATTGTATGCGTTCACTCCCTCTCATCCAGAGGATAATACAAAAGATGTTGGAACAGGAGGCAGAACTCTTACTCCTGGCACCCTACTGGCCACGCTGGCCTTGATTTGCCAACCTCGTGTTACTGTCGATCTCCCCCCCCCCCCGTGGTGCATTCCATGGTCACGAGTTTCTCTACATCAGGGGTCCATCCTACATCCCAACTCCCCAGTGGCTGCAATTAACTACATGCCGATTGAGCAGCAAGCCTTAACAGCTGATAACATCTTCCTCAATGTCATTGCTACTATACAGGCTTCTCGTAGGAGTTCCATGAACCGTATTTATGATGCCACGTGGCAAGCGTTTGCTCTCTGGTGCTCTAACCTCTCTATTGATCCTCTAAGGGCTTCTATTCCTCAAGTACTGGACTTCTTGTGGAAAGGACTTGATCAAGGTCTCACTCCAAACACGTTGCGGTGGCAAGTGGCCACTTTGTCTTCCGTTCTGGATGGCTATCCCTCAGAACATCTTTCCACACACCCTTTGGTCTAGAGATTCCTCCGTGGAGCCTCGAACCTCCGACCCCCTGTCATCCATAGATGCCCGACTTGGGATTTGCCACAGGTCCTGGAGGCTCTCACAGCCTCTCCATTTGAACCATTGAGATCCACATCATTGAAATTGCTGTCACTCAAAACTTTGTTTCTAGTGCCAATAACATCGGCCCAACATATTTCTGACTTAGCTGCACTATCTGTGAGACACGATCTCTGCATCTTCCATCCAGACTGTGTCATTTTTATGACTTGATTCAACCTTCTTACCAAAAGTCAATACCCATTTTTGCAGGGGCCAAGATTTGACTTTACCTGATTTCTGTCCGACTCCTCGTCATGAGAGGGAGCACAAATGGCACACCCTTGATGTACACTGAACCCTTAAGGTCTGCATCGACCGAATGGCCTCGCTCCGCCATTTGGAATCTCTCTTTGTCTCTTTTCCCCAGGCATCCTTGGGAAACAAGGCTTCACCGTCAAGTCTGGGGCGGTAGCTCAGGGCCTGTATTAAGATGTCTTATGAACCTCAGTCCTTGCAGGTTCCACAGAACATTACAACCCATTCTACCCGGAGTGTGGCAACTACGGCAGCATGGTCTACACAGGCATCCTTGGAAGAAGTTTGCCGGGCAGCCACATGGACGTCTCCCATAGTTTTCATACGCCACTACAAACTAGGCAAGTATGCGTCGACTGATGCATCTTTTGACCGCAGAGTGCTGCAGCAAGTACATGTACCTTAATGTTCCTTCTTTTATTGTTCCCACCCTGTGGACAGCCCATTCATTGGTATGTCCCAGTCTGGCTGCTGTCTCCACGATCATAGGAGAATGGGCGTTGGTCCTTACCTTATACCATGCTCTGTGACGTGGAGACAGCAACCAGCCCCACCCTAATGTGCATTATTTCAGCTCATTTTTTGTTCGGAGGAGAGAGAGTATGCATTGCGCAATTATTTTTTTTGTTTCACAATTCTCACTTGAGTCTACAGTCTACTTCATCTAAACTGGGAAGAGTCACCATGGATCGTTGACATCACAAGTGTAGACTCAGTCCAATTGGTTACTGGACAGAGCGACCCAATCTGGCTGCTGTCTCCACGTTACAGAGAATGAGTGTATCAGGTAAGGACCTACACCCATTTTATTGTGTTTTACTAATCATGATATGCCATACATTAAATAATAATAATAGCCAAAGAGTCCATGAAAGCAGTCCACAGCACACTCGACCTAATAATAAGCAAATAGATCAAGACAGAAATATCAAGAATCATGAATCTTATCAACCTCTGCCTAACCACTTACCTTCAATTTGATGGACAAATATATCAACAAAACAAAGGGACACCCATGGGATCACTGCTTTCAAGATTTATAGCAGATACCATAATGCAATGCCTAGAATTTATAGCATTCCCATGCATACAACTCAAAATATGGATCCAATATGTAGATGACACCTTTGTCGCAATTTAAAAAAAGGGCCAACTAGAGAACACACTGCAACCATTAACATCGTTTTCGAAGGTATAAAATTCCATGGGAAGAAGAAAACAACACACTATCCTTCCTCAATATCCTTATCAGCAGAGATAGCAATGGCAACACAGGTTTATTGAAAACCACGCACACCCACCAAGTGCTCCACTACCTCCCTACCTCCCACAAGAGAAGCTGTGTAAGAACACTATTTAGACTAGCATAAACAGACTGCAACAATTCTGAACATCAGAAAAAAGAAATACAGTAGATCATCTGTGTAACATCTTCCAACAAAATGGATATCCACACACCTTTATCAAAATGTTTCCTGACCATTCAACGTACTATCGCACAACCAGCACAACTATGAAAAGGATAACACTGCCATACATTAAAAACATGTCAACATCCATCAACAAACTATTATAAGCACAGCATAGCATACAAACCAACTAAATTTGTCCAAAAAAATCCTAAGGAAATCAAAAGATCCAACAGTCCCAGAAAAAAAACCAAGAAACTTCTGCAACATACAGTGCAAGCAATAGCCACTACATAGGACAAACAGGCAGAAGACTTAGCAGAGTGCATCCATGAACATCAACTAGCAATCAGAAGATATGAAAATTTCTTAATTTCACAACACTTGGACAGATTTGACCATAGTTTCAACTGGGAAACTATAGCCATCTCAGACCAAGCCAAGTCAAAAACGTGAGAGATTTCCTGGAAGTCAGGCACTCTGACATATCGGCCATCAGTGTCATGTAGACATAAACAACCTCTAGACACCATTCAGAAGAGACAATCAACAAACCAAAGACCAGAACACCCCCTCACCAGCTATCAACATGCAGATGAGCAGAGATTAACACCAAGGTTAACATTAGAGCAACAATAGCAAGGCAAATAATATCCCAATCAAGCAACTGTTGAACAAGCTAACAGTAAATATCCCAACCAAAGAACCACCAAGACCAAGACTATTCCCACCAACACTGACAGGGCCAGCCACTAGAACAGAGAGGTCAAGCTTGCATCGTAATGGGGGTGTCACATGACATATCACCACTCCCCCCTCACTAGACGGTGTGGGCGTGGGCAGTGTGTTACGCATCTGGGCCAGGAGTTTAACAGTTCTGCACTAGAATATAAAATGAGAGCAAACCCTACTCCCTAGATTATGTTACCTAGTTTGAATAATGAATCGTCTACAAGAAAACAAATCAAGCACAGCAAACACCAAGGAGCCCTCATTTCAATCCTACAAATATTCTCCTTTTATTTAAAATCAGTGGGTTTCCCATTTTTTTAAAAACTGACAATGTGATGCTAGTTCACCTCCTCATTATATAGTAACACACTGGACAAATTTAGAATTGTAAGCAAGGAGTGCAGGTAACTTATACAGATACTCCTCAACTTATGATTACAATTGAGTGCAAAAATTCTGTTGCTAAGTGAGACATTGGTTAAGTGATTTTTGCCTCAATTTTGCCTTGCCACAGTTGTTAAGTGAATCTGGACTTTGACTTTGCTTGTCAGAAGGTTGCAAAAGAATCACATGACCCTGAGACTCTGCAACAGTAATAAATGTGAGTCAATTGTCAAGCAGCCAAATGTAAACCACATGACCCGAATGCTGAAATGGTCATATGTGTGAAAAATGGTCATAATTTTTTCAGTGCCGTTGTAACTTTAAATGGTCTCTAAGCGAACTGTTGTAAGTCGAGGACTTACAGCAATAGCAGTTAGACTTATATACCGCTTCAAAGGGCTTTCAGCCCTCTCTAAGCGGTTTACAGAGTCAGCATATTACCCCCAACAACAATCCGGGTCCTCATTTTACCCATCTTGGAAGGATGGAAGGCTGAATCAACCCTGAGTCGGTGAGATTTGAACAGCCGAACTGCAGAACTGCAGTCAGCTGAAGTAGCCTGCAGTGCTGCATTTAACCACTGCGCCACCTTGGCTCTATAATTCAATTTCTAAACCACCAATGGCTAAGTTACTGGTGGAATTTTGGAGAAAAAAACTCACTTTACAGAAGAGAAATTCATAAATAGAAGATTGAATCTGTTTATTGATGTCTAACTGGGAGGTATCAATTTCACAGATATTCTTTACTAAGAACTTCAGTTGAATGATAGTAAGTACTAGCTAGCATTTGTAACTATGCACAACTATGTAACCATGTTTTACCTCTCATGATTAGTTCATATTCTGGGGGGGAAAAAAACAGAAGATATGGATCCACACCAGTGATGGGTTTCAGGCAGTACGGCCCAGTACGGACATACCGGTGGTAGCTGGGAACAGCGGCTACTGTACTGGAACAGTAAGCCGTTTGGCTCATCCGCCCACCCACGTTCCTTACCACATTTTGAGGCAAACTGGCCAATTGTGCACACGTGCATAGCATGCGGTGCCTGCGAGACCTCCGCCAAGCAGCTGAGTGTCGCTGGGTGGTGGTAGGTGCATGTGTGCGCAGGGCGTGTGCCCACCGAGGACGCCCAGCCCCGTTGCAGTGTACCGGTTGCGACAGAATCCGGAACCCACTACTGATCCACACAGCTAGAATCTTATTCCCTCTGTACCTTCACATTTTCAGCTTAAACTATGGCTTGCCATGTTTGACTGAATCAGTGGACATTCTGAAACATATCCAGAAATTATACTTGGCTGGTTTTTGATTCTCCATCTGGAATGTAGGCTCTAATAAACTTGACATTGGGAGAACTTTGGTTAGTACTAAACAAGCAATAGAAAAACATGTGTACTGTGTTAGCATGTGGAGGGGGAAGGAGGATAAAGAAATGTATGAGTTTGCAGCTCATTTGCAGTTGGAAGTTCATTTGAATTAAGCCCATGTTTATTTCTAGCTTCATTTCTCTTCCATTTTTATCTCGTGTTTTTTTTCTGCCCAGTAATGATTTCATAGATAAAATATAATATATATGGCATGCAAATAATAATTATGTGCTTAGGTTTTTTTATTGCCTTCTCAGCTGTGTGTAGTTATATTAGATAGTTGAATAAAAGTTCCAAATAGAACGCTTCATTAAACATAGAGAAACTTCGTGCTGAAGGTGTTTTTTTAATGCAATAACACTCAATGTGGTATACTTCAGAGCAGGCAGTTATTTTTGCTTGTTAAACTGCAAGGGTTATTTTAGCTTATTTCCCTTTTCTAAATGAAAAAGTTTTTGAGTACACTTTTCATTTAATAGTATTAATTTTTAAATGCTTTTTACCATGGGAGATGTAGAATAGTCCATCTCTCTTTGGTAAGACATAAAGCTTGGAAACTTGTGTTTTTTTTGCTTTTGGGGTTACAAATGCATGCCTTTGCTTGTCAGACTAAATGTATTATTCTGTAGCTGTCTCTCCATTCTGGATATTCAGGTTGCATAGTAAACCTGACCAAAGCAAGCAAATCCTCCAAGGATAAAGAAGGAAAATGTATGCACTCCTAGGAATCTTTTTTTCAGAGCTAAAATTGACATTTTTATAAATAATTACCATGTGTAAGACCTCAAAACTCACAATCACAGCAATTCAGTGGTATGCATTTGGCATGAGTCAATTTCTGTTCTTAGTGCTTTTCATTGGAAATGGCATAAAAGTAAGATTTCTCTGAATTTTTTATGCTGTGGGCTTAGAGGGGACCCAAGATGTTCCTTGGTCACGGTTGTTTAAGTGTGCACACCAGCATAAATATCAAAGTGGTCATAAACTTCAGCTGCACTTCGAGGGTCATAGTTCCATTTAATTTTTCAAAGAATCTAGAAACCAACTAAGCAGTCGATAACAGTTCAGTTGCAGGTGATAAAGGAGATTTTAGATGGGACATTACTTCTCCTTCCACACCTGGCAATAGTTACATTATAGCCCTTACACATGATTTCTTATACAATGCTGTTTTTTTTATAAATGTGCATGAACAATGGCTGGATGCTTGAATTGCAAAGCACCTTAATGCATTTTTTAAATATAGCTTCTATTTGCCATGGGGCTTCGGGGACATTTTCTGCAAATACAGTGATGTCAGAAAGGGCTTCAGTTCTAACTAACAGTGCTAAGTTAACTGATTGCAGTCCATCACGTAAGATATTACAGCCATATTAGGAGTTTGTTGTCCGCCCTCTCTCCCCCACAAAAATACTGTAGTGATATGTTGAGATATTTAAGAAGTAGATATCTGGAAGTATATGGGCACTTGTCAGTTGCAATGCCTCTGGAAAAAGCTTAATTGTAACAAATAATGCATTGCTGAAAGATTTGTAAGTAATAAAAATATTCAGCATATTATTCTAGAAACTGTCAAGAGATGGAATTTGTATATAATAGTAGGATGACTTGGTGGAAAAGTTACTAGAAGAGCTGTTTGAAAAGCCATCTTTTGATAAAGGCAAGTGATGGTGTAGATTATTGATTTGAATAACAACTGAAAGTAAGATGGAAAGTATTTTTCAGATAGTGATGATTTGTAAGAAACAGTTTAATGTAGTTTCCAAATATTGGGTATCCTACTTGAGTCATTGCAATTACTAAAGAATCTATGCTTTTTAATTCCATGCATCCTACAAACTAATTATATTTACAAGGTCAGAATCAATGCATGTTTTCCGAAAAAAATATAGGGTTATATAAATGTGTCTTCTCTTTGGCTGTTATATCACAGTTTGTTGATCTGGAGTATAATGTGTACAATTCACAAATTTGTCTGATAACAGAAAGTGGTGTGTGATTGTGTTTATTTTACTAACCAGTATATTCACAGCAATCACTTCCAAATATCTCTCCAGTAAAGATGTGTTAATTACAAAACAGACAAGGTCTTCTATTATATTAAAGCTACTAACAAGAAGACAGCAGGAATCACACATGTAAATAGCATCATCAACCCCTATTTTAGTCCTCTGTTTTGATCTGTGAGTTGCGCATAGACCAAAGGTGCTATTAAAGACTCACTGTATGAAATAGGCAGCATTATATGAACAAAATTTATTCAACAAGAAAACAGACCTTTAACATGAATTTAACAAGCCTGAGAAATTATAAACTATCATATGCTGCAGATTCATGCAGTGATAATAAACAAAAAAAGAAAAGTAAGAGGTTTCCTTAAGCTAGCCAAACCGCTAATGGTTTTGTTATAAGCTGTCTACTGTTGAAGTGACCTCTGCAAAGTCTCAAGGCACTTGCACCAGGCAGAATTAAATCGTCCAGTTGGTGAGAAGAATTGCAGGAGCAGATATCATTTAATAATAAAAAGCTACCTTAATCTATACCCTTTTCCCCACCATGGCATTAGAGGAAGCTCTTTATTTCTTCATCTTTGGAAGAAATAATTTTGCATTAAGCCTTTAGGCTGCATTTTAATGCACTTACAAATCATTGTGGTCAAAAGAAACTTAAGATTTTAAAACAGTCAAATGCTAACAAAATTAAAGCAGTACTAATTTATTTTCCCTCAATTGACCCTGTGATCCAAATGCCTGTAAAAATTTCTTTTGCAAAATGTAAGGTTACTACATTGCTATCATGCTTTGCAGAGAATTTCAAAGTACACAAACCTAGTGAAGGCTTAATCTACAACGTATATCCAAGAGCACACCAGGGTTTTATCCTTGAATCTTACTGTAGCATAATTAACACCTCCTTCATCCATTGCTCATTAGCGTACTGGACATTAATGAGCCTATTTATTCTCATATGACTCTAAAGAAGGAACTTATTTGTTCTTACTGTGCAAAAAAAGCAATTATAAGATAGCTTAGAAATCAAAATGTAGGGTGTGTTGCTGCATTTATGCTTTTTATTGCGTCCCAGATCTAATTTTAGGCTGCAGGTTGTTCAGCATGTTAGTTTTCCCTAAGACAGTTGCTATAGTGATTGCAGTGAATTCTTTTAATCTTGGTGTAGTTAACATGTTCCTTCTTATGGGTTGAATTGATGCTGTTAAGTAGAAGCAAAATGTCACTCAAGTCATACTTTTGTCCAGTAGTTTATTAAAAAAATAATAAGAATATAGTAAGGAATTAAGCACAGTAACATTTTGCAGTGCAGGCCCATAAGCACAATATCTTCCACCCAAACATATACAACTACTGATCAAAAATACAATGAAATAAACATATGCAGTAACATTGGTATTTAGAATTGTTAGGCCATATTCCACACAATAAAATTTTTAAAACTCGGATGTATCTAGTCTGTTCCAAAACCGTTTTCTCCTTGAAATTCCACTGTACAACACTAGATGGCTGAAGGCATTTTCTCAGAAAGATTATTAAAAATGACCTTGTAAAAATGGGCCACTATAATCCCAGCATACTTGCAAAACTGATGCATGGCCACTTATTTAGCATCCATTCAAATAGCTCATCGTGAAAAGTGCATATGGAGCTCAAATCTGAGTAGAAACAATTCTCTTACAAAACACTGCTGTCTTGGATAGGTTCCATGTTTTCTAGTGGAGCAGTCATTTCTAATCCATTCTAGGAATGTAAGTGTTAGTAGTACTCTAAAATACAAAGCACCTTGTGATTCTGATACAGTGCCAAGTAATTGTATCTTCCCCTCTGAGTAAATTCTTTATTTGTGTCATTTCTTATCGAGTAAATCTCTAGAGGACTACAGTGTAGGATATTTAGTTCTGTTTTTGCTTACTTTTAATTTATACTCCTTTGTGGTTGGGCATTTGCAGGTGTTCAAAAATTAGAACATATGGCTGAAATGCTGCTTCAGGAGTTTGGGAGATTTATAAGACTCAATCCATATACTACTAAAACTCTCCTGTTTGTTTCGGAATCTTCAATTAGCCAAACAGTGCATCAAATCGCAAAAAGTTTTAAATCAAGGTACCTCAAATGTACCAACTAAAAAAAATCATATAAAATCTGGAACCCATTACTGTCATGGCATTGAAATATTAATAATCTTCAGGCCAGTTGTATTTGCAAACTTGTGGTCATTACAGCATTGCTGATAGTGATCAGGACTTCTGACCCACTCTGCCAGCTTCCAATAAGCAAAATCAGTAAGGAAGCCGACAGGAAATGAGAAAGAATACAATGTCAGCATTTTTGTACTATAAATCTAATACCTTCATTATTTGGTCAATAGTTTTGTTCATGACAATCACCATAAACATATTTCTAGAAATGGCACATGGAGTGCAACTGGTATGCAAATGTGATCATGAGGCAGCAATATGCAGAGCATTGGGTTACTGCATAAAGACAATTTCAACCTTTAGGAACTACTGTTAAAGAGAATTAAATTCTATCCATTCACACATTTCAGAATCAGTCTAAGCAAATTTCTTGGGGGGATGGGGCAGGATCCTTAAAATTAAGATTAGGTGATCTCTAAAAAAACACATACATTATCCTCACTCCCCTCCCCCTCCTAGGCTCTCTCTGCACAAGTTAATGCTACTGTATAATGTTATTAAAGGCCAAAGTTGCTTGAAAACAGAAACACTCTGTTTAATATAGACCTAGGAGTAAGGAATAAGGGTGACACTGTAGGATTTGTGAGCAAGAAGAGTAGGATGAATTTATTATAAAACCTATATTATTCCTGAGGTTTGCTTAATTCTAGAACAAGTTAGAAAAAAAATAGGATAATTTGATCAAATTAGTGTGAGAACATAAGCTTCTTATGTCTTCAGAGTTTTATGTAAATGCATTCCTAGTCCCATAATGGAAATGTCAGTGCTTCATCTTGGGGCTTTAGCATCTCTATACCACTAAAACCTAGTATCTGTAACCTTTAATTGAGCAAACAGTAAATCATAGTGGAATAATTTTCGAACCAAGGTACCTCAAATGGACTAATTGACATAACATGTTTAAAATTTGGAACCTGTGGCTCTAGAGGGGTGAAAGACTTTGTTTTAATCATTGCTTGTTGAATTGTAGCTTGCAAACAATCATCAGATTCACATAACATGCTAACTTAAAATAAATTAGCTACAGCATGGCTTAGTGCAATGTACAACTCAGATGTTATCTATTGTTTTCATCATTGGCAACCATATTAAAATGTACAGATGGAACATTATGTGAACTAAAATATGAAGACCAGGAGCTCTTAATTTAAAAGCAAGATCATTATGACAACGAACTGAAATTTCAGTTTATTTCATTTATTCAGTGCTTAAAACAACTTCAGTACAGGATTCCCATTCAACACTCTTGTTTATTGAGCAGTAAAATGTGTAGATGATGCATATTTCATATTTTTGGAGCATTAATATATTGGTTGTAGCTGCCTTGCCCTTGTGAAAAAGCATAATGACTATAAATTATCTTACATCATTTTTAAGTAACATTTATGCATTTACCTGGTACTTCTGCTGCAAGACAGCTTAAGTTCTTATCTGCTGCATGCCCATCAGAATAAACTGAAATAAGAGCCAAACAATTGTGTAGTTTCATAATTATTTGTGATGGTCACAAATTTGTTTTTTTTAATCATTATTTATTTTAGTCTTAGAGATTTTATTGGATGCTATTGAGCCTTCTAATTCTTCCTTATGCTTCCCTTCGGGTAATGATACGATCGTCCTCTCTCATCGTGCCACTGTTTTGTATAGAAGCAGCATTTGGAGTCAAATGCTTCTATACAAAATATCCTACACTTAGGGAAACGATTGCTGTTCTTGGACAATTCATCAGATGCAAATGCATGCATATTTACGGAAAACCACTGTTATGTTTCTCCAGTTGAAATTTATAGCCATGTACATTCATTTCGTTATACTGTATATCATTGTGTAGAACTGGTGTACAGCGGAGAGAACACCTTTCCATAAGGCACCTATGAGAAGCAGGTTGCAGGCTGTTAAATGTACAGCTCATCCTAAACAACACAAACTTGTATATGTTCTTAGAATGTTGAGCTTGGGTAAACTGAGAAATGGCTCAACTTTGTATGAGTAACACTGTAGTTCAGAGATTTATTTATTTATTTATTTTTATTTTTATTTATTTGTCTTGTATGCCGCCCACTCCCGGAGGACTCTGGGTGGCTCACAAAAGACAAGGGAAAGGGGGAAAGTAGACAAAGACAACATATTAAAAACAAAGCCAACATTCACAATTTTTCACAGGTTTTCAAATCTTTTCAGGCTACAGAACTGTTAGCTTAAGAAAAAAAATCTTGCTACTTCCAATCAAAGGGAAAGTTTTAGTAACATAAAATTGACTCATTTGAGTGAACATTCCCCCCCTCAATCCTTAGTTTCTCACAGAACCCATTAAGATTTAGAGTACCACAGAGCATAGTTTGAAAATCTCCTTTCCAGTCTTTAATCTGTACTGCGCCACATTCTATCTTTCTTAGAATCAGGGAACCATTTATGGCATTTTATAGAATTAAAAAGAAATCATAAAGTTTTGAAAGTTACCAGCTATATTGTTATTATTGTGACTTTATTTTTGTTCGCCTTGTTTTTTTGCTCTCTTTTACTCTTGGCCATGACACTGACAAGGTCATCATAATCCATTCGACAGTCTGTAGGCTCTTTCTTACTTGCAGGAAATAAAAAGCATCTGACTAGGAGGGAATACATGGGGCAAGTTCCTTGCTGGCTATAATTTTGTTGTCATTTCAAGTGCTCCGTTGGTATAATTGATGTGACACGACTGGGCTTTACACAGAGTCCCTTAGCTTGTGCTCAGTTTCAGAGTTAGTCTCCCTATTATTCAATTTGAGTAGAGAAGATGTTTTTAAAGTTACATTGTGTGTGTGTGTGTATATATATATGTGTGTGTATGTATGTAAACATAACCATCAAAAGAGAGCATGAAACTTAATTTATTTTCTCTCATCACCTTGAAAAATGTAGTAATTGGTGTCCTCTTGCAATACTAAACTGAGTTGGTGTGCTGATGGCAGAGCCAGCAGGCGGTTATTTTTTTTATTAATATTATAATTAAATAATTTTCTGGAAAAAGACCAAAAACAGATGCGACTTGATTGTTATGTCTCTGCTGTTCCTTGGTGCAATCACTTGCATTTTTTTCAGAGAATTGACTTTTCTGTCTTGTTTTTACAGGTTGTTATCGATGCCTTTAGATTAATCAATGCTAATATGATGGTCTTAGGACATGAACCAAGACAAACAACTTCAAATCTGGGTCACTTAAACAAGCCATCTATCCAGGTATTTAATATTAATGTACTTATTTTGAAGATAGCTTAAAATGTATGTATCTATCAATATACAGACACACACAAAATTTAATTTGATAAAGATTTAGATCTTTAGATTTAATTGCAGATGGCATGAAGATGTTAGTAATATGTACTACTCTTTTACAGTTGCTGTGTCCTGATAAAATGTGCTGTTGTTTTAGAAATTGTCTGCAGACTTTTTTCCCCTAAGTTGTTCATTTTAGATACATGTTTGTGACTATTACATGATGGGGAAGGTGGTATTGATGTTTATGGGTTCTGTTACTCTTCACTTTAATTTTCCTTTTGGATACAGAGGTCACCAGGGCATTTCTTGGAAAACAGATACTGACTACAGTACATATATGCCACAAATATGTTTTCATTTCAGAAGATGTTGCTTGTTTTTCCTCAAGAGGCTTTTTTATAGTGTCCCTGAAAACAGGCAGGGGACTTGTGTACCTTCATGAGCCTATAGACCATGGATGATATTCATCAGTAACTTTTAATGTATGGCAATAAATCCAAAAGCCCACTCATAGTATTGGGCAGAATCCAGAACATAATTTCAGAATGAAATCCTTTATAGTTTATGTCTTTAAATGGAGTTACTTCCATGAAATATGCATTGGATTGCAAATTACTGTTCTTAAATTTATTTCCTAATAAAAATAATAATAACCCCAGGTCCTCTGGAAGGATTTGATAGGTGAATAAAAATACCATATAAAGGACTTGATAGGTGATCTAAACATCTGCCGAACTGCACAACCAAGTATAATAATGACTTTGTAATAAATAAGTAATTATTTACTATTTCCTAAATAAATAAGTTGGAACCTCAAGACTGCAGGTTAGAAAGGATGAAATCACTCAGAAATAAAACTTCATATTGTTGTTAATTGACTCCATCTTTCCTTTATAAAGATGTTGATTTTTAAATTTCATTTTAGAAATATTAAGCAGTCATCAAGCATGTTCCTATTCCATCATCACCTGCAGATGAATTTATATTTTTGTTTACTGTTAAGAATTACAGTAGTTCTTCTCTTAATTGCAAGCAATGCTGCTCATATTCCCCACTGGTCCAGGTTTTAATATGACTTAGATAATGTTAGAGAACACAGCTTTGTCTTAGCTGCAGTGAAGTTTGGTATGGATGCACTTACATCTTATAGAGTTGAGAGTAAGGGAATTTGTTCTGGGAACTTGCTCGAAGGAAAGAGGGTGTAGTTATGCAGCTTGCTGTTTGTTTTGTAAGTTCAGACCAAGATACTAAATTAATCTTATAAATACTACTGAATGTGAGATCTACTTATCCATAGTAAGTGATGGGTGTAAACAGACTTCCATAAAGTATTTTGTTTCTTAAACAAGTATTCCCCCATGAATGATTATTGCTTTGTCATTATCATTTTCCTATGCTAAAGGTAATATTGCCAAAAATATTATTTTTCTTTTAAAATGAATTTTAAAAATCCCAGTTAGTTGCCACCAGAAGTCTAATTATTTCTCTGAAGATTAATTACAGGACTTCTAATACTAACACATGCTGCAAACACGGTACTTGTAGTTGAAAACAGCAAATACTACTGTTGATTTGCAATTTTTGTTCTTATCTTGGCAATCTTGTATCTGTCAATAGTTTATGCTCATATTTCATAAACTATATGGGCTTCATGAATAATTATCTACAGATTTCCCTAATAAAATAGAACAACTTTTTCAATACCAAAGAATTTATATTTATCAAGAATGAATAAAATTACTCCCGATTAGAATTGGTACAAACTACAAAGCCTAATGAGTATAGAAGAACCCTCTAATGTTTTTGATTGGGTGCAGGCAAGCCTGTGCTTGTATGTTTCTAGAGAATATATTACTGGGCCTTTCAAGGCAGTATGTAATGACCTCTTATGCAAACCCCACGGTATTGTACTGCTTCCTAATTTTTTTATTTTTTATTGTTTGCTTTTGGAAAGTTAAGAAGTACCAGTATCTTACTTTTAGTTCGGCTGTTACATACAAGTATAAGTAGCCTGTATAAGATTGCTTTTTGCTTGTTTGGGCTGCAACCCTGGTTTGCTGTACAATATATTTAAACATTTCCTCTAAAATTATTCAACTTAACATATCCCGTTTGTTAGGAAAAGAACTACCAAAAAGGGATCTGCATAATGTTTGGTAATATCTCCTCATGTAAGATGTAATACAGCTGCTTCCACTACTGAAGAGGTAGGCTGCTCTTCAGTGGAAACACTGGCAACAGAAGAAAAGCTTAGCAGCAATATTCAGTTAAGGATTTAATTCTGCTTTATACATCTGTGGCTTTTTTGGATCTTAATCAGAACTAGTTCTGGGCATTTATTTAACTTATTGAATTTTAACAGAAACACAGATTCCTGCTGGTTTGCCTATAATCATTTTAAAAACTTTTGCATTATAAATGCTCCACAGTTATAATCTGTGGTATATTTATGTGTTCCACACCATTTATATGCCACCCCTACTATAGATTCACACTACAAAACAACTGAAATCTGTTTAAGTTAAACCCATTAATTAGGACAATGATTAATTATACTGTATGCCAAGCTATTATTTTAAAAGTATCTCTGCCCTATTGTCTATTTATTTCCTTGCCATTGAGTTTGCAACACCAGAACATCTAGATGTATTTAAGTAGCTGCATATTTTGAGGAAAAAAAGTTGAAATAGCTCAAAGCCTGAATGCAATATTTTAAGATAACTATTTTGTTTTGTTTGGCAGAAATGGTTAAATGCATTTTAGTAATGCTTTTTAAACATTCTCTTTCTAGGCTTTAATCCATGGGTTGAACAGACATTACTATTCCATTACTATCAACTACAGGAAGAATGAATTAGAACAGAAGGCAAGCTCTGTTTCCCTATAATATTTTCAATTACTAACAATAAAAAATATCTTTGTCACTTCGATTCTTTATCACAGAGGGGATTTTTTCTGACCAAGAGCTACAGCGGATGGGGCAGTGTTACCAACATATTGGGGTATGGGTGAGGAGGTCAATTACCTCAAGATATTTTTCTTTGGGTTTTTTCCCCAAATTATATTGAGCCTATTTTAAGGATTAAGACTACCATTTTTGAGTGTTCCTCTCCAGCTAGTAAGAAAATGCTGTTGAAATTTATTAACTACAATAATTTGGTGTCTCCACTTCTGCCTAATGTCATATAGCTGATCCATTGTCATCCCAAATAAAGTCTCAATGTGAACTCTGTGCTGTTCACATTTCTTCCAGAAGGCATCTGCATGCATAAGTAGTCAATGTGCTAGTAAATATGTGGTTAGCAAAAATCAGTCTGACTTAGACAATTTATGAACATCTTTGTTTAAATTATGATAAAAATATGGCTATTCTATTTTTAAAGCTACATGTTTCTGAAAGTTATTTTCTGTTTTTGTAGTGCTATTACAATGAATCTGTTAATTTTCTTGCCTTTATTTATTTTTAAAAGCATATACACTCTTTTCTTACATAGCTCAAACCTGCTTACACAAACCAGCTTATCCATATAATCCATCCAAAAATAATTAAGCTATTCTTGAATATTTACAACCAACAAAACATATAAACAGCAGCAATTGATTGAAGATTTATTTTGCAAAGCATATTAAGTAAGTTTACCAGCCTTTTCGAACATTTGCATGACTGAGCACTGGCAGCTTTGCTCAGGGAGCTTCTTGTTTAATATCAGGACTACCACTATTCTTTTTTTTATTACAATTTTTATTTCATTTTCTGAGGTAAATTTTGTGAAGGGTTGTTCAGCCACAGGTATGATTCTCCCCCCCCCCCACCCACACAAATATTCCACAAAAAAGCATATACAGTTATACTTTTGTATCTATAATTCCAGTTGTCTAACTAAAAACATAACTCTCATTATTTTCAAAGTTTGCTAATTCTTTCCAAATGCAGACATTTTAGTTTTTATGCCCACAATAGATTCCATCTGTTCATGATTAAAGTTGATTTTAGAGGCACTGTAACTGTTCAGATACCTTTCCACACTAATTATCTGTTTGGGAGAATGTAGACATTAACTAAGGTCATTGTTCAATCATAAGTGTTCAGTAGTGTTCTTGAAGGTGACAGATTCAAACCGAAAAGCAGTCTTCTCACCAGGAGCTCAGTTGGGCTTGCAAAAATCAAGTGCTAAGGTCTTTGCTGCTTCAAATTCTCACTGCTTTAGTAAACACAGGAGAGCAATTTTGTTGAAGTAGGGAACGGCTTTGTGAGTTTAGATGCTCTATGTGATATACCTGTACTTTCAAGACATGGAAAAAGTAATATTTGAGCTGAGTTTTTTGCATCTTGGTTTGTACGGTGCGTCTTTTTCCCCCTCTGTATTCTGGAGGTTGAGCTTTAACATTAAGCTTTGGAAACATTACTTTGGTTCATTTCACTGCATGCACTTTTATAAAGGTGATAACAGTAATTGTCAAGTGTGATTTTAAAAGGGTTTAAGAAATGAAGATTATTTTCATCAACGTATGCAGCCTTTGCCCAGTGTCCTGGCATCCATGTTTCCCATATCTTTCTTGTCTGTATTCATGATTTCATACTCATGGCTGAAAATAGGACTTCTGCCGTTTTAACACCAATTATTTATTGGAAGCTGATAGTCTGGCAAAAGGCCTAAAACCACATGAACCCAAACATGTTTTAGCACTCAATCATGTCTTCATAAATCCCCCTATGAGTGTGGGTTCAAATTTCACAGTGACCTTACAGAGCAAACAATTTTTATCTTCTCAGATGGACTCAGAGGGAATGGATAGTTAAGTCTATGGTGAGCTAATCTATGAGACAGAAAAAGTTATCTGAGGTAGCCTAGGTAATTCAGGCTTGACACCAGTTTTCTACATTTAAACTCTCCTATGTTAGAAACTTTTGTATCTCTTTGCATTTATTATGATAAAACATAACTGAGCTAGTTTGAGCTCCAAATTCTGCCTCCTATAGACAAAATGCTGGGAGTTAGAAAGGAAAAGAACATTATTAAATATTCCCACCCAGTCGTCTGACTCTTTTTTTTCTTTTTCTGGATTAGAACTCATCTTAAGAAATGCCTCTATTATTTATTTTATTTATATTTATTTATACTTATTTATACTTATTTATACTTATTTATACTTACTTATTTATACTTATTTATACTTATTTATTAAATTTATATGTTACCTGTCTCACTATAATGGTGACTCTCGGTGGTTTATAGCATAATAATGAGATAATATAAAATGATTAAAATTAATAAACATTAAATCTTGAACCAGAGTTTCTCTGGACACCAAAACAGCAGCATATAAATTTAATAATAAATAAATTAACAAAGAAATTAGATTGCAGTAGATATTTGTAATTTCTCATCTGTTCTCCTAATACCACTTTCATGTTTAAAATGTATAAATTATTTTCCTGTATAAGCCACAAATACAGTTATTTTACTATTTGCTCTCTATTGTTTTTCTTCTTTTTTTTCTTTTGGGTAGATGTTACTGAATTTACATAAGAAAAGTTGGATGGAAGGTTTAACTCTTCTGGACTACAGCGAACACTGTAAACTCAATGAAACGGTGGTAAAAGAAATGCTGGAACTAGCAAAGAACTATAACAAGGTATCATATTGGGCCTCTGCCAGACAATTACTTGACCATATGATTTGTCAGATTAGCTTCTGGAAGCATCGATTCAAAAATTGATTCCAATGTAATATGGAGAAAAAAGAAATACCCAACCTTAAAAAAATAAAATGGCATGAATCATTTCAAGAAATTAGCACAACTTATTTTAACATCTTGGAAATGGGCAGACCTTGTCTTTTAATTTTTTAAAATCCCAAATTGCTGCAGTCAACAAAAATGAAATGCTGAATTTTGTGAAAAGATGTGCAGGTCAAGAATAGTGAAGACTGCTTGTTTGTGTTGTTAGAGGAACTTGTGTTAGAGTCAGTGACATTTGTGTAATCCATGTTATTTCTGGTTTTGTTCTCTCTTCATTGTATTGAGAAGGTATGACCAAATTGATATTAACCACACCCTACTGAGCACTTCTAAAAACCATTCAAGTAATTTTGAGAAAGGCATTGACTTCTATCCTGATATATAGTTAGTTCCTTTGTTGAACCACCACAGTGAGGGTTTTTTATATGTGTGTGTGTCCTTAAAATAACATTAAAGCTTCAGCTTCAATGGAAAAAGACAAAGTTTATATTTTGAAAAGCTTTTGAAATAATAAGATACTAAATACCAACCTTTTCTACATTTGTTTTACAGGCTGTGGAAGAAGAGGATAAAATGACACCTGAACAGCTGGCAATAAAAAATGTTGGCAAGCAGGTGAGGAATTACACTGGCATGAAAAAAAATTACTTGTGTGTTTATTTAATCATACATGGGTGATTTTTTTTGTTCTTAATTTCTATAACAGCCATTTATTTCCACTATAATTACTTAAAGTCAGTGATATACAAGTATATCAACAATGGACATAAAATTAACATTTGACATCTGCCACTGATATAGCCAGTCAGTCCTTATTTAGCAACCACAATTGGGACCAGAAATCTGGTTGTTAAGTGAAGCAGACACTAATTAATTCCAAGACTGGGCGTATGATCTTAATTTAGCTTTCCTTTGCTGTGAAAGTCATAAATATGAGGATTTTCATCACATTGTAACTACAAATGGTTGCTGAATATGGCAGTCACTAAATAAGTACCTCTAATTTTTCTTCCTTAATAAACCATGTTTTATTCCTAGCCTTACGTATAGTGTGTTTCTCCTAGTATTCTGGATGCCTGAGTATAATGTAATCAATTTGTTTATTAAATCTCTATAACACCCATCTCACAAGTGGCTCATTATAAGGAAGTCCCAATTTCTGTTACATGGATATTTTGCATTATTGCCTGTAGTGTGCCAAAAAGAAAGTCTCCAAATTGCAAATTTATAATTCTGCTTTGAAATAAAAGTGTTATAGTGGATGGCTAGAGGCTGGGTTATATATCAGATATATGCAGTTTAAATAATACTTGGTTAGGTGGTCTTAAGAGTTGTAGTTGTGTCGACCCTTTTCCTTAGTTTTAGAAATAATACTAAGCTAATGGTATGTTGACTTCCATAACTTCTTCAAGCACATTTACTTGGAAATTAGTTTTATGTTGTATGTGTATTCCAGCATGCCTGGGTTTAGAAAGTCACTTGTCTAAAAAGTGATCTAAATATTCTTGAACTTATTTTGATCAGTTTAGGAGGGAAGCTATGTTGAACCGCAGTTTTATCTCCATACTATAAGAGAAATTATCTCAAGAGATACTTAATCTCTGGTTTTGGAAAAGGTTGTCAAGACTTTTGCTTTTGAATGTATAATTATTTAGCAATTGTTTTTATTGTGTCTTTATTGTTCAGTATCCTGTTTTGTCTGTTAACTGCCTTGAATACTATCTGATGGAAAAATGGTGTACATATTTAAATAACAATAAACATCCAGCAGTCTAACCCTCATAGCTAACTATTGGGAAATATACCTCAGCAGTCTCTATATTTCTACAGGAGAACAATATTGTTGGAAGAGAAAACTGGATCACAGAACATGCAGAGTTTTGAAATAGTTCTTAAATTTAATAATACAATTAAATAAAATTTGAATTATTGCAGATATTAAAATCAAAAATTGTCGCTATTAGCTTTACTTATCTAAATGATGAAAAAAACAATGTTTTCTTGCTTAATTGCTTTTATCTTTTATGATCCCTTTGAAATGAATTGGGCTTTTCCTAAAAGCTTAATCTTAGATAATAGTAGCTAAGTGACATGCTTGATGGAAGGCATTCAGGAAAGCATGAGGAGAGATTTGGATCTGGTGAGGAATTCTTATTCCAAGCTAATCTACTTCTTAATGAAACCACATTAACCAATCCAGAAATGGACATATTTTTTTGCACTCCAGTTGCAAGCTATGCATAAATTAAACATTAAACATTTCTAAAAATAACACAGTAGTGGTAATTCAGGTTTTCTATGTTAACATAGTCCCCCCCCCCCCTTAAGTGTATTTTATGGTTTGTTTTCATGTATTTAATTGGAAAGTGCTTTTGTTTTGAGTGAGTATATTTTAAAATAACATGGGATGAAATCCCAGTTACATTGGAAGCAAATGGCAAAACTCCCATTGATTTCATTAATGAACTTGATAAATAAAGAATGTTATGATGGAGTTATTATTTAAATTGACTAGTAATTTACAAATGTGATACATATACAAGTAGTTAAATATAGTATACAGTGTGCGAGATGTATATACATCATTTTTCTCTATCGCCATATAAAAGTAAATAATTTACTGTACATCATATTTGGCCTAGGTTTATAAGATTGCTTGGTTTTTAAGAAAAATTGTTTGTAAAATGACCTGAGTGTTTTGAAAATCTATTTTAGACAAGCTCATGGCTCCAGTAAACTGTCAGCACAATAGTGATTAAGATGTGATAAAAATTTTCATTATGAAACCAAACTCTGGAATGTAAATCATCAAGAGTTATTTAAGCTTGGCAATATTAAAGTTGTTAAAGCTGGACATTAACATTTGAACTACTATAAGTCCATGTATTTGCCATACGTTAAATAAATAAATAGTACTAAAGTATTTGCACAGTATAAAATAATTAGGTTGCTGACTAATACCTTTTAAAACTTTGCACATAGCACCACCATTTCTTAAATTGGGTAATAAAACATCTGAAATAAATAACCAAATTTAGAGAGCATCAATGACTCCACAGTATTTATATCTGATAATGTTACATGAAAATACTATAGTTGGTGATATAACAAATTTAATAAATAACTAATACATAGAAAGAAATGTAAATCCAAGTGTTCAAAATTCCAATTTTACATTAATATTGGGACAGTACTTAGGCAGATATAAATAATATGTCCCCTAACAGTTCAGTAATATTTTTGTTAGATATTGCCTTATATTGCTTGCATAATAGAACTCTGAACTTTAATTGAATCTTAACTGTATCAGTATTGCATTAAATGGAAACTACCATTTGTAAATGTGTTATTTCAATAAATTATAAACATTTTTTAACATTATATTTTAGGATCCTAAACGTCATTTAGAAGAACACGTGGATGTGCTGATGACTTGCAACATTGTCCAGTGTTTAGCAGCAATGTTGGATACTGTTGTATTTAAATAATGACTTACTTATAAATGTTATTTGCTAACTATAATCATCCATTGTTTAAAGCACTGAGGCTAAGATATATTTGGATGTCAGAGACATCTGGCATCATTTGCAGTCTAAGAGCATCACTCTAACACCTTTTCATCTATGTTGTGCAATTACTTTGGCTATTTTTTTAATGCAAGATCTCTGCAGATTCTAAAACAATTCAAGAACCGGGTTAAAAGGTATATTTTCATTTTCATTTTTGAAGATAATTGGCAACACATATACGCATTCATTATTGTTATGTAGCTTTTTAAAAAGTGTGTTAAACTCCTTAGTGTTTTGCTGACATTGTAACTGAGAAAGAATCAATTATTGACAATACTGTACAAAATTCAACAAAGAGACAAATGCCTTTCAGTCAACTGATGATTTGTAAAGACCTGTGCCATGGACATGATTTTTTGCAAAAAACTTACTCAGATTACAGATCCCTTTATATGAATCACGGTTAAGTCCCACAGTATTTTTATCAGCTTGGACTCGACCTTGCAATACAAGAAAGAAAATGGAAAAGCTCGTAGACAAAGGCAAAGCACTTCCCATGACTAACTCTTTGTTTCTAAAAGCCCCTGGATTAAAGCTATTAAGTCAGAGGGATGTGATTTCAGGTAGGCCTAAACCTGTTTCTGCTGCCTTTAAATATGGATCAGGAGTCAGGACCATTCACCACGAGAACCAGAAGAGTTGCATATGGTTTTTAAATATAATTTGAGACTGTCTGGCCCTGATCTAACAAAATAGTAATTGCTGATTGTGGCAATAGTTAACATTAATTTGACACATTTGAACAATACCTGTAGACAGGAAGCAATGGGTTTTTTATCCAGATGAGAAACGTGCTATTAATCTTGCCAAAATGCCAATGAAAACCTGATCATAAATTTTGTTGAACCTTCGGTGTAATGACATTTCTGTAACTTTCACATCTGCTTTGTCAAGTACAGAACTCAGTAGACTTCCCAAAAAGTATAATTTTCTGTTCCCATCCCCAACTTTCCTTTCCTTCATATAATTATAAATGGCTCTATGGTATATGAACAAAGCACAGAAGATGATAAAAGCCTGGAACCAACATCTGAAAAGCTACAAGAAGTCTGTTACAGACAAGGTCATCAAAATATGGATATTCTTTGTCAACCTACTCTGTAAATAGCATTGAAGTGCATGCTGAAACATTAAATTACAATTTATTTTAGGATTTTTTTTTCTTTTAAACTGAAAAATAGACTTTTTTTTTAAAGAAAGCTCGGGGTGGGGTGGGGGCTTTCCAAAATGTACACAAAAAATAAGGAAAAAATATTGACTGCTTTATGAGATACTGTTATGGAAACCAATTTTTAATTTGTAAATGAAATACAAGTTTATAAATGAATAAAGGAATACCAATTGTTAAGAAATAGTCTGGGTCTAATTATTTTTTTTTATTTATATAATTGATAAATTTAAACCTCACAGAACTTTTTTATTTTTTATTCTGCCTTTATTATTTTTATGAATACACATTAAAAACCCTAATATATAATTGCTTTATTCACTATGCTTCCTGTATAAGTCAACAGAAATCAATTATTTGTTAATTTTAATCCCACCTTTATTATTTTTTATAAATACAACATTTAAAAAACCCTGATATATAATTGCTTCATTTACTGTGCTCCCTATACATGCGGGTATAAATCAGCAGAGATCTTATACAAGAGCTTAATATTATTTCCAAGATAAGGTTTTTCTCTTTGGCATACTTTAAATTGGAAATATTTTATTTTATAAAAGAAGTATCAATTTAGGTAAGCAGTGGGCAGAATTTCCAATAGTCATGGAATGAAACATCAATACTCTGCAATGCTTTCTAGCTAATTAACACTTCCTTGAGGATAGGAAATGTTACCCCCTGCCTGAAGGAGGCAGTTATTAGACTTAATTTTTATTATTTTCTTTTTTAGAAATCTTCCCTTGATCCAGCAGATCTGTGCAATTATAGGGTAGTTTCAAGACATTTCATTACTGGAAATGGTAATCATAAATATGATGATCTCACAGCTCCAGATGCACCTACGATTATGCTGAGAATCTGGACCATTTTTAATTAGGCTTTTGACTGGTATATGGTATTGACAATGGTTTGGTCATCTAAGCGATCATCCATACTAAAATGGACAGGGAGAGTGCAGCCTACTAAATATTTTCGGAACAGATTTTATATTTCTGTTCCTTCCTTTGTTTAGGATGCGGACCTACAGTGTCCCACAGAGATCTCCCATTACATGAAAAGGCTGGGGAAGATCTACCTGTCACTGGATTCATAGCTGACATAGTTAATTAGCAAAATTATGGCCAACTGCAGCAACAATCTTTCCAGAATTGGACGGGGAAGCAATTTCCCATGGAGTAGTTATATCCCACCTTGAATATTAATAAATATTCTGTGTGTGTCTCTCTCTGATAAGACCTTGAAACTTCAATTGGTGGAAATGCAGAAGCTAACTGGGACAAAATGCAATAATTGGGTGACACCTGCATTTAAAAATCACCACTTACAGCTAGTTGATTACTGGGTACAATATAAGACATCGACTGATCAAACAAACAGAAGAGAAGTTGACAGTAATAACTCAGCCTTGTTTTGTGCTTAATGTCTGCAGGAATAGACTTGAAGAAAATATTCCCTCAGCTTCTGATCTGTGATGGAGAGCTACTCCTGTGCCATTTCAGGCCATGAATGCACTTCATCAGAGGACAGAAGTAACTGTCAGCTTCTGCCTTGCTGTTGCTTCAGCTGCCATGAAACGGGAAGGGGGGGGCTGGTATTTGGGAGGGGTTAATTGATGTGCTGGAGGAATGTTCTAGGATGTGCCAGTCGTTGGGATTGCGCATGCGTCTGTGTTTCCCGCCTGCATCAACGGGTTCGACATTCCATCTCTCGGCCTGTCTTTTTGAAGTTATCTCACACCTGACACTTGAAGGACTTATGATTGGACTGGGGCTTTGATCCTAAAGGGGGGGGCACGGGCTATTCTATATATCAAATGCTTTCGCGCCAAATTAAGCAGACTTTGCTTTGCTACTGCTCGCTTACCATTTATAATTAGTAAAAGTACTTTTGATTTCCAACAATGGAGTCTCTTAGTCTTCTTTCCTAATTATGGAATGGAGTGGTGCCTGACTAGAAGCAAAGTCTCAAAAAGAAACCCTTTCCAGGAGATTTACGTCTACCGAGAAGGGAGATAATGTCTTCTCCGACCAGAGAGGAGGAGGCGGCCGTGGGAGGTGCGGATTCCAGTGGAGTAGGACCTCCCGACCTTTCTCTACACGAGCCCAGCCCGCCTGATTTATCCTTACACGAAGATTTATTTCAACTGCAAATTTCCAGCCAGCCTGAACCTGCCCCCCCACCCCGATGGTCAACCTCGGTGGGACAAAGAGAGACAGAGACAAGCTGGAATGCTGGACTCTCCCAAAGACCACCCAGACAACCTTCGCTGGAGCTGGGTGCCGTGAGAAAACCCCAGTCGACTGAATTCCCTGACTATTGGAGCCAAAGGTATTTTGGGGAAAGAAGGGGAGGCGATGATGGAGAATGCCGAAGCTACCAGCTCCAGGGGGCCATGAGAAAACCCCAGCGGAGTGAATTACCCGATTATTGGGGTCAAACATATTTGGGGGAAAGAAGGGGGGAGGAGGAAAGAGACTGGAGAAATTGGCAACGCTACCCACGCCCGCCATCTCCCCCTCCCCCTCGGCCTGCTTCACCCCCTGCGGCTAGAGGTTTTGCTGACCAGGGAGGGCCTCCCCCCCGAAGACATCGGATGGCTAAAATCCCTCCCTTGCCTGTGCGTTACAATGGTGATTCTGCTACCCTGGCCTCTTTTCTTATGCAAGTGTTTAATTACATAGAGATTTATGGCCGAGACTTTGAAAATGACATCATGAGAGTTAGAATGATTCTTTTGTCATTGGATGGTGAGGCTGCTAAATGGTCAACTGCTTTGCATATGTCTGGCTCTCCCCTCTTGGGGAATTTCCACCGCTTTATGGAGGCTTTCCGCCAGCGTTTTGATGACCCGTTAACTGAGAAGCGGAGCAAATTGCAGTTTCTAACCCTTGAACAAGACGATCGGCCTGTCGCCCACTACATCCAGGAATTTCAGTGTCTGTCACAATACATGAGAGGCTGGGGGGAGGACGCCCTACTGGACAAATTTGCTGAAGGACTGAATGAAGACATTTATCAGCAATGTATCAATCGTAACCTACCTAGACGTTTGGTCACGTGGTTTGAGCATGCAGCGGACGCTGAACTCGATTTAACCCGTCTCCGTTATGCTAAAGAGGAAAGAAGGAAGCGGAAAGAGAGGGCTGCCAACTCCCTCCCCCCCCAACCACTCAATCGCTCTTCAAACGACGAGTTGAAGCGAGGGGGCCCCCTTCTGGCTTCTCCAGGCCTCTGACATGCTTTCGTTGTGGAAAATTAGGGCACACCGCTCCCGAATGCCATGCTAAATCACCCCTCTCTGCTCAACTCCTTCCCAAACGTGAGGAAAAGTCTGGCAGACGCCCTGAAAAGAAGAAGAAGGAAACAGCTTTCGCTGGGGATTCCAACCCCCCTCCTTTTGCCCAGCCAGTGGAGAGAGACGCGGACGCTAACTCCTCTTCTTCGGAGGACTCCGATGACGACACATCGCCTCACAGGGTGAGTTCAAACAAGGGGCCCCTGCTAATCCCTATTGAGTTAAAAGTTCCTCCTGAGGGGAAACCTGCCACCCTCCTGGCATTGCTTGACTCCGGCTGTTCCCGATCCATGATCAACCCAGCCATGGTGGAGAAATTAGGCCTCAAATTGCGCACTTTGAAAACCCCAATTGTGTTTTGCCAAATAGACGGATCCATTGCGGGGGGGGGGGCGCCCATTTTTTTACGGAGCCTTTGGAAATGACGATGGGTACCCATACTGAATTAATCTCTTTTGTGGTCGCACCTGGCATGGACAGACCACTCATCTTGGGCATCCCATGGCTCCGGAAGTGGAACCCTCACATAAATTGGCGTACAGGCCGCTTACGCATTCGCTCAAAGGTGCCTCCAGTGGGGGAGGGCTCTCCGGACCACCCTATCACTGACGTTCCTGAAGTGGCCGCTGGAGGGCAGGAGAGGATTGCAGGAGAGGAGAAAATTCCGAAAGAATATCTGGATCTTAAGGAGGTCTTCAGCGAACGATCTTCAGACATTCTACCCCCCCACAGGCCTACTGATTGCTCCATAGACATTTTACCCGGGGTTAAACTCCCTAAACCCCGGATTTACTCCATGTCGCCCAGGGAAATGGAGGAGATGCGTTCTTTCATTGACAAAAATTTGGAACGTGGGTTCATTGAACCGGCTCGACCCAAAGTGGCTGCTCCTGTACTGTTTCGTGAAAAAAAAGATGGTTCTCTTCGTTTATGCTGTGATTTTAGAAATCTTAACGGGGTATCAACTCGAAACCTCTACCCACTCCCATTGATGAAAGACTTGTTGGCGCAGCTAGGGAAGGGCCGCATTTTCACTAAATTGGACCTGCGAGAAGCTTACTATAGGGTACGCATTAAGGAGGGTGACGAATGGAAGACTGCTTTCAACTGCCCTCTTGGTTGCTTCCAGTTCCGGGTTATGCCTTTTGGCCTACAAGGGGCTCCTGCTGTGTTCATGCAACTTATTAATGAGGTCTTGCACGATCATCTGTACAAGGGAGTTATCGTATATCTGGACGATATCCTCATTTATACTCGCAGTTACGACCACCACGTCACGCTGGTACGCACTGTTCTGAAGAAACTCCGTGCAGCTGACCTTTATGCCAAATTGTCTAAGTGTGAGTTTCACCAAACTAAAATTGACTATCTGGGCTATCGCATCTCCCCTGATGGCATTGAAATGGACCCTGAAAAGGTGAAGGCGGTCACTGAATGGGACGCGCCCAAAACACGTAAGCAATTGCAAAAAATTTTGGGTTTCGCTAATTTCTACCGTCAATTCATTCCCTCTTTTGCTAAGATTGCTCTCCCTATTACTAATTTGCTCAAGACGAAGGGCGACCCGAAGCCTAAACCTAATAAGCCTTTAGACTGGAACATGGAGTGCCAGGCGGCATTCGAGAAACTTAAACGCCTTTTTGCCGCTGAACCAGTTCTTAAGCATCCTGATCTCGACCGGCCTTTCGTCGTCCAGGCTGATGCCAGTGATGTCGCCGTAGGGGCCATTCTGCTGCAAGCCAACGACCAAGGTAACTTGCAGCCTTGCGCATACACCTCCCGTAAACTCACTGACACGGAGAGGCGTTGGGCGGTTTGGGAGAAGGAGGCTTTCGCGGTCCGTTGGGCCCTCGCTACTTGGCGCCATTTCCTAGAAGGCGCTAAACACCCATTTGAAGTTTGGACTGACCACAAGAACTTGGAAGCGTTGCGAACGCCTCGTCGTCTCTCCCCCAAACAGTTGCGATGGGCCCAATATTTCAACCGTTTCAATTTCACTCTAAAGTATATTCCGGGCGGGAAGAACTTCATGGCGGATGCTTTGTCCAGATTACCTCAATATAATTGCTCTAAACTAAGTATCGTCCAACCACTCCTGGCAGCTCCGGTACGCACGCGTCAACAAACCCAAGCTCAGAAGGAAATGCCGCAAGATCTACTTGCTGACCTTAAAACAGCCCTTCCTCAAGATGACTGGTTTCTGAACCATCGGGACGAGTGCACCATGAGAGAGGATCTACCGTGGATTGGTGCTAAATTGTACATCCCCGCATCCCTAAGACTTGTCGTCCTTCGTCGCGCTCATGACTCCAAATTGGCGGGTCATTTTGGGTTCGTAAAAACTTTGCACCTCGTGAAGAGACAATTCTGGTGGCCCTCTTTAAAAAAGGACGTTGAACTTTATGTGGCCAGTTGCCCAGTTTGCGCTACCGCCAAAAAACCGCCGGGGAAACCGCAGGGACTGCTCCAGTCCGTCGCTCGCCCGGTTGCCCCTTGGAAGGAGATTTCTATGGACTTTATTGTTGAGCTTCCTGAAAGCCAGGGGCATACCGTTATCTGGGTGGTCACTGATTTGTTTTCCAAGCAAGTTCATTTCGTGCCTTGTCACAAAATTCCTTCCGCCAAGGCATTGGCTAAACTGTTCCTGTCGCACATCTACCGTTTGCATGGGGTTCCCGACCGTATTATCTCCGATCGTGGGGTCCAATTCACATCTACTTTTTGGAAGGAATTTCTCAAACGCATTGGGTCCGCCCAGGGCCTTAGCTCCGCCTACCATCCTCAGACTAATGGCGGCTGTGAACGTACTAATTCCGTCCTTGAGCAATATTTACGTTGTTTCATCAATTATCAACAAGACGATTGGGTCGACTTGTTACCACATGCCGAGGTGGCCTACAACAACTCGGTTCACTCCAGCACGGGGTTCACCCCTTTTCGAGTCGTTTATGGCCAAGATTTTGTTCCTATTCCCGAATTACCTACTGCCCAACCACAGGTTCCTTCCGTGGCGGACTGGAGTGAGCGTCTCAGTTGCATTTGGCCTCTGACTCTCTCCACTTTGGACGCTGCCCATAAGGCCCATAAGAAGCAAGCCGATAAGAAACGCTCTCAGCCCTATGAATACCGCATTGGGGATTTGGTGTATTTGTCCACGAAATTCTTGCACACCACACAGAAATCAAGGAAATTGGGACCCAAGTATGTTGGCCCTTTCCCTGTTGTGAAAGTCATCAATCCTGTTTCTGTTCGTTTACAATTGCCCAAACACCTCAACCGCATCCACCCGGTGTTCCACATCAACCTTATCAAGCCTGTTCGGGTTTCCCACTTACGCCCCCCAGATGAACCTCCGCCTGCTCCGTTGCTGATTGATGGGGAACATCATTTTGAGATTCGTGAAATTCTTGATTCCCGCAGGCACCGTAATCGCATCCAATACCTGGTGGCTTGGAAGCACTTCCCCCCCTCCCACACGGAATGGGTTGATAAATCCCACGTTCGTGCTCCCCGCCTGCTGCAGAAGTTTTATGCTGCTTATCCCGACAAGCCTTGACTTCTCTCCCCTCCCTCTTCTTTTTGTCTTTTTGTCGTTTGTCTGTTTTGTTTTTTTTTTTTCCAGGCCTGACAGCCTTTTTTCTGGGGGACGGCCGGATGTCAGCTTCTGCCTTGCTGTTGCTTCAGCTGCCATGAAACGGGAAGGGGGGGGCTGGTATTTGGGAGGGGTTAATTGATGTGCTGGAGGAATGTTCTAGGATGTGCCAGTCGTTGGGATTGCGCATGCGTCTGTGTTTCCCGCCTGCATCAACGGGTTCGACATTCCATCTCTCGGCCTGTCTTTTTGAAGTTATCTCACACCTGACACTTGAAGGACTTATGATTGGACTGGGGCTTTGATCCTAAGGGGGGGGGGGGCACGGGCTATTCTATATATCAAATGCTTTCGTGCCAAATTAAGCAGACTTTGCTTTGCTACTGCTCGCTTACCATTTATAATTAGTAAAAGTACTTTTGATTTCCAACAATGGAGTCTCTTAGTCTTCTTTCCTAATTATGGAATGGAGTGGTGCCTGACAGTTTCCTTCCAAGTTACATCCTGTTTAAAAAAAATTAAATTGGCTTTAGTATTAAAGCAGTTTGCATGTTAATTTAAACATCATTAAGTCACTGAGCAGAAAGGTGAGTTATAGATAATGAATGTGTACATGCACACAAACTATTTACATATTAAATCATATATGTTCTATACAATGTTACATTTATTTTAACCTTTGTTATTGTTCCTAATGCATGGTGACAGTACAGTGCACTCCAGATGTTTCTGACCGACCTTGTTGTATAAAACTGATTAGAGATGTAGCTCAAGACATCTAGAAAGGTCTGAGAGAGTGATTGTACGCATATCTGCCTTAAAATTAAAACTGATGACATATAAAATTGCTTAAATAAAGTGAGGTCAATTTATCCATTCTTGGAAATGCTTGGAAATACTTTAGTGTTCTCTGTAAATGAGATATGCCTTTTTCCATTGTCAACTCTTTATAACTATCAAAAAGAAAACCACACCCCCATCAGACTTGGAGTCCAGAGACACCAAGTATTTTTCTCTGACAATTTTAAACAAACAAGAAATTACTATAGTTGGCAGTATAGCAAGTTTAATAACATAACTCTAACATAGAAGAAAATGTAATCTGAAAGCAAGCTGAGAGGGCACCAAAGAAATTACTCTAATCTCTCACCACTGAAATTATCCAGCCTTTAGGTTAGGGTTGTCAAACTGGCAACCTGTGGGCCAGATGCATCACACCCAAGCCACACCCACCCCACCTCGGCAAATGGGGAAAACGTCACGTGTTTTGACACCCATGGTTTAGGTTGACCAGAATTCCTTAATTATCAATTGAAACCTATTCAGTAAATGAGTGGAAATGTAATAGTGAACTTTGGAGGTCTGGGCGCAGTCTCTTAAAAAAACCCAGAAATTGCAATAGTTCTTGCACCAATTAACTTCAACTCTAAGAGATACAGGACTCTGTTAATATTTTAATTTATTTTCCACCCTTCTTTTGGTCAGATGAGGCATTTTTTAATGTCAGAATTTGCATTATGTTGGGCCTTGTTAACCAGTTTAAGAATAAGTTTGCATATGGCAATCCTTTCTCCAGTAGTGTTAATTGCCCCAGAATTAACACACAAGAGTATTGTCTATTGGTGATGAAAATTGATCTGAAATTTAAACATGAAATTTTGAAGCTTTTTTAAAATACGGATTTTTATTAGCTCTTTCAAGAAGTATGGCACACAAGCACATTTATGCATACATATATGTTTTTCAGAAAACAATGGAACTATATATTAATAACTAAGAATATGGAGCTTAAACATTCCAACTGAATAAACCTGAAATAAACAAGCAGCACTGGAAAATAAAATGTGAATTTAGTGTTGATCATTCAGCCATAGAATCAAAGTATTTATATCATGCAAAACAATGGCTTCCTATGTTAAAAATCACAAGTTCTCACCATTTTTAATTGATGGGTATATTATTTTTAGAATGTATTCAATCTACAGATCTTGATTTCCTTACTGTAACTCATTTTCCATCCTCTACATAAAACCTACCATAAACCAGTTGTGACCATTAGTAGGACATCAAAGGAAAGGTAAGTAGAAGTTTAAACTATCTAAATTATGTCAGGTTTCTTCAAGGCTCACAAGGTATTTGGAATTTTGGAAGCCCTGATTTTTCCATTATTCCCCCTCCCAATGTATTTGTTTAATCTACTGCTATATTCAAGCAACAACACACTTTGTTATAGCCCAAGTAAATTGTTTCTCACTCAAAACAGTGGAAGTGTGACAAAAGTACTTCCTGCAACAAGATAGTTCTTATGCCTGACATTAGTACCATAAGATTGCATTGCTCACAACTTGCACCACCTTAAAACACTAATGACTATATTGTGGCATAAGCTTTTGCTGAAACAGACCAACAAGAACTGTTCCTCGGGGAATGTATTAATTAACTCCAACTTAGCAGCTTTGTTTGAGAGTTTCCCTTTGAAACTTCTTGTTGTTGTTGCAATATGGCAACTTTATGGGCTACAACAGAATGTCTTGGGAAACAGGAGACTGAAGTGTGTTACCACTTTGGGGCTAGAATTCTGTACTGATTTATATGGGAGTAAGCCATACACACTGCCAGATTTCTGTCCACTGATTGCATGTGGTAAACTCTGGGGTTTATGCCTGTAACAGTATGGTTAAAAGAAAAAAAAGAAAACCTCACAAAATCTCATTCATTATGGGAGTAAGACAAGAGACTAAACTTTGCTTAATTGACTGGATATTTTTTGTTGAACTGAGTGAAACATTTTTCAATAACCCATTAGGGAAGCATATTTTGTCATTTTCCTAAAAACTCTCATTCCACTGTTTAAAATGTTATTCCTATCAGTATTGTGACATTAGAAGAGATTAATTCTGGAAATGTGGAATTAGCTCTCATATAGAATAAGTTCAGCTAAGAAATATGAATCTGAATTTCAGCTTTTTAAAAGCAGAGCTTGAATTCCGGGGGTTTATATAATAAACCAACCCACTTATTTTAATGACTCTCCTCACAATGTTCAATGTGCATCAAACATTATGTGGCAGTATGGCAAAAAGTGGGGGGGGGGATTGTGAAACCTCGAGCAAATTTTGAAATTCAAGTAGGCAGTACAATAAATAACCTGTGATTCAACTAAAATTTGCAGCGCCAAATGCTAGGTTTCCAATCTTCCTCCAGCTCTTTGTTGGAAAAACAGCCACCGTCATATGGGAAGAGATGGGTGGAATTAATTCGGGGGGGGGCGGGGGGGGAAGCCTGGTATTTTCAACTTTAGCTGTAATCTAAAACAGTTTTTTTTAATGGCAAAGAAAAACTGACCACTTATAATACGGTCCCTATCTTGCCCCAAATTGCCAACCTGTGATTAGTGGAACGGACAGCCAATCAGGGACCATCCTAGTCTCCACAGCGAAAAGTAAAAGAGGAGGAGGAGGAGGAGGGAGGAAGCGCATCGGCCAAGGGCTCCTACGGTACTCGGAGAGTCCGATTCGCTCCCCCTCGCCGCTCTCATTTTCTCTTGGTTGCGGTTATGATTATCGCTACTGCTGCTCCTGTTACGCCTGCTATTATATATCTTTTTATTTTTATTATTATGTGGTTTAAAAACCCCGGAGACAATCAGGGCACGTTTCGAGCGATTTTTAAAGAGGGAAATTCCTCTCAAGGCAAACCTAACTCGAGAAATAGATTCTTGAGGAAGAATGGCTGAACACGCAGCCTTGTGGCCTCTGGATTTCCAGACCGAGGGTTGGTGGTTTTTTTTTAAATTAAACCGAACCCAATGGGCCACCGCCGTGTTTTATCTTAAGCTCGGCTTTTCTCAAACCTTTATTATTGTTTTAAAGGTGCGTTTGAACCCCCAAACCCCCCTCCTCCTTCTACCCCCCCCCCACAAATCAATCCCGAAGCATTTCCCCCCTTCTCATTCTAGCAAGACGTTAATTTATTCCTACAAAAAAAATTCCAGGTAATTACTTGTGACAAGCTTATTATCACAGAAGAGAGCTGGGCGTGAGGGAAAAAGTATTCAAAACACCGAAGGAACACAAGCCTAAAGGAAAGAAGGGAGAGGGCCACGGGGGGAAAAGAGATGGGGGGGGGGGAATTCGAGCTCTGACTGGATGCTGGTCTGTTATCCTGTTTTTCTCGGAGCGTCTCTCCCCCCCCCCCTGCTCACTTCCTTTACCCCGCATGTCTGCGCGCAAATAAAATATTTATTTACCGAGGAAGCCAAGCGTCAACCTCAAGGCAAGTCAGTCACTCAAGGCGCTTCAGATGACGCTCCTTTCCAAAGCAAGAGAGAATCAGACTTGGGGTGTTTTGCGGATGGCGGTGGGGGAAGAGACGCAGTGGCGCAGTTTCTCGCTATCTGCGGCTGGCTGGCGATTCCTTCCGGCAGGGGCGAGCGGGGCATTGGGGAAGAGCTTGCGCTCCTGCTTGGGCCAGGAGCGGGCAGCTCTTGGCCAGAATGCGCGGGAAACGTGCCGGCCAATCTGCCGGCCGTTACCTCAGGGGAAACTCTGGGACAAGCCGGCCCGTCCAAGCGCTTCGCCTTAAGGAAGAGGTGGGGCCTCCTCTCCTCTACCGCCTCTGAGCGCCGCGGGAGCTTTTGGAGCTGCCTGCGAGGCGAAGGAAAACGCGACGCTAGGAAGCCCAGAGAGGGGTGGCGGCTCGGCTTCGGGGCTCCTGAAAGCCCCGAGTCGCGTAGCCAGAAAGGCCGGCGCGAAAGGAGAGGGGCGGGACGCCAGTGCCCCAAATTCTCTCCCTCAAGACTTTCTACACTGTGGCCACAGAGGATAGTAGAGGGCTGCGTAGGGTCTCTCTTTATTTCTTTCTCTCACACAAAATAAATAACTGTAAACAAAGTATTTTATATCGATTTTGCTGTATATGTGTGCGTGCGTGTGCGTGTATGTATGTATATATATATATATATATATATATACACACATACAGTAAAAAGTATTATACACACACACACATATATATATATTCATTTGCCTCGAACGTCGCGCGACCGGGAGCCAGGTGATTATCCTAATTAACGTCTATCTAATTAAATTACTGTCAGCGGTTAACCAATGGCAGGAGCCGTTTCATGCGTTCGGCAACCAGGGAGATCAAAAGTGCGGCTTGGCTGATTGCTGCACGGTGTCAATTGGCCAATCTCTTCTCCCAGGGAGCGGTGCTTTTGGTGGCGGCGGAGGGGGTGGGGGAGGGAATTGTGGCTTCAGTTCGGGACCAGCCTTGGGTGGTGGGAGAAGCTGCTTTGGGTCCCTCGCCGCCGAGGGTCCCGGGATGATGAGCTGGGGGCCTTAAGCGATTCCCGCCCCCCGCCCCCCCCCCCAAGCGACCCCGTGCTACCGTTACGCTACCCCGGGCAGGCTTTGGCCAAAAAACGGGCCGGGTCTGGAGCCATGCAGCTGGAGCATTGTCTGTCGCCTCCGTCGATGATGCTCTCCAAGAAATTTCTCCATGTGAGCGCTGGCGGCGGCGGCGGCGGCGCTTACCCGCCTGCCGCGGGCGGATCCGAGCTTGTCTTGCACGAGCACCTCCACCCGCACCCCCATCACCATCCGGCTGCCGCCGCCGCCGCCCTCCTTTCGGCGAGCGCTGACAACCTGGAGAGAAGTTCACCTCTGAAAAAACTCGCCAGGGGGGGGATGACGAATCAGGCCGAGGCAGACAATTTCCCTGACTCCAAAGACCCGCCAGGGGACGCCCAGCCGCCGCCGCCGCCGCCGCCGCCGCCTCAGCAGCAGCAGCAGCAGCAACAGCAGCAACAGCAGCGCGCCAAACTCTCGCCTGTCGTCTTGGACGGCGGCGGCGGCCAGGAGCAGCTCCGTCCAACCTTCGATGGAGCGGCGGCGGCTGCGGCAGCGGCAGCAGCAGCAGCAGCGGCGGCGGCCGCAGCCGCGGCGGATCGATACCTGCTCTCCACGCCAGCTTCCTCCGGCCAGCCTCCGGCTACTGCCTCGGCTCCTCCGGCCGCCGCCGCCGCTACCATGTTCCCCTACCCGGGTCAGCACAACCACGCGGCCGCCTTCTCGCTCGCCAGCCCCAGCCGCTACATGGCGCACCACCCGGTCATCGCCAACGGAGCATACAACAGCCTGCTTTCCAACTCCGCGGCGCCTCAAGGCTACCCGGCTGCCGGCTACCCTTACCCGCAGCAGTACGGCCATTCCTACCAAGGCTCGCCGTTCTATCAGTTCCCCTCTGCCCAGGCTGGCCTCGTCCCCGGCAAGGCGCAGGTCTACCTATGCAACAGGCCGCTCTGGCTGAAGTTCCACCGACACCAAACCGAGATGATCATTACCAAGCAAGGCAGGTAAGCTGCGGCTGCGGTCGAAGGATGCCAGCCAGGCGCAACGCCACCGAAAAGAAAGCGGAGGAGGACGAGGGAGGCTGAGGGACCGGGAAAGGGCGAGCAAGAGCACCCTCCGAACCCGAGCCCGGGTGCCTGGCCGGGGGAAAAGCCGGCTCTCCTGCCGAGACTCCGGGCTCTGTGCAAAGTATTATTATTATTTGCCATCCCCCCCCCCCATTTTCTTGTCCCGCACCTCTTGTATTATCATCTTCATCTGCATCTTCATCAACTCTTATTATTGCTATTGTCGTCATTATCCTTTCTCCTTCTCCTTTGGCTGTAGACCTCTCGTGTTCTTTTCCTTTCCTTTTTCCTTTCCCCATTTCCTTTCCTTTTTTGCTTCAGGTTTTTAAGATTAAAAACAATGGCAATATTGTCTTTGGGGCTGGAATAATCCAGTTCTTAGTTTTAAATATATATATATTAAATACATATTTGGGCCTATGAGCTTCTCTCCCCCCCCCCAATTTTTTAAGGATATTTTCCTTCCTCGCTCTGACTTGTTTAAGAGTCATAAACAAGATGAAGAATGATAGCTTTGGCTATTCCTTTTGGGATCGGGCCTCGGGGTCTTCGGTGCACCTTGGGCCATTTCTGCCGCACTTTCTGGCGATCAAGAGCTTCGCCTCGCTTCCTTAGCTGACCCCCGAATGGTGGTTAAAGTCCATCACTTCTCGGTTGTTGTTTTTTTGCGCGTTGAAATTTGACAATCCATCAGTTGAAGGCAAAAGGCAATAAAATCGCTGGGACTTACTTCCGAGCAAATTTACAGTAGAAACCCGCGAGGATCTTTTTTGGGTTACAAGCCGATGTGCCAATCCTCCAGCCCGGTTTCCTCGGAAATAACCCTCGATTTCAGCCGGATTCACTTGGAGATGAGTACGCAGAGCACCGTTTTCTCCTAGTCTCGATCCGCTAGGCAAAAGGCACGGAGCGAGATGCCTAAAATCGGGGTACCCTTTGGGTACTTTTCTCTTCAACATTCGCTCAAGAAAAGGTTTTTGAGAATTTTAGGGGGCAGTTTATGTATTTATAAAATTATGATCTCCCTCCTTTTCAATCCCGTCACTTTTCCTCACCTTCCTCTCCCTCCTTCTTTCTTAAAACAGGCGAATGTTCCCTTTCTTAAGTTTTAATATTTCGGGTCTGGATCCCACGGCTCACTACAATATTTTTGTGGATGTCATCCTGGCCGACCCAAACCACTGGCGGTTCCAAGGCGGCAAGTGGGTGCCTTGTGGCAAAGCGGACACCAACGTGCAAGGCAAGTCCTTCTCTCGGTTCCCCTTTTCCCTCGTACGCGGGCGCGCGCAAAGACTTGCATCCCGGGCTCGGGTGGCTTAGGTGAGAAGACATCATTAGTGGACCTTCTTGGGCCGGTAAGACTAAACAAAACTTAGCTGGGGGGGAGGCTAAAACTGAAGGTCTTCCCCTGGCTTTACCCCCATTCCCGCTTTGTTTCTTCGGTTTCCCGAGTTTAAATACCACATAACACAGTATATATAGTAAATAAAACGAAGGAGCAAATTTGTCTTTTTGAAGCTGGGAGGTCTGGGGAAATTGTAGGAATCATCTAAGGAAGGTTGGAGTGGGGTGAAAGAGAAGGAAGGGAAGAGTCACTGTGTGAATGTCTTTCTCTCCAACATTTGTTTGTTCTTTGACAAACCCGGGGTGGGGGGTTCTCGTCTTCAGGAAACCGTGTCTACATGCACCCGGACTCGCCCAACACAGGAGCCCATTGGATGCGCCAGGAAATCTCCTTCGGGAAACTGAAATTGACCAACAATAAAGGGGCGTCCAACAACAATGGGCAGGTCAGTTTTGGGGCTCGAGAGAGGCGGCCTTGCGCCCTGCAGGACCAAGAGATTGCACGCACGGGCATCCCATCCTGCGCTCCACATTCATTTCATTTGCGTCTGTTCTTGCAAATCCATCCCCTATTGTACAAACCTGGTGGGGGGAGAGGCTAATTCAATAGACAGGTTCCGCGAAGGAGCTGCGCTAGCACCAGCATGTGAGCAGGAGGCCGTCTTCTCCCAGGCGATCCCGGGCGAAGGCTTCGGAATCGAGGCGGTTGAAAGCTCCTAAAGCGACCTCGGCGGCTTCCCCCCCCCCACCTTTCAATTAAAGGGGGGTGGGAGAGCGCGGGGGAGAAAGGAGTCCGGATCGGAGGAATAGTCGGGCGTGCCCGGGCGCTTTTCTTTTCCCTCCCGTTCTTACTTTCAGCTTTCTAGTAACTTGGGGGATGGGGGTGGTGGAAGCGAGGTGCAGTTTTTGGAACAGATGGCGAAGTCCGGCGGCGACCCTCCTTTGAACCTCGAAACTGGGGAGGGATCAAGAAGAGCCTATTTGTAGAAAGCAAGATTGGTGTGGCGGTCCGGTTTCTCGGGAGACCTGGGAGCGGGTCTGGAATATAAAGTTCATCCCCATCTGCCATACAAAGTAAAAATAAATAATTAAAGGGCTCCGACTTTCTCCTCGCTCCCCGTTACCACTTTTTCTCCGTCTCCAGATGGTGGTCCTGCAGTCCCTCCACAAATATCAGCCTCGCCTGCACGTGGTGGAGGTGAACGAAGACGGCACCGAAGACACCAGTCAGCCCGGTCGGGTTCAGACCTTCACTTTCCCGGAGACGCAGTTCATCGCCGTCACTGCCTACCAGAACACCGATGTAAAGTGTTTTTCTCGCTCGCTCCGTCCTGAGCCTTTTCGGGATTTTTTCTTTTGGGGGGGGGGGGGAAAGCACAAGTGCAGCTACGGAGGCCGGGAGGGTGGAGGTGAGACTCCCCGAACTGTGTGAGGAAAGGAAATGGTTATTTCAGACCACAAAGTGATGGGATTGGATTAATGGTCTAAACTGTTTGCGAAATTATTCAAACCTGTTTTCGAGTCTCGATTTTCCCCAGCCTCAATTGTAAGAAAAAAAAATGGGGGGGGGGGGCGAGAAGCCTCTCAGATTCTCCAAGAGCAATAAATATTTCAGATCGCTTTAACCTTTGAAAGCGTGAACCTCTCTATAGACTGGTTTTGGCCCCTTCGTCCTTCCTGAGCAAAGTTACTTCTCTTTTTCCCTGTCAGGTTGGCTTGGAACTGTTTACTTTTGCGGCCTAAGGTAAAGCCGCCCCTAGGGTGAGGCCACGGTCTCAAGAGCAGCTTTGGCGCGCCTTTGAAGGGCAGCAGATTGGTCGTTGTTTAATGCATGACTACAGCTTTTGACTATCGCAGAAGGCGAGAGGGGTGCCAAAATAACTTGGCTGGATCCAGGATATTTGAGCCTTGGTTTGTGCAGGCCACCTTTTGCCTCTCTACTGTAGGCCCTGAGAATGCCTTATGCATCCGCAAAAGAAATTAAAATATATATATCAGGGGCTCGGGGCTCAGTTAAATTAATTTTCAGGAAACAGGTATAGCAGCCCACACTAACAAATTCTATCTAAACTTTGATTACCATTGTGTTAGACTCTAAATCGCCAACGAGCCAACTACAAGTTTGTGGGGCTCTATTATGTGTCTTTACTGGACATAGGAAAGATTAGTCTTAGTTCACCAAGACTTTGTTTCATTTGAACCATATAATTAGCCAAGGGATGGGAGAAATCTTTGTGTTTATTCGACCTACTGAATAGCAAACTAGTCAACCATATTTCATCCTAGTATTATAGGGGGGACCAATCTTCTGTAGTTCATTTGTAGTTTAGCCTGTATTGAAAATATGAAAAAGAGCGTTAAATTAAATTAACCATATTGCTGCCATTGTAAAAAAAAAAAAAACCCTGAGATTCAGAGAACCTTCCTTTTCATTGCAAATCATCCACAGCTGTCGGTCCAGATTCTACAATGTTACCTGGGTTAAACGTTTTATCCGACTGTCTAGTAAGAGTGTTGTGATACATTCCGAACATGTGTCTAAAATGCTAATCCCTCTCATAGCTATCCTCGGCGGAATTATTCCGAAATTAGCCTTTTTAGTCTTATCTAATTAGGAGGAATTTAATTCGAAATAAGAGGCGTAAAGGTACCTAAACCTGACCTCGACTTTGTGGTCCTTTCAAGGCGGTTCCGACAACCGCCTTGAGGCAGAACAAAAAGCCAACTGGAAGGCGAAGTTTCTCTGCTCTGGATCACAGATTCCCCCCCCCCCCACCCGTTGATCCTTGCGTGGCGCACGTGCTGGGGAAAGAGGCCACTTAGCCTTCATCTATTTCCAGACCTTTTCTCTTCATGAGTGAAATTCTCACCAGGAAATGACCGGCGTCGTTTTATTAAAAAGAATTAATCCACTTTGGAGAAGAAGAAAAGCTAGGTATCTGTTTATCTTACACAGAGAATCAGCAGACCGCTGACTATTCCCCCCACCCTCTCCCCTGTAGATCACACAGCTGAAGATCGATCACAACCCCTTCGCAAAAGGCTTCCGAGACAACTACGACACGTAAGTTCCTTGTCTTGAGCCTTTTATTGGCCCTGGCATGTCCAGCCCTATTAAATCGATGACGGGTGGGTGGTTTGTTTTTTTTTTACTTCTCCAAAGAAAACCCTGGGATGTTCGAGAGCGGGTTATACGTGCTATTGGGTAAATCATTAGTATAAATTTACTGGGGGAGCGCAGAGGCTTAGCATGTGAACTAGAGGAACAGTGGCTACAATGGCGGGCGTGTAGGAAACTCTTGGAGGCTTTGCAACGGGAGAGAGTTCCGTGGCTCTCAGCTTTGCATTCTGTCTTTCTCCATAAAAACAGCCCATATTTCAGGGTAAAACTTGTAGTTGTTTAACGCGCAACTAAGGCAGTAAATCCCAAAGGATGAGGGTTTATTGCAGCAGGGCACGAAGATAGTTGCTCCCTTGCTTGCTCCACGGACCCCAATCATTCTCAGTTAGCATTGGACTTGCATCCCACCCCCCAAGCGCCTGCCGCTGTCCTGCTTAAGCTTTTTTGGTTCCCGAGAGAGCTTTCGAACTGTCCCTGGAATTCGAAGCGGACAGAATAGTCCCCCAGTTGAAAGTGAAGGGAATATTTTGAATGTAATAAGCAGCAGGAACTTCCCACTGGCTCGCCAGAAGCAGCTCGTTATCTAGTGGGGTAATATTCAGTCCCGACTATAAACTCTATGTAAGCTTCCTCCGAAAATCAGGCCCTTGGAAACAAGCAATTAGGATTCAGGCGCGAGATGCTTAGAGTTCTTCCTCAGCCCCGAACAACTCTATTACCTCCAGCGGGTCTCTGTCTAATCAGTACCCCGTCGTTTGGCTGGATTTCTCCCGGATTATCTCCAATTACAAACACTGCGGAGGTGTTGCCGATGTCCTGAAGCCTGTATTCAATTTTAAGCTAAGCTTTAGATGAAACTCGTCGTTTATTCCTCTCAATTCCTCCTCTCCCCCCTCCCCCCTAGCATGAGGATAAAATCGGAGTCGTTGTGGCAAAAGGAATAGTCCTGTTGGTATTGCTTTGTAGTCCACCTTTCCGCTGAAAAAGGCACTCAAGGAAGCTTTTGTCATTCACCAACACCAAGAGACTGTCTAGTCTTTTCTCTCTACTGCAAATAGGCAAATTACCCTCTACTGTAAATCATCTCAGAGGTTAGCAGGGGGGTAAAGCTCCAAACTGAGCTGCAAGGAAGGAAAGGAAAAACTTATTTCTAGGTGACCTGGATGCTGATGTCCAGCATGTCTCCTAAAGTTTGTCACAATCTTCTCAGATTATTCCGAAATAACTGAAGTCAGGGTTAGCATTCCCAACTAAGAGTGAGCAATGGGGGCTGGCAAGCACCTTGGCTTTGTCTGAAGAAAAAGGTAGATAAGAGTATACGCAGCGCTAGCTGGCCTCAGGAAAATAGGCCTTTGGGAAGAGGGAGGCAAGGCAGTTCTTTTGAAGTTTTGCCTTGAAGGAAAGAAAACTAGGGCAGCTGAAAGGCATTCTGATGCCCCTACAAGTGAGTTGGATTAGAACTCCCAAAATTCCCAGTCAGCTGTTCATGGAAGTAAAAGTTGCATACATTTAGACAAAAGTGTGGTTGATTGGGGAGCACATTAGGGGACAAAAAAGATGTCCCAAGATATATTAAGTTACAATGGAGGTTGAGAACGCTCCCAAAAGGTGTCACATTGTACATCTATCTTGCTTTCCTGTCCCGAAATTCTCCAATCTCCAGGAATGATTCACCAACCAGATACCTCACCAGGGCATAAGGTCATGATGGCCAGAACCAATGTGGGAGTGGGCACCAAACCCAGAAACTGAAAAGCATCAATGAAATGCTAGTGAAACTAAACCATGCCAAACTACAGCAGGATTCATTAACCAGCTTGCTCTAAGCAAGTTATAAAGTTTCTCCTGCTACTGCCAGGACTGAGTGCTTTTTCTTCAGCCATTTATGTGTTCGTTAATTAAACACATTTATATAGCCGCCCAACTCACACACAGTGACTCTTAAGTTGCGTAGAACATTAAAAACCCACAATTTAATTCTAATTCACTCTATCCCCATTCATGGCAATGACAACAAAATCAGACAAGCCGCAATCCTGAGGAGGAAGCCAAAGTCGAGGTAGCTTATCTGGATTGATTAATCCAGAAGAAAAGGGTGCAACCATTTGTCCCCACCCCCACTCCTTTGATAGACAGCTGATGGTGGCATGGATTTTGAGTGAGAGTGTCTTGCTAGCTCTCTTCCCCTGCTACTGGCACTCTGGAAGCTGCCAGGGAGAGCTAGAGAGCCAGTTTGGTGTTGTGGTTAAGGCACCAAGTGGAAACCAGGAGACTGAGTTCTAGTCCCACTTTAAGCATGAGTGGTCAGCTGGGTGACTTTGGGCCAGTTATTCTCTCTTAGCCCAACAGCTGTTTGTGGGGGGAAATAGGAGAAAGGAGTCTCAGCTATATTTGTTACCTTGAGTTTTCAAAATAAGAGAGAAATAACCAAAATAAATAAAAATAAATCCCTTAGGATAAATGTGCCCAGACTATCCCAACTGCGGTTCCTACCAAATGGCTCTGGAGCAGGAGTTATCTGGGCCCGTGGTACTTGTCCCACTAAAGGTCAAATTCTGGGAGAACAGGCAGGGAGCTCGTTTCAAATCCAATAGCAGTTTTGCGGCAATGGAATTGATTGTAGTAGTACTCAGCTAACAAGGGAGAATTTCAGACTGATTTCCCTCTCCCTTTAAAAGGGTTTTTTAAAACACGTTTTAAAGCAACATACTCCTACGTGTGTAATAACCAACCCAACACAATCCGTTGTTTCATATCTTGGTTCATTATCAAGCAGATCAGGCCTCTGTTGGATCATGGGTGCAAATAAGCGATGTAGTGAGTTTCTTCTTTTCTGGATCTCCAAGGATGGAGACCTTGTTGGAAACTCAGAGCTTCATGTTATGTGTGGCCTCTGTTTCATTAAATGGGTTAGGAAAAGTAGCCTTGTGTGGGAAGTTCTGGAAATCCCTAGTTTTATGAGGTCATCCTATTTAATAGATCCAGGGCAGAAATGCAGCTTACTCCTAGTAAAGTAAAACTATTTGACTGCCAAGTGTGTTATACAGGGAAAAGCTATTCTAATGCAGTGTTACCTGAAACAAGTTCTACAATTTTGAAGCTTTGCAGTACAGTAAATTCACAATGTCAAGGCTATAATCCTTTGGAATAAGAGAATTTATGTAAAGATCTGCATCCAGGAGGGTTTCCAGATATACTCTAGTGACCACATAAATTAATCAGTTGCTTCTGATTTTTAATTCTGGAGATCCACCATTTCCATGGTTCTTCCATTCTCTCCCAGAGTGGCCCTCCACTACTTAAACATATTTTTCCCCTCCCCAAAGAAAGTTAGTTTCATTGGGTTTCTATTTTCTTCACTCATTTTAAGGACTCCAGCCTCATTAATTTCCCATTAATTTTGGAATCTCTGGAGTAAACTCCCCTTGTTGCATTTGGGTTACTATTTCTATTATTCTCGGCCCAACTCATCTAAAAAAAAAGGTGTGGGGGAAACAGCCAGACTGGTTTATATGCCTCAGAGTAGAAATCAAATGTGTAGAGTCTAGGATTTTAGTATTTTGTGCTTCTGTCCTCGGCTTGGTCTCTGGTCTTAATTTCTACAAGCATGTTGATTTCTAGGGCAACCCAGAATCTCAAGCTTTTGGGATTCCAAGCATGCCCTTAGCTAACCCACTCTCCCTTATTGGCCATCCTCATTGACCTCTGGAGGGCTTTTTATCCTGGGTCTGCAGTCTGTTGTATTCCCTTCCGCTAGGCCTACACCTGGAGAAGTTTGTGCAGAGATTGGAGAAACCTCTGTCCATCAAAATCTTACCCTGATTTTGGCAGTTTGGAGAGACCTGGGCACCCACTCTGTGCCTCACTTAGTTCTTACACGGCAGAGGGGTGGCGTGGCTTGAGTTGCGATGCCTGCAGTGAGAAAGACAAAATAACATCCCTGGTCCAAGAAGGCAGGAATTGTAAGAGGGGAGCAATAACTTTTAAATTTAGCTTTCCTAAAAGACTTCTTCGGTCACTGGGATGCAGACCTCGGTGTAATTCCAGTCTAGAGACTAGCAGCTCCACCCAACAGTCACCGAGGCAATACATTGCGATAGAGATGCACTATTTATCATCACTGCAAGATGCAATGGGATTGGGCTATCTTGCCCTTTAGTTTAAGGGCGAGATGGTGCTCTAACAGTGGAGGTTCGGCTACTTTGCACTGGGTTCAGAGGCACCCTCAGAATAAATTAAGTGGATTAGTGAAAGAAGGCCTCAAGCTTTCCCCAATGTAGCGCCACCTCTGCCACTTTTGGGCAAGGGGGGGGGGGGACTGTAGTCCAACTTTTTAATGTATGCATGTATGTATGTATGTATGTATGTATGTATGTATGTATTTAGTTTGTCACTCATGTACAAGATAACAGGAATAAGAATAAACATGAATAAGAACACAGGAAATAGGTATAAATAAATGGGGACATTAGGACAGGGACCTTAGGCAGGCTGGTGCACTTATGCAGGCCTCTACTGATTTCTTAGAAATGGGGTGAGGTCCACGGTAGACAGTTTAAGGTTTCACTCGCAGGCTGAATTACCAGGTCAGACAGATGTTAAGACCCACGATCCTTCACTGGTTTGGACGCAAGCGCTGTTTTGGGCTGGAGGAAAATTGGGGGGGCTCTTGCACCCCCACCTCTCCAATCCCCCCCAGTCACCCCCTTTCCTTTCTGCTTTGTTTCCCTGCTGCCCACTCAGGATCTACACGGGCTGCGACATGGACCGCTTGACTCCGTCACCCAATGACTCTCCCCGCTCTCAGATCGTGCCGGGGGCTCGTTACGCGATGGCGGCGGCCGCGGCGGGCTCCTTTCTGCAGGACCAGTTCGTCAGCAACTACGCCAAATCCCGTGGCTTCCACCACCACCACCACCCGGGAGCGGGCGCCGGAGGCGGCGTGGGACCCGGCGGGCCCGTCCCGGATCGAGGCGTCCCTCACCCTAACGGGCTGCTGTCTCCCCAGCAAGCCGAAGAGCCCGCCGCGCCTTCGCCTCAGCGCTGGTTCGTCACGCCCGCCAACAATAGGCTGGACTTCGCGGCCGCCTCGGCCTACGACCCCGCCGGAGATTTGGCGGGAAACGCCGCCACACTGTTATCCTACGCCGCTGCCGGCGTCAAGGCGCTTCCGCTGCAGGCAGCCGGCTGTACCGCTCGCCCGCTCGGCTACTACCCGGACCCCTCGGGCTGGGGGGCGCGCAGCCCGCCCCAGTATTGCGCCAAATCCTTGTCGTGCTGGCCCAACAGCAGCGGGGCCCGCGCTGGAGGAAACCCTTATTTGCCCGCCGGGGCTGGCGGCGGGGAGGAACCCGACAGCCTGGCGCCCCCCGAGCGCTCCCCTTTGGTGGCGCCCCCGCCGCCGCCCGCCGCCGGGCCGCCCGCCGAGGACTCCAAGCCCCCGAAGGACTTGTCCGACTCCAGCTGGATCGAGACCCCCTCGTCCATCAAGTCCATCGATTCCACCGACTCTGGGATTTACGAGCAGGCCAAGCGCCGGCGGCTTTCTCCGGTGGGCACCCCGGTCTCCGAGAGCTCTTCGCCCCTCAAGAGCGAGCCCGCCTTGGCCCCCAGGGACTGCGACAAGACCTGCGCCAAGGACATCGGCTACTACGGCTTCTACTCGCACAGCTAGAGAGGAGAGGCCTCTGGCCACGCCCCCTCCCGCCCTTCTCGCCAGTCCCGTCCGAAGCAGCCGGCGCTTTGCGCTGCGCCCCGGGCCGCGCGCTGGTTCTCACGGTCACTTGAAAGCGGCTCTGGCTGGCCACGCACCTGCAACCGCGCACGCGCAGTCTCTCTCTCTCTCCCCCCCGCCCCCTCTCGTCGCACACGCAGAAAGCCCTCAAACCGTGAGGCCGTCCCAATGTCTCTTCAGTAGGAGGTGGATGGCAACGAAATGGTGAAAATCATGACACTTCATTATCCACCTTGTATGTCTCTTTCCTTAGCGGACATCCCCCCCCCCCCCCAATCCTCTCAAAGAACAAATCGTGTTGTGGTTTTTCCCTTGGCCCAAGCAGTCTTTTTATTCTTTTTAAAACCAGATCTCAGTCTCGTGTGTTTCTAATAGGTAGATTATTCCCAAATCCTAAGAAAACCCTTTAATTATCCCTATGCCCATCCCACGTTCGATGTGGTAAAGGGTGTGTGTGTGTGTGTTCCTCTTAAACATTTGCTAGCGGGTGACCCGCGCATTCAGATCTTTTTAAAGCTACCCTAAACTTCATCCGATAACACACGGGAGTGAATTACGTTCCATCCAGCGAGTTGCAGCTCAGTCACATGCACGCATTCATTTGAAATTAACCCCGCGGCGTTTAATAGCTTTTACCGTCCGGTTACGGCGAAGAGCTTGCAGCTCTCCTTAGGATCCCGCACATTCTTTGATCAGGAAGGTGGATAGCAGGTGCTTTTTATTCTGCCGCACTAAAAAGGTGGGCAAGATTGTGCGTGCCTTTAAAGGGTTTCTTAGAAAATTTGGGATTCTCCTAGATCCCTCTCCTCCACATCTCCAGTTCTCTGTTCATTTAGATTAGAACACAACCGTTCCCCTGCTTGGACTTAATGGGTCGTAATTCCGAGTAAACTTGGTTTAAGGTTCAACAGGCAAACTAACCGTTTTTCCGTCCTTGCATCCTATGCTTGAAACTCGAAGGGATATTCTTCCTTTCCCTTTCCCCTTCTGTATTCCGGGATAATTACAGTGGAAATGTATATGTACAGTTCGCAAATAACGAGCAAGGAGTCTTATAGTAGGATTGGCTGCCCTAATCAAAGCCTAAAATATCTAAAACTCCCTTTTTTCTCTCATTAATCTTCATCCACACACTTGCATATTAATATTAGGACAAAGTCGGGTGTGTGGTTAGGAAGTGTGTCAGTATTTTTATATCATTGTCCAAAGTGACTTAAACTTGATTAAACAAAAAAATAAAATAAACTTATAACCATTTCAACAAAGCTAAGCCTGATAAACAAAATTGTCCGAATGGATTCAAATATCTAACAGTTAACATCTAAATAATTACACCGCTGTAGGGCTTAATTTTACTTACATGCATGCCGGACCTTACTGTGCTGCTCACCGAAATAATTTCTGATTTAATCAACACTAATTTCAATCGTGGATTCCGTAGGATAGGATTTATGTTGATTTTAGAAGGCAATATTTGGCTTTCTGGTATTGGAATAGAAATTTAACAAGCTTCGTGTTAGTTGCCTTGCATTTTTAATAAAGTTTCCTTTCAAGTAATAAGCTCCTTTTTGCTTAGGTGTCTTGATTGGGAATATGTGCGAAACTTGACCTGATCGAAAGCATTTTGAGGAAGAAATGCAGTAGTTTTTGTTCACACATTGCACTAAAGCTACAATAGTAAATGCTTAGCGTAATGGTGTATGCTTCTACTAGACATCCAGCCAATTGTGGTTTATCTGACAAACCATGATTAAAACAAACTGGCTTCGTTTCACACGTAGAGCAAGTGCTTCAGTTGGGACGTGACCCAATCAAGTTTAAAACGCAGCCTTAAACATGTTTACTCGGATTAGGATCAAGAGGAATCCATAGGAGCGTGCCGAATTCCCACGATGGGCTTTAAATTGCACATACTTCTATAGGCACTTATTCAGCAGCATATCCCATTCAATTGATTCCAAGTAATATTGTCTCGAAAACAGCTGGAAAGGAGGTATTACGCCGTTTTCTTACTGTTGTTCGACAGTGTCACCAGTGCACCATCGCTCTGGCGATGCGAAGCCAATCTTCCTACCCTCCAGATAAATGACAACCGCGATGGTGCGATGACACTAGAAATCGCCAGTCAGGAAACGGCGCGAGTTGCTTCTTCGCAGCTGGTTCCACTCGCGTTTCCTTGGAAGGAAGGAAGTCGTCTCCGAGTTTGTGCGATCGTAGAATCGTTGCCCTTCGCAAAGCGCTATGTAATGGCGGAAATTACTCCTACTTCTCTCAGTAGGATTTCGCTTCCCACGAGGAGAATAACGCTTCAATTCCCTTTTCTGGATACAACTTCTCCTGCCTGATCAGACCTTATTCTCAATTAAAGTAAACCTTTCGTTTAATAGTTCGGCGTCTATAAATAGATGAGCCCCCCGCTGGGTTCAGCAGGACTCTGGTGGTCTTTCCCCTTAATTTACTCATACTAACAAGTGTAGTCGTAGGAGTACTAGGAATAAGCAGGTGGTCTCTCCAGGTACCTGTGCTTGGGATCAAACTTTACTGAAGTGGATGCAGCAACTTAACAAAGAGATGGAAGATATGAATTCTAAATAAAGCACTTTTAAAAGTTCAAAAACAAAATTTAAGTCTGCTGTTAGGGTGAAACCTGGGCTGCCTTGGTTCGCATAACAGGCTGCATTAGGCTGTCATTTGGTTTTAGTGACAATTTACCTATGAAGCATTGCATAGTTCATTCAATACACCCAGCTACAAGTAAGTCTGTGACTTGCTGGCTTGGCATGTTGTGTGAACCTACCAGCACAGCCCTAGCAGGCTATGTTAGATTGGCACCATTCTAAGGAACTATTTCAATTCTGATCAAAAAGGCCCTTCCTTCCAAGTAAACCTACCTGTGTTTGCACTGCTAGTTGACTTAAACTAAAACTGATATACAGTAGTTTAATTTACAGGGCTAGAGAGTTATGACTCAAGTTCCAGTAGGATTACTCCAGATGGGATGGGCTCTCTTGGCTGTCTTGCAGAGTAACTCAGGTGAATCTTACTCTGGGTCACGGAGGCGCTATTTCAATTAGAGTGTAGGTTGTGTTCAATCAGGTGTGCAAGTGGGTGTATGGGAAGGGGATTTGCCCACAGGGCCATTGACTCTTTTATCAACTAAGCATCACAGTTTAACACTCTATTAGAGACAGGTGGCCAGAGAGAGTGGAGCAGCTCCTACAACAAGCATTTCACATTGCCCATCTTTTCTCCTTATGTCCTTTTCTGTCCCCTCACTGATTCCTAAGCCCATCCCTGGTTGGCGGCGTGCAGGTGCTCTTCTCTTGTTCCAATATTTTTCTCTCCTCCCCCTCCCCACTTCAGTTTCAATGACGACTGTAAATCTTTGTAATGAACAAACTACAACCAATGCTAAGCTATTGATCTGTTGGTGCCCGTAGTGTAGTCCAGTGAAAATGACTTTTGTGAGTTGTATATTTTAAAAAAAGAAAAAAAATGCATTTAGTTTGAATTTTTGTTTTGTTTCGTTTTGTTCTATGCATAAGGAAGTATCTCTGAAAGAGCTTTTTTGGGGAATAGGCAGCACCAGTATGAAGAAAAATAATTTTCCTCCTCCCTCTGACCTTTTCTTTTTCTTTTTAATTTTCTTTTTCAGTCAAGAGTTTTACACTCAATTTAGTCTTTCCCCTTGTTGATGTAGAGTAGTGAGTCTTCAAAATTTTGTGTAGGAAATATATAATTGATCAACCCATATTTAAATATTGTGGGTGGGTGGGGGCGAGAAATGAACTGTGAAATAGACAGCAGGCAAAATGATTAAGGCTAACTTGCAATCGGCAAAGGAACTTTCCCTAATAGAAATTCAGGACTTTCATCCTGTATATATATAAATATATATATTTATGTCCTTCTGTAACTGATGGACATTTTTCCTTTTCCTTTTTTTTAAAAAAAGAAACCTCCCTTACACATTTGTTTTGTTTGTGTAGGTAAATAATTGTTTCTTCAAATTACAAGTAACCAGGAAAAATGTTTTGTTTTTTCACCCATTTATATTGTCTGTGTACAAAAAGCATAATAAAACTTGGAAAAAATAGACAGTCTTTATGTGTAGCTCCTTTTAAAAGATCTGAATAAACTAGGAATAGTATAAAGGCTGGGCGTACATGGGGATTTATTTTTACAAACGGAGTAGGAACTATTTATTTCCTCTAATATCAGCTGCTTGATCTTCAACACAAAAAAATAATGTATTTCTGTTTTTCTCACCTTTACGCTGCAGCTTGGACAAGTACAATCACATCCTGTCCCGCTATGCAAAGAGCTATGGATATAAGTTACTTTGGGGCAAATTTATGGTTGCAATGCAGCTAAAAAAAATGGCAGTGGGGAAAAATGAAAACATTTGCAGTTTATAATCACTAAAACTGAGGTAAAATAGAATGTGCTTGTTAAGGATTCTATAAAAAAAGGAAGTAGTTAATAGTAGATGTATAAAATAATTATTTCCCTTTCTATTTTATTGCATGTGAATTATTGAAGAAATCTCCGGATTAGGACATCTGAGATTCCCTGTAGTATCTGACTTCTTTTAAAAAACTAAAAGAATTGAGGAATTAAATTTGAGGCTAGGATCTGTTCGTTTGTGTGGGTATGTGTGTTTGCGTACACTTGCCCACACTATTGAGTGATTCTGCAACCTACCACTAGAGGTCTCTTGATGGATTGTTATTCTCCTTGTCATGAACTGCATTATTCTTTGCCTTCTGCCACGAAGGGAAATTTAACTTTAAACTGTGAAACTAAAGTTTTTTCCCTTTTTTAAAATGTGTGATAATATTTGTCAATAGCCAATTATTCTTAAAAAAAGTTAAATTATTTCAGAAAAGCCTTTTACATAACTCTATAAAAGGACAGCCTGTTAGAAAACAGGGGTTTAACAGAGAACACACGAGCTTTTAGATATAACATTAATCAATCATTATACGGTAGTAATAGTTTTTATTTCCTACTTCTGCCTAATTTTGAAAACTGTTTCTTGTTCAGCCATCTCACGAGGTACTAGATATTTACGATCCCTAATTCTCATGTACAAACCTGATCTTAAAACTATCAGATTTAATGAGAATGTATTGCCAAATTGCATAACATCCATCTCATCTAATGAAGCTTTTAAATGGAGTATATTCTGGAAAAGAAAGTTCCTTTTAAGTGAATTCCTGTGCTATTCCATCTGGAGACAAACACTGGTCTCCAGATTCAGACCTACTCACTGGTTTTCTTCAACTGTGCAGATCGTAAGCCAGAAGCAATAGAAACCAATTGTATGCAATATTTGATTACTGACACTAACCTTAGTGGATGTATAAAATTTTGTCATCCACTTATCACTATAGTGATAAAAAGCTTGCCTTCATCCAAATATGTCTCTACAACAATAACTAAATTATGCTGTGAAATTCTGGAACTCTTTGACTTGGAAATGGTTTATGGATAGGCTTCAATAACATGGTAAACCATATTGTGATTGATTTTTCTTCAGCTTTAGCATCATGGAAGAACCTAGGCTATAAATAATATTTGGAACTTGAAATAGAAAACTTTTCAGGTTTTTTTTATTAATAAAGATAAATTAACAACTGCAACTATTAGTACCGATAGGACTCAATTCCCACTTGAGTTAGATGTGCTTTGTTACAAGAGGTTGACTTATTTTAGCAAATGTTTTCAGGAACTATATGGACTTAACAACAAAAAGCATAGTCAAAAGAAAGCAGATCAGATATAGTACATGTTCCAGATCCCCTTAGGAGTGCTTGATTTCTCTGAATTTATTTTTGTATTATTATTTTGCTCAGACTAAATGTGGATCTTTATGTATGAGTAATTAAATGTTATACTGAATGTTAATCTTTCTAAATGAGTAAATACATGTTTTAATGACTAGTCAGTGAGTATTGTCATAAGTCAGGACAATTGCTTGTCTTGTGGCTTCCCTCCTCTTTCCTTTGTTCAAATCCCAATGTGAAATACACACCATTTAATTACTCCTTTTTAAAAATGCTTTGGACAAAGAGTAATATTTCAAGAAATTTCAAGGCAATATATTGGAATGACCTTTCTCCAAAAGTTGGAATAGTAGTAGCTATTCTGAAATGCTTTGCAATAACCAAATTTTATTCAGGGAATGATTTTTTTTTTTTTTTGCATTTGGAAAACAGAATTCAGAGGTTTTTGTGGGAAACCTGTCTTTGTTGCAAGGATTAAGAAATAAGAATGATGGATTAGGATCTCTTTTTCATCTGGTTCCCCAATATATTTAAGATTCCCTCATTTGTACTCTCCAGATATGTTGGATCTACAATTCCCATCCTTGCCAGTCTTTGTGACGCCTCTTGTTTGGAGATAATAGGAGTCATTGTCCCAACAGCACATTTAAAGGCCAGCATATGAGAAAGCAGGTTTATAATCTCAGACAATAACTGTGGACTTCCTCAAACAAAGATATTAATTTGATCTAGTCAATGGAAACAGCCTTCTTATACTTAATATCTTGTGAAATAGAAACCTTAACCAAAAAGGGAATTGGGGGGGGGGGGAATGCATAGAGAAAAAAAACATGGTCAGAGTCACAGATGCTCACCTAGGAAAATGTGTATCTCTCTTTGCTATTTCAAAGTTTTACTGTGTCTTTAACTGCTGAGATACACACATACTTATACTGAAACAATCAACAATTGCTGGTTTCTCTCATATTTTTTCATAATCAATGTGCACTTTCAAAGTATACCATGTTCCTTTCTAAAATATTACCTCCCCCCCCCATGCTTTGGAATACACTGGGTTGAATTGTAATGGTTGGGTTCCCCAACTGAAATTTGATGGGTTCACACAATACACTAAGACATGAACCATGGTTTAGAAACAATGGCTGAGTTGCTACAACATGTAGACCCCAAACAGGCCAGCCACATTTTGGCATAGAGCAATGTCAATCACGGTGGCAGAGTCACCCCATATGTTTCCATGGTTGAGTATAAGCTTGGACCTCAGCTTCTAATCAGTGTCCAGGATAATAAACAAACAATCAAATCATATTGATCTAGTATTTTTATAAAGTGTCTAGCTTTAACGGAAGTTGACAGTGCAACCAGATACGTGTTTAGTTGGAAGCTCTTCTTCAATCATTTGGATTTACTCTCAAATAGGATTGCAGCCTAATAAACAATCCTATCAACTTTGTAGTTTTTATAATACAATAAACCATAATGGGTGGGATTTGTCATTTGGTATGTGGTGTAAATACAGTATAGCATGGCATGGCTTATGTCTTAGTGTGCAATGTGAATTCTGTCAAATATGATTTATTTTAAAAAAACATAGCTGTATAAACAAATAATTAATTTATATACTGTCCAGTTCTCAACACTCTGAGTTGGTTAAAATTCCTATAAATTTAGCATCCAACGGAGATATTTGCTTAAAACTAAATCCCTGTGATTCGAATAGGGCTTCCTCTCCTCCAAAAGTAATTACCACCTTAAAAATGTAAGGAAAAACACGTGGCACCTTAAAGACAAAGAAATAGAAAAAGAAAACACTTTAGTTTATCTGATGTGGCATAACTATCATTCAGCAGTTTTATTAGTCTTGCCAGGTGTCACAAGACTGTGGTAAAGCTGATCGTCTTTATGGAAAGCTTATATAGTTTTATTTGCAACCTCATTGCTCCCTCCCAATGCAACGTCATCCAAATCTATGTAAACCTCGTTAAACTTAATGATCGAAGATTAAAACCTAAGAACCACTGGAGAGAAAAAACCAAAAACAAAAATGTTCTGAGGACCGTTTCGTTACTCGCGGCTAACAGAACTAAAATGAAGTCGGAGCAGCCTGCAATCCGCCGGCCCTTCGCGGAAAATCCGCAGCTGCTCAGCGGCAGCCTCGGGGTGGGTCGCACCCGGCGCCTCCGCTCTCGCGCACGTCAGAGGCCCACGCGCCGCAGCCCCTGCGCTGTGCCGGAGGAGGGCCTGCATATTTTCGGAAAGCTTTCCGAAATTGCGCTCTTTCGCGTGGGCGATTTCGGGGAGGAAAGGAGGACAGAAGGCTTGGATTTGACAGGCCCCTGGCGTGACCAGGGAAGGAGGCGGTGTCTGCTCCGCCTAAAGGAAGAGGCAGGTGCGTCTGCGTGGGGAGAGTGTTTGCAAGGGTCAAGTATTTTGGCGGGTGTTTTGCTCCCCCTCCCACCCTCCCCACGAACAGCGTGGCAAAATTGTTTTACTTTCCCACCAATTTGATCTGTTCTTCTCCAGGCCGCCACTATTTTATGAAAGTTTTCTCCAAATTCTTTGCCCAACAGATACTAACTCTGATTGGATTCACACAATACAGCAAGCCAAGGCAGGTTTCATTTTAGGGGCAAAGTGAGAATTCGGCTTGCTGAGCCAGGGACAGCAGGCTTTTGAAGCTGGCCGCGCTCTTGTTCCTGTTTTGCCCACCACTCGTGATAAAACGTATCCCAAAAGTTTTGCCATCAAAGAGACTGTCGAAATAAGTGGGAGATCCTTAATGTGTGGCATGGTTATAAACATTCACAGGAGGAACTACCAACCATGGATCAATAACCCTCACCCATTCCCTATGAATGAGAGTGGTAAAAAAAGGAACAAGAGCCTAAATCTCAGCATGTTGTATGAACTTGGTAATTACGACATACTACACACATCATGTTGAAAACCTGCCTTAGCATATTGTGTGAATTCAGACTGGGACAGAACCACTGAATACTCTCTCTCTCTCTCTCTCTCTCTCTCTCTCTCTCTCTCTCTCTCCCTCCCTCCCTCCCTCTCTCTCTCTCTCTCTCTCTCTCCCTCTCTCTCTCTCTCTCTCTCCTGTCTTCCTATATTTTTATATCAGCAGTTTTAGTGCAAATTAATATTTGTATCTACAGATTTGTCCGTAATAAGCAGAACCTTTCCCAGCCTGTAGATGTGGGACACTATCAACCCTGATTCCTGACCTGGGTGTGGATGATGGAATTGATAATCTAACACCTGAGGAAAAAAAACTGATATCTATGAATTCTTTTTGTTTCCTCCTAATCCTTCTGGTCAAAAAAGATGGAACAGTTGTTGTTTCAAAGAAGTAATCTGTGTTTTAAATTAGAGCTTCAAGTAAAAGGATGAATGTAGCTAGAAGCCATACTGTACCATCTTCACCACATTTGAAATAACACTGGCCTTGTTTCTAGACTAAAATAAATAAAAAAATCCATGCATTTCCAGTTTCATGCCAGATTTTGATTTTCTAGTATAATAGTTCCTATTCATATCAAAGTGAATCTAACCCAGTTGAGTTTATTCTCAAGTATGTGTAATGTAAACCAGTTTTCATCCTAGTATTTTCCAGAGGCCTTCTGACTGCACACCTCCAATCTTTCAGGAAATTGGCTGGGGAATTTGGGATTGGTAATCCTGAAATATTTGGGAGTCATCAGTTTGGGAAATGCAGGTATATAATATTCCAATACCTCCCTTATCTTAAGCTCTTCTTGAGTCAGCACGTTTGGGGTGAAGTAAATAGGATACAGGCTCCTCTGCCCAGATCTGCCAGTTTATGATCTATTTCCATCATCAGTTTCCTGATAACATTATGCTGGATGTTTTTAATGGCGTGGGGAGAAGTAAATTTCACTTTGATGCAGAGTGAAGTATGCTTGAAATGAAAGTACAGTACTTTTTAGTACTCAAGGGGTTGCACTGCCCCTGTTTGCATTTTTAAACAATTTACTTAAGAGTAATCCTGATGGGGCTCATACCTGATAGCATTTACAGGCCAAGACTATTTGTTGAAAATAGTCCATGATGTTACACTTTACTTCCAAATTAGCTTGCTGAGGTGATGATCTATACTACTACACTCCTACTACCTGCATACTCAAAAATAATCCCTGTCAAACTCAATACATTGAAAGCATGGTAGAGCTGTAGTCTTAAATTCCAGTAAGTGGACTTTAATATTTGTGCCAGAGCTGTTTTTTTTTAAAAAAACACCTAGGCTACTAGATCTGAGCTGTGCAGTTCAGATGGCTGTAAAGAGATTCAGAAAATTATGAATCTTTGCTGCTAACCTCTGTTCATCTGGATTTATGCATGAGAAGATGCTATGAAGATGCAAGTCATTTTTCCCATGGTGTGTACTTGGAATTATAATCAATGCAGAGGTAGTATTCAGCAGGTTCTGATCAGTTCTGGAGGAGCGGAAATTTTGAGTAATTCAGGGAACCGGTAAATCCCACCTCTGACTGGCCCCGCTCCCATCTATTCTCTGCCTCCAGAGTCCCAGCTGATCGGGAAGGAATGGGGATTTTGCAGTAACCTTCCCCTGGAATGTTTGCCTGTTTGCACAATAAAACAATCCATGCCTGTAGTTTACATAACACATTGAACTTTGTCTGACTTACACAAAGTCACTTTTGGGAGAGATGGGTAACTATATAAATTTGATGAATAAATGCCTTGTAGCAACACAGCCAAAATATATTGAGCCTTATGAGATTTCAATGCACAAACGGCTATATGATGAAACGTAGCATCATGCTTTTGAGCCCAAGAATAGTTTATATGCCTAGACCCCATTCCTCTTGGAGGGATATGGATTAACGACCACATAAAGCATGTATCTTACTCCAAAGATTGGAGGACATAAAATTGCTTGCAACTTGTTTTGCTCTTGACCTAGCATTAAGTAAACTACTGATGTTTCAGACATGTATGAGTTGAGCTGCAAGCCCGTTAGAGTTTTGTGTTCTGGCAAAGGCTACAATATGTTGTACAATATACTATATACCCTGGAGACAAAATACAGAAATAATGAATGCAGGTTTCTTTCAACGTGCACTTCCAAATATCTACTAGAAGGTATATCTATAGCCCTTAGAAAACATAGGGATTTTAAACTTCAATAGTTGTGTATGCAAGAAATGCTAAATCTTATAAATTATGTAACGCATGTTCTGAGGTGCTCGGGACAAAGTAGAAATATTTTTCGGTACCATTAGGTATATAATCATTATAGCCATTTTATAGATGGGAAGGACGAAGCTACAAAAACACCGACTTGCCTAATCCACCAAATGGGTTCATGATCAAAGTGATATTTGAAATATTTATTTTTACACATTTCTATACCATGACAATCAAAAAATTCATGGCAGGTTACAAAGCACAGAAGATCTGATTAAAACATTTATGGAACACATTTCTATAAAAGCAATAGAAACAACACCAAATTAAAAAAAAAGTGCAAACAATAAACAAGAGGAATCTTTTTTAATTTCTTGAGGATCATTTTGATTCATGAGTATGTGAGTAACCTTGATTTTACTTGGATTTCTGCATGAATAACACAACCACATTCCTGACTTTTAAAATGGTTGTTGCTACTTGTGGCATTTTGGATCCAGTGATGATTTTTAACAGAGAGGAAAGAAGAACCTGTATACTAAGAATAAAGACTAGTATTAGTTGTCTGTTCAGTGTTAATCACATAACATTTAAATACATGTAACTTTTTGGTTCATTAATAAAAGAGAAAAATAGCTTTTTTGTGAGACATGTCATTTTTTTGCCTTGTGTCTTAGAATCCAAACTCTGATTAATAGTTTGTCCCTCTATATCTTGGAAGTGTGAAGAGAAGCAGAAAATTCCATATTCCACTATGAATGACCTAACAATGCCAAATGGATATTATTTATTTTAATGCACTCCTTTATGAAATACGGGTCGTAAAATGGGAGTTTATAGTATAAGGAACACTGCAAATTCCCCTTAGAAATACAGGGACATCGCTATAGACATGCTTAAACTTACTCTAAAAATGCAGAATCAGGTCCATAGAATGTAATTATTTAATATCTTACAACTAGTTCAGCTGTGGGAGACTGCATTGTTGTATACCTGTCTGAGAGCCCTTCAGGTTTCAGTTATGCGTCAGTGTTTTCTTATTCTGTAATATGGAAATAAATTATACTATTTCCAATTATTTAATAATTATAATTATATAATGTATAATAACTACCGTGTTTCCCCGAAAATAAAGAAGGAGTCTTATTTTCTTTTGACCCCCGAAATAAGCACTTGGCCTTATTTTTGGGAAGGTCTTATTATTTCTGAGGTGCAGCAGTCAGCGAGTGTGGTCACCTCTTGGCTGCTGCCATGCTGCAATATTTTCAGGGAGGGCTTATTTTAGCGCATGCGCTCAAAAGCCCGATTGGGCTTATTATCCAGGGAGGTCTTATTTTCAGGGAAACAGGGTATATACCATACCTATTATCTAATAGTTATACTAATAAACTGGTTTGATTCCCTTGTGATGCCAATTATCCCTGAATTTGGCCGCGCGAGTGATCTCAGAATGCCCTCAGAATGCGGCCGCGCGAGTAATCGTGGGCGCACCACGGTTCGCCCACATAACACCTATTCTCCGCGAGCTGCACTGGCTACCTGTTGATCTCTTCAAGGTGCTTCTTACTACCTATAAAGCCCTTCATGGTAGTGGATCTGCGTACTTGAGAGACCGCCTCCTGCCAATTACCTCCTCTCGACCCATTAGATCTCACAGATTAGGCCTCCTCTGAGTGCCATCTGCCAGCCAGTGCCGGCTGGCAACTACGCGGAGGAGAGCCTTTTCAGTAGCAGCTCCGACCCTCTGGAACGATCTCCCCGTGGAGATTCGTACCCTCACCACCCTTCAGACCTTCCGCACAGCCCTCAAGATCTGGCTATCCCGTCAGGCCTGGGGGTAAAGAGTATAATCCGCCCCCACCCGAATGTTGAATGAATGTTGCTCGATTTTTATTATACATTGTGTTATATGTCATTGTATGTTTCCCCTCCCATACAAGTTGTTAGCCGCCCTGAGTCCCCTCAGGGAAAAGGGCGGCCTATAAATAAACTTAACTACAACTACAACTAATTTTGCCTCCTTCTATAGCCAGCCTCTTCGGGTGGATATAGAAACTGAATAAATAAATTCATTTTTCAAATGGGAATAAATAGTGATTAGAGTAAAAACTCTGCTCTCAGTAATAATTTCCATGTTAACATACTGGAACTGCTTTACTCAACTATTGTGTACAGTGGCAGATTAAGGCTCACTGGTGCCCTAAGCACTGAAAAATCTTGGTGGCCCCCTCCTTTGTACGTACTGTACAAATCTTCATTTTTTTCTTTCTCAACATTGTAGGGGTCCCCTTTGGGCCTGGTGCCCTAAGCACATGCTTAGTCTGCTTAATGGTTAATAGAACACTGATTGTGTAGCCAGGCTGGTATGTCATTTGGATGGGTGGGGGTGGGGGGTTGCTAAAGGACCAAGTTGGTTAGAGCCACAATGCACAGAGGACAGACAATCTCATTTGCTTGGACAAAGCAAAAAACGAATCATGACATTTTGGTGGGAGATGTCTTTATGAGGTCTCCTTTAAAGGCATAGCCCTGGAGCAGAGGTGGTATTCAGCAGGTTCTGACTAGTTCTGGAGAATCAGTAGCGGAAATTTTGAGTAGTTCGGAGAACTGATAAATACCATCTCTGACTGGCCCCACCTCCGTATATTCTCTGCCTCCTGAGTCCCAGCTGATCGGGAAGAAATTGAGATTTTACAGTATCCTTCCCCTGCCATGCCCATCAAGCCATGCCCACCAAGCCACGTCACGCCCACCAAGCCACGCCCACAGAACTGATAGTAAAAATTTTGAATCCCACAATTGTTCTGGAGTGAGGACCAGAAGTGGGAATTGAGGTAACAGATTCTACGAGTATATTCCTCATCTTGATTATTATTATGAAACAATAAAATACTTCAAGACCAACCAAAAGATCACAAAAAAGTGTGCAAAGTTTCAAGTTCATTAGGTGATATAGGAAAAAAAATGGTGGGAGAAATTTGGTCTGATGTTGTATGGCCATGAAGAATGCAGCTTAGAATCTCTTCAGTACATTACTCACTGGAAAGGGTCATTAATGTCTCTGTTTTTTTATCAATCTGTAGTGCATAACACAGAATAATGTATTTAAATTGCAGGAAGGCAGATTTTGCTTGATTATTAGAAGAATTTTCCTAATAGCCATATATCTGGCATGCTATTATTTTGATTCCTGCGCTGACTAGGGTCTGATCTTTTTTTAAATGTTTTATCTTGCCTTTATTATTTTTTATAAAGCACTCAAGGCAGCAAATATACATAATATTCCTTCCTTGCCTTTTTTCCCTACAACACTGGGAGGCAAAGGAACAATGACTGAACCCTTGTTCTAAAAATATAAAATGCTGCTCTCTTTTTAGCCCTCTTCTTAGCTTGGATGAAAGGTTCCTTATTTGACAGAAAGTGGTAATAAGGAGAATCATAATTATATTTATGTATTAGAACTAAATAATCAGTTTAGGTATTCTGATAGGCAAAATAATCCATTTGAAGCCTTGAAGCTGTGGGAATTACAAATAATGAAGTATTATTTTACAGGTAGCCCTCAACTTACAACCGTAGTTGAGCCTGGCAATTATGATTGAATGTTGTGACACTAATAAAGTGAGTGACCATATGACCAGACTGATTTTATGTCCTTTTTTGGCAATGGTTGCATAGTGAAAATGGCAGTCATAAAGCACATATTGAAACTGATTTTATGTCCTTTGAACTCCGGGGTAGTTAAGTAAACATTGTTCACTGTGGGAACAATGAAATATTGGGAAATATGTGGGCTGGTTGCCAAGTACCCAATATATGGTCATGTGGGAGATGCTGGAACTTTGAAACTTTGAAGTTGTAAGTTCCTTTGGGGTGGGGGGTGTCGGTCATAAGTTTGAACAGTTGTTACAGTTGTAAGTCAAGAACTACATGTAGCTGGTCTGATTGACGGATGAAGTGAAGCTTTAAAATGAGACATGTAACAAATTAGGGGCTTCCTAGTTCTGATCTGCAACTGGGAGTAATCATCAGAGGCAGATGGATTCCTGGAATGGCTTCCTCAGTTGTGGTCACTTGATGGCCTCCCCACAACTACTTCACAAGACATTGCCCTGAAGATTTCCTTGAGCAACCATCCAGCTGCTGAATGGAGGCCAAGTGGTGAGCCTGGAGTTATCTAGCCATCAGGGAAGAGCTATGCAGATCCAAGGAAATGGTTGGGGATGGATGGTGGATCCTCCTTCTGCCAGAAGTGGGGAGTCTTTGGGGGTAGCTGTGGGAATTACCCAATGCCATTTTTCTAACCTTAGAGCACTGCCACATAGGATTCAGCGCCAATTTGAAAGCAAATTTGAGTTCTCTATGATCTTGTAAATACAGCTGGTTTTGAGAGCTAAGCTGACTTCTTTCCCAGTCTATTCAGTCACTTGTGGTGTATATTTTTAGTGTGGATCTGTGTAACTGGCAAGTCATTTCTGCCTCTCTGCACCTTGCAACTCCTGAGCTTTCGGGAGAAAGGTGGCTTTGGCTTAATTCCTTTTCAGCATGCGCTACCCAAGGGAATTGTTGGATTTTTGTTTCTTTTTTTTTTTTTTGCATGCAGTCACAAAGTGGTCAACATGAAATATAGATTTAAAGGGAGGAGTAATGTATTTTTTATTATCCTTTGTCTAGAATGGAGATGAGGAACAATTTCTCCTCTGTGCTGTCAGAATTAGCAGAAGACAGTCATGGATCATACTCTGACTGTTCTTAAGGAGCAAGGGGAATAGAAGCAGTTATGGCGTAGAGGTACCCTTAGTTTATAACAGTAAAAGCCACAAATATTCCAAAATTACTTAGAAGGAAATTGTGACATATTTTTGGGGAATAGGTCGTCTCTACCCTGAGATTCCCGAAGCAGAAGAGACAGGTAAATTTTCATGCACACATATACAGCAGATTCTAGAATGTATTATTTTGTATTTTGTATTTTATTAGTTTGTCAAACATGTACAACTATATATATATAGTTGCGTCTTGCAATCATTTACATTAAACCCTGATTTTGTAATGCATCAAATAATGTAGAACAATATCCTAGTGGCCTGAAAAAAAAATGTTAGGATTTAGTCTCACTAATTTCTGAGGAGGAAAAACAGAACAGTCATTTGTGGATTATTTCAAAGAGAAAGTAAATCACACCCCTGCGGAACCTGTAACATAAACACGCATATCTGAATGTGAGATTTAAATGTAAAATAAAATGAGTTTTGGCCGTCAGAAATTGCTGCATCAGTTTTAAATCAACATTTGGATCCCAAGGACTTTAAAAAAATCCATAAAGCCTCTATCTTCCCAAGACTAGAGTCTCTCCCCGAGGTATTTACTTTGAGTAAGGAAAAAGAGAGAGAGAGAGAGAGAGAGAGAGAGAGAGGGAGAGAGAGAGAGAGAGAGGGAGAGAGAGAGAGAGAGAGGGAGAGAGAGCACCTAGCATGTTTAAAATAATAGGGATTTTGTTGCTCTTTTTCCTGAAGCAATGAGTCTGTTAAGTATGCAAGACAGCAATACAATCCTAAGCATCTAATGCTGAAGGGCAAGATGAGCATGGAAAAAAGATATTGCAAAAAATTGTGAACAGACAAATGGCTGAAAGGTGACAATAGCAGAAGTATTTCTAAACAGACATGTGATCTGCACACTGATAGCTTCCATATGTGAGCTCTGATGAAGATCAAATGCAACCTGTGTTATTTGTGTGAGATCTGTTTCAGTCATTCCTAGGTCACAGGTGTATGGAGAACATGGATAAATCCATCAGCATACAGTCTCATTGCAAAAGAGCAGACAGTTCTAGTGTTGAAATGAAAGCGTACATAAAGATGACTGTATGTGAGAATTAATTATCTCTCCATTGGAGTTCTGTCAGAGCAATGTGAATACAAATTTGACACTTTGGAAGCATAATCTTTATTTTTTTCCCACCTCTAAAACTAGTGGAAGCGAAAGTGAGCACCTTCAAGAGGCAAACTGCTCCAGTGCCAACCCTGATCTCAGCCCGTTCTCACCAATGACCTTCCAAGCCTCTCCAAAGTCAGGGAGGAGTAGGTACCTCAGGGAAAGTAAAGGAGCAATTAAAAAAAAGATGAGATTTATTGCTAAGGAATTTTCTCTTTTCAAGTCTTGATTTGATGGAGGCTATTAAGATTGGGACAGTTCAATAGCAGGTCTCAGTAAAGAGGAACCATAGAACAGGCTGAAGGGAGAATTAAGGCAGGCCCCACTGAACTAAAGTAGCAAAGACTCCAAATTAAGGGATGACCTCCCAGGCCCATCTGAAATGCCTACAGATCTCTCTTTCTAGCATCTATTGAAGCTTCACTGCTAAAAGTACCTTGAGAAGACATTAAAGGTAAAGGTTCCCCTTGCATATATGTGCTAGTTGTTCCCAACTCTAGGGGACAGTGCTCATCTCCGTTTCAAAGCTGAAGAGCCAGTGCTGTCCAAAGACGTCTCCATGGTCATGTGGCCAGCATGACTAAACGCCAAAGGCACTTGGAACGCTGTTATCTTCCCAACAAAGGTGGTCCCTATTTTTCTACTTGCATTTTAAAATGCTTTCGAACTGCTAGGTTGGCAGAAACTGGGACAAGTAACGGGAGCTCACTTCATTATGTGACGCTGGGGATTCGAACTGCTAAACTGCCGACCTTTCTGATCGACAAACTCAATGTCTTAGCCACTAAGCCACCGCATCCCTCTGAGAAGACATTACTGTAGCTCTAAAAGGCAGCAGGAAAGGAATCTGGATTTTAAAGCTGGTTGTTGTGCTGCATGTACAAGCTCATTGTACAAGCAAAATTCACTTAACAAATGTCTTGCTTGGCAATGGTAATTTTGGGCTCAATTGTGGTTGTAAATCAAGGACTACTTATATATACAGTTAGATGCTTTGTTTATATAAAATTACCTTTTGTGCAGTGTGTCCCAAGGATGCTTTTTCAAGAGGCAACTGGACTTTCTGGTTTTAATTTGAAAACGTTTCGCTTCTCATCCAAGAAGCTTCTTCAGCTCTGACTGGATGGTGGGGGAATCCAGTCTCAGCTGAAGAAGCTTCATGAATGAGAAGTGAAATGTCTCCAAAGAAAAACCAGAAGGTCCAGTTGCCTCTTGAAAAAGCACCTGAGACAATTATGACCTGGATGACTGAGAATCTCCATAGACATTTTGTGCAGTGTGTGAGACAGAGAAAGAAAGAGTATATCTGTCTCCCTCCCTCCCTCCCTCCCTTTCCTCACCAGAAGATGTCTTGTATTTGGCTTATTCTTACTTTAGCCTCTGAGAGTTTGTTTAGCCTGCAACTCTCTCTGGGACATTGTAATCTGGATGCCACCACAGAGTGAGGGGTTGGACTTGGTGGCTTAAATAACCTCTCCCAACTCTAGGATTCTATGTTCCTTCCATAGCTCAGGGCTGTCAAATTCACTCTCCATGGGCTGGATGCGTCACACACTGCCCACGCCCACACCCAGTTTAGCGAAGTGGGAAAAGTCACGATATGTCACGTGATGCTGCCGTGATTACATGAGTTTGACACCTCTGCCACAGCTGAAGGATAAAAGCCACTTACTTTGGGGGTTCAGTTCTCCATTATTATAAATGATCCCATCATGTCATGGTTGCACCAGTGTTTAAGTTGATCCCCCTGAAGCTTAGATGTTATGGCTGGATTCATTCATTGTGTTTAACATAGTGGTCTGGTTCAACCATAATGCTAATCTATAAACATACATTCATCTCTAAATCAAACCACAATGGCTCAGTTTACATAACACACTGAGCCAAAATTAAACAAGATTTCTAAAATCAGTAGTGGATTTTTACTTAAATCAGCAGTATTCCCCTCTTAGTTGATTTGATCTTCTGAAATCAACTCCATCCCACCCTGTTCCTCTTCCCCACTTGCTCCAAAGTAATGCTGTCAGCCATTTTTTAATGCTCCTTTCTCTACAAAATTAATTTCTGGTTAGTATAATTACTCTTCCTTTAACATCTCTCAGTGCAAACTACAAATTTAAGTATGTCCCTGATTTTTACATTGTGGGACTTGGAACTGCTGCATAACTGGAGAAGTGTTAAGTTGTTAAGAATTATTTTTAAAATATCAATGCCTTTTTTAAAAAAGGGAAGATTATACATATTTACTTTAAAATGCTAATAAACTATTAAATGAACAAGTAACACAATATGCAACAATTTTTACACCATCCCTCTGGTGCCTAAAATTTGCAGGATGAAGTTGGTGTATACTTGATAACAATTTACATGTTTATTTTACCATCTGGTAAATGTGTAAATGATATTTTGGGAAGCACATTTCAAATTCACTTTAACAACTTATCCTCAACAATATGTATCCTATCTTATGTATTGACTGGTAGGTGTTTTATGTGTGTGTGTTTGCGCAAGGAAATATCTGGAAATGTAGCATTGGTAGAGGGGAGAAGATTAATTTGTTTACCCAGTAGATCACTAAGTCTAAGCTTCCTTCAAGATGAATGGATTTTCTGCGTTGAGAATAGGGAAGAAATGAAAAAAACAGGTTGAGTGTTTCTGAGTGTTTGCCATGTCTCACAGTTCAGAGAGGTTCTATCAAGTTCTCCTAGACACCAAGCTAGACTCTTGGCTACAAACAGAGCAACAAATGCAATCTATAACTCTGTCACATCTTTTCCAAGGGGTTGGATTCGTTGCCCAAGGTCTAAATGGGGACAGCTCATTATTGGATGTGTTATAGTAAAGCTCGAGTGGGTTGCCTGCATGAGGTACGTAGTTTAACAGAATTTTGACCCTAGAGCTGCCTCTCCTCCCCCCCCCTTCATTTTCACTCTGCTGGTCTCCCTGGAGTTGATCATAGGCATTTTTTTAGTAATTATCACAATACAAGATCCTGATTCCCCACCTCTCTTTGAGACCTTACTTACCCTTTCCTAGCCAGAGCCAATATCCTTCAGTGAAAGCTAACCTGTCCTCCAAGCTGAATAAAACACACCTCCACACTAATTGCCATCTGGCTGATTTGTAAATGAAGTCAGAGATTACCAAACATATTTCCAGTGTGGGCTTTAACTTCTGTAGCTCTATATACTCAGCGAGTCCATCTTCATATATAGTATTATAAAGTCCCTTGTGGAGGGCTGCTTTCTAATTTGGAAATTTGGGGTAATGAAGATCACTCTACTGACATGATTATACTAAATTCCTTCCTCAATCCTTCTATATTTATTCCTGTCGTGTTGACTTGAGTGCCTAAATGTGCAAAGAAGAGAGCTTTTATTTGGGATCTCAACTTCAATGGCTCCAGTGTGCCTAGTGACACCTCCATTGGTAACCAATGTGCCCCACCTAATATTTTTGTTACGGTGTTTTCCATTAAACAATCAAAAGGAAAGCTAGCATGTATTATCATTACTTCCAAGAGTGCTACTATCTTTGCATGGAAGCATTAAAATGATTGGGCGGGGGGGTAGCAGCCCAATGCCCTGATTAGTTATATAAGCGGTATATAAGTCTAACTCAGTGTTTCTCAACCTTGTCAACTTGAAGATGTCTGGACTTCAACTCCCAGAATTCCCCAGCCAGCATTCGCTATTGCTATTAGTTGTGTGTCCACCTGTTCTCCCCCAAAAGACCAAAGTAAATTGAGATATGGAGAGTACCACACCTGCCTCAGATTTGCCAGGGGCTCTCTAATTCTAGATATTAGTTAAAAAAAGGAATGAAACTTTTTAGCATATTTTCCTATGTATCGCTCCTCCTTATTTAGTTTTGGTTATTCGGGATATTTGAAAACTACTTTCTCCTCTTCTTTCTTCCTGCTGGTTAAATGACTGCAATAAAGTTGTTTTGATTTGGAGCGCATCGTGGTAGGAAGAAATCCCTCCAGTATCAGTTTGTTGTCTCAAAGTGTTTTGCGAGACCACAGCCCCTACGGCTGTTATTGTATAAAAAGAAAAACTCCCCACTTTTCAGCTAAAAATATTCTTTTGTCAAAATTAGGTGGTTTCTGCCTTTGGCCTTACATTCTAAAACACAGGATAAACCTTGTAAAAGGATGAAAGAGGGAAATAATAAAGCCAGGCACCATTTGGTTAAAGTCACATGCATTTGCCAAGGAACATCTCAACTCATGAATAGCAGAGGTCAAATGGAAGAGATGTTTAAAGAACTGATGGAAATCTCTACCTTTCATCTCCTTCTTCTGTAGCCTGACAGAAAAGATCCAGCTAGATATGGCATTTAGGCTTATATACTACTTTATATAGTTTATATAGTTTATATAGCACTTTACAGTACTCTCCGAGCAGTTTACAATGTCAGCAAATTGCCCCCAATAATCTGGCTCCTTATTTTACTGACCTCAGACAGATGGAAGACTGAATCAACCTTGAGCCACGTCAGGATCAAACTCTAAACTGTGGGTAGTGTTTGCCTGCAGTATTTCACTTAACCACTGTGCCACCAGGGCTCCTGATAGCAGAGGGCATCCAGAGGTTGTATTCTATTGGATTGGATCGGTTCACCGAAACTGGCAGCGGAAATTGCAGGTGGAGGTGGGTCTGCCCACGCCCCTGCTCTGGCTCTATTTCATCCTATTTAGGGACATTTTTTGAGCAAAGAGCATGCACGGAAGGCCAGGTACATGTGTGGACCGGGGTGGGTGTGTGCACACACATTTGCGAACTGGTAGGGAAGGTAAGTGAAAACAACCTGGCATAATCATAATACTTTTTTCAATTCAGCCAGTGGATTAAGCCTGTGTCCCATTTCCCAGTATACTATCATGTGGCTAAAACTCCTGAGGGAGACGTCTCACATAAATGGGTGTTTCCAGTATTGAATCTGTTTTGCCTGGTTGGATTAAGATTGCCAGGAACAGAGATACTTAAGGGATTTTTCTTAAAATTCAAGCAGTAAGTAATAAAAAAAGGTTTTTAATCTGCGAAAAAGAGGTTGAATGTTAATCACAGTTAACATTATTTTATTTATAGTCCACTTCTGTGATTTATTTGGAATTCCTTCTTGAAGTGTCACATTCCAATACATTTTCAAATACAGCGGTACAGCACTTTATGAGTAGTACTTGACTTACGGCCACGATTGAGCCCAGAATGTATGTTGTAGTTGCTTAGCAATTTACAGTTGTTAAGTGAATCACTGCAGTTATTAAGTTAGTAACACATTTATTAAGTGAATCGGGGGTCCCCAATGACTTGGTGTCAGGTTCCAGATGGACAACAAACACGCGGGACACAGATGTTGGGTTGTAACCCTTGTTTATCTAGCTGGTACTAATGACCACCACAATGAAAAGGAAAAGTGGAATAATTGTTTGAACTAATGCTCCGGATCTTAAATGGTAAACCCTCCCCCCACTTCCAGGAGATGTTGCCATGTGGTCAAGGCCCACCGAACGGCAAAGGTCTCTTTCTCCCATATTGGCCAATTCTGTTCGGTGTCTGTTAGCTTTCGCGAGGTATAAGGGCATCGCTGGAGGGCTCCCTCCTCATTCCTTTGTAGAAGGACAGCGGCCACTGCCACATCACTGGCATTGGCCTGGACTACGAAGGGCTTGGATGGCTGCAGATATTGCAACACCGATTCCTTTGCAAATAACGTTTTTAGGTGCTCAACAGCATATTGAAACTTGAGCATCCAGGTTATCGGACCACAAGGATGGGGCTTTTTGGTCAAGTGTCTTGTCTTCAGGAGGTCAGTGAGTGGCAGCGCTACTTGTACGAATGACAGAATGAACTGGAGGTAGAAGTTGGCGAGCCCCAAGAAACTCTGCAGCTGTTTTCGAGTTCTGGGTGCCTGCCAGTCCATCACCGTATAATACATCATAGTATTTCATAATACTACATGAAAATAGGGATATGTACATTTACCTTTAAAGAGTCTCCTGGTGTTTTGCTTTGGAATGTTTTAGTTTCCAACCATTGACAAAAGAAATAATACAAATTAGAATGTATGGGTGGTTGGCATTTAGCGGTAGAAAGTTTTGCACAGATTTAGCTAGGGAAAAAAGATCACTCATTGGGGGAAAAAACCCTACTCCAGCTAAATAACTGAGTTAAATCATATGGAAGTTTCATTCCATGAAACTCATTACATCGATGGTGCTCTTTAAACTGTGCAGCGATCTGCTCAAAAGTATCAGAATAATCAGAATTGGGAAACACATCAAGCGTTTGGATGACTAGAGTATTAACTGAAACAATATAATATTTTTGATCAGCTGCTTATCTAAGGCTATGTCTGATGTCACATGAACAGACATCTGCTTGCACAATGTGAGCTTTCCCTGCTGTCCTCTTTCTTGTCCCCGTGTGCCTCCAGTCATTTATTTCAGATTGTCTTCCAACCTTTCTGAGCAGATTTGTGGGTTGCAGTTATGACAACAAGAAGAGAAGGAATCAAACTGTCAGCCATGTGTGTTCTCCTGGATACAACTGATACCCACAACTGGGTATCAGCCAGGGATGGCCTTCAAAAATTTCAGCAACAGGTTCTCTGCCCGGTTTCTGGGTGGACATGGCCTATTCGGCCTCCTGCATCATGCTGGGGGGGGTGTTTTCACCTTCCCAAGCTCCACAAGCTTTCCCCGAGCCTCTGGGAGCGCAAAAACTGCCTCCCTGAGGTTCTGGAGACCCTCCGGAGCCCGTTTCTGGCCTTCTGGAACTTTTGAGATGCCCCATTTCCCGCTTCCTGAGCCTCCGAGTGGGTCCTGCACTTACCTCATATCCAAAACGGGCTGCATGGAGACTCCTGGGAGGAGTGGGGTGCAGAGGTGGGTTCCTATCGGTTCAGTCAAACCGGTAGTGGTATGGCGGCCTGGGCCACTGGAACCGGCAGTAACTGCCACATCCCCAAACTGGTTCCCCGCTCAGCACCATCTGTGCATGCGCAGAACAATTTTAACTGAACTGTGCATGCGCACACAGCGCACATCCAGCACGTGCATGTGCAAAGCACACGCGTGAGCGAACTGGCAGTAAAGCCAGCCAGAACACCCCCCTGGTGGGGTGGGGTAGGTGGGGCCAGCCAGGGGTGGGATTTGGAGGTTCTCCGAACCAGCCATAACATTACCTATGGGTTCTCCTGAACCTGGGTGAACCTATAGCAGTCCAGCCCTGGTATCAGCCACAGAAAAGCATTTTGCTTATGTAATCACAGCACTCTTACCCTCTACCGTGAGAGCTAAAATTATATACACTGAGTAGTAGTTTTGAGCCAGTGCAACTTACTTGGCAAGTTTGCTCTGGAGAAGATAGGAGACACTAGGTATGCATGCTATGTTGAATTCACCCAAAGTAAAGTCAGGATAAAACCCTATTAATAAAACATTAATTGTGCTATCAGCAGTGCACTGAAAATCTCTTCAGTGTGAATCAAGAAAAATAATGATTAATGGTAAAAATTACACTGCTTAATAGCGGTATACAATGCATGGGATTCAAACAATATGTCATCTGAATTTTAATGACATCTGCATGTATAGAAGCTCCAGTAAGCTTTGGAACTCTCCAAACAATAAAGTTTCCTCAACGTTATTGATCTCACTGCTATTTCATTGTCATATTATAGACCTTTTTTAATTTTAGAAATTCATCCTGATCAGGAGTTATATGTCTAGTGAATGATACGTTGAAATAACACTTGCAGGGTTGTTTAATCAGAATAAATCTATTTGAATTCCATGGGATTTTTTCCCCAGATAATGAAGACTGAGATTATACTGTCTGCCTGCTAGAAATCAAAATAGCAATGAGGATTATACCATTCATATTTAACAGACACCAGTCTGCATTATGCCTGCTAAATCAGATGTTTTTCTTAAAATCAAAGCTGGTTGTTAGGAATATTTTCTTGCATGCCACTAGTCTCATCAAAATGGAATGTAGGAGTTGTATGGATGTTGGATACATTTCAGTATGTACTCTTTTATTTCCTTTTAATATTTTTCTTATAAAAACACACACACACACACACACACACACACACACATATATATATGTTGCATTTGTGCTGATAAATAAATAAATAAAGGGAGACTAGTATAGATCTATTTCAAGCTATTTAACTTGGGCATACCAGGGGTTGTGACGCTAAATACATACATACATAATACATACATACATACATACATACATACATATAACAACACAATGCTCCCTGAATATATATATATTACATATATTATATGTAATTATATTACATATAATACAGCCCAGGTTCGAATCCCAGTAAGGGTATGGCTAGCTGATGAGAGCTAAATAGCTTGAAATAGATCTATACTAGTCTCCCTTTATTTATTTATCAGCACAAATACAACACAAATGTAACAATACATACAATAATACAATACATACAATACAAATACCATACAAATGTAAAAATGTTGGGTTTCTGTTGTGATGGACTCTTGTGACGAGCCGATAGACAGAGAAAGGAAACAGTAGGCTTCCTCCCATATTTGGGCATACCAGGGGTTGAGACACTAAATACATACCTATTTCCCTGGCTCAGCTGATAAAGGAGGAGAACCTTGTGACTTAGTGGTTAACACATCTGCCTAATATGTAATATAGCCCAGGTTCGAATCCCAGTAAGGGTATGGCTAGCTGATGAGAGCTAAATAGCTTGAAATAGATCTATACTAGTCTCCCTTTATTTATTTATCAGCACAAATACAACACACACACACACACACACACACACACACATATATATATATATGTATGTGTGTGTGTGTGTGTGTGTGTGTTGCATTTGTGCTGATAAATAAATAAATAAATAAATAAAGGGAGACTAGTATAGATCTATTTCAAGCTATTTAGCTTGGGCATACCAGGGGTTGTGACACTAAATACATACATACATACATACATACATACATACATACATACATACATATTCTCTCTTTTTTTAATAGCAGGAGGAAGTATAGTCTTCTTTTATTCTATTACACCTAGTTACCAGATTAAAAAAGGTTAGATTCATTACCACACGAACAACAATTATTACATTTATCTTTTTTTAGTATCACCAATTGTTCATGTGTATTTGTAACAGCTTAACCTTATATATGCATCTAATGTGCTTCTTTTTGTATTCAAAACATCCTCTACTTAATTTCTTGTTCTATTATTAGTCCTCTACAGTAACATCACCTCCTGTATTGCTGTTATTGGGAAAAATGCCTTTTGAGATTTTGAGGTTGTCTCCACATCTTTAGGTCTGTCATCAATATTATTAACATTAAGTGATTTGCAGATGTTTGGTAGAATAGATTCTTCTAGGTTATCCCAAAGGTGCTTTTTCAGGAGGCAACTGGACTTTCTTGTTTTTTCTTTGAAGATGGTTTGCTTCTTGTAAGCGAAACATCTTCAAAGAAAAAAACAAGGAAGTCCAGTTGTCTTCTGAAAAAGCATGACCTGGATGACTGAGAATCTCTACAGACTTTTAGCTGTACAATTTGGGATGAACACCCTTTGAATGGTGTTGGAGTAGGAATGGATTTCTAGAGGGAAAAAGGTTAGATTACAGAAACCAGGAGCACTACTCAGGTGACCCTGAGGACACATATAAACCTCCAAGTGTTTCAACGACCCAAAAGGATGCAGATTACCAGCTGTCTGCAAGGAATATAAATCCTTCCATTCCCCACTATCCTGTCAGAACTGAAGAAGCTTCTTGGATGAGAAGTGAAACGTCTTCAAAGAAAAAACAAGCAAGTCCAGTTGCCTCCTGAAAAAAGCCCTTTTGAGACAACCATGACCAGGATGACTGAGAATCTCTATAGCAGTGTTTCTCAACCTTGGCGACTTTAAGTCCTGTGGACTTCAACTCCCAGAATTCCCCAGCCAGCGAGAGCTAGCTGGGGGATTCTGGGAGTTGAAGTCCACAGGACTTAAAGTTGCCAAGGTTGAGAAACACTGCTCTATAGACTTTCTTCTAGGCTACTTTCCTACCCAACTGGGGGAGTTTGCTGCATCAACTGATGCAACAGAGCTACAGTCTCACAATCCAGGTGTGCTGTTAGCAAGAGGTCCTCGATGCTCTCTGAGCTTCATTGGGGTTTTTTTTTTTTGGCAGACCTTTCAGTATCCAAACCGGGCAACATTATCAGTGCCAGTAATGCTTGATCAGTGCTAGGAGCCCTCATTTCAATCCTGAGCTACAAATTTTCTCCTTTACTAGGACTGTTAGCATCCTTGGGTTTAGTTAATTACAAAATGGAGTGTTAACAAGCTTTTATTTTAACCTGTTTGAACCTGTTTCTCTAATTATCTAGATATCACTTGGTATAAATCATTACCTACTTTTACCTCACCAGGACAAAAAATGAAGGCACGAGGGTTTATTGTGAGCTTCCAAAGTGTTGAGTTTTCCTCTATGAGGATGTGGAATTCTTGACATTTCAATGAAATATTTTCAAGATGTTTGTTCTGTTCTCCAGTTTAAAATGTCTTCTAATTCTTTATTCACCACATTTAATAAAAAAGAGCTTTTCTGTAGATATGTGGAACAGATTAATGCATCAAAAATTGATCTTCCTTTGCAATGAAAATAGACCTCTCTTTTTTTGCTGAGCATATGCATTGATTATTAATAAATTCTAATTTGACGATCATTAAAAGCTGAGAAAGTATGAAAGCAAAAATAGGAAACCCGTGTGTGATCTGTGATTATTTGAGGCTATTCTGAGGGTTCTATTAACAGTTTGTGAACTGATGGGTTAATGCAGAAACTATAAAATTCAGGCCTTTCTTCCAGAGACCCAGAATCAAAAAAACAAACTTGGAAGAGCGAAGGAGACTATATGGTTTTTAAAATCTTATAGTACTGAGCTAAACCTGTTTCAAAACTGACCCAGAAAGGTTTAATGCTGGCATATCATCAGCCAATGTATTATGGAAGAAGAAATAGTAGTGTGAATATTAATATTTTGAGTTCCCAGTCTGCTGTAGGCCAAATCAAAGGTGATGTCAGCCTCCAAAATCCAAGAAAGGCATGCAGAGTATTTCTAAGCACTTTGCTTTTATTGTTCCTCACCTATAGGAAGAATCTTACCAAACTAAAGAAAGCTACTTGGTTCATCAAAGATTTACTCTGAGAACTTCTAGGGAGGAGTTTGCCTGATCCTCTTCCTCCTAGCTATCTTTTTTTCCTTGGGATGTACTTCCAGCCTCTTGGGAATCTGGACTACATTCCACCACATCCTCTATGCTCTGTCCAACATGCTCTCTATGCTTTTCCATTCTTGGCCCATTGTATAGCAATAGCCCTTAGACTTATACACTGCTTTACAGTGTTTAGCAACACTTCTTTTTCCTTCTTGTCCCTCCAATTTCTGTAGGCACATCAGAATGAAGTCACGAAGAGTAAGTGGATTCTTGGATTCTTTGAAGTTGAACCATCCATCTTCCCTTGCTATAAAGTAGTGTTTCCCAAACATGGGCAAAAGACCCTAAATTGGGTGAAGGTGTTTTTTCTTTGGGTAGTAACGTACAAAGCCATTGCCCATTCACAACAACTAAAGTCACTTTGAATTGACTTAAAGTGTTTTACTGGATAAAAAGGATTTCCTGATCAGCAATTTGGGGTAATGAAGGAAAAAGGTTTGGGAAGCACTGCTATAAAGTTTCTATGGTCCTACAGTGGGATGTACTGTAGGAACAAAGGAAAAACCTTTCCCTTTGCTTTAATCATTATAGCATCAAATGATACTGCAATGTGCTCTACATGGGGCAGCCCTTGAAGAGCATTCGGAGACTTCAGCTTGTCTAGAATGCAGCCACGTGAGCGATTGTGGGTGCACCCCGGTACACCCATGTTACACCTATCCTCCGTGAGCTGCACTGGCTGCCTATAGGTCTTCGGATACGCTTCAAGGCGCTAGTCGTCACTTATAAAGCCCTTCATGGTATTGGAACTGGGTACTTGAGAGACCGCCTGCTGCCAATTACCTCCAACAGACCGATTAGATCCCACAGATTAGGCCTCCTCCGAATTCCATCCACTGGCCAATGCTGACTGGCAACCACCCGGAGGAGGGGCTTCTCTGTGGCTGCTCCGGTCCTCTGGAACGAGCTCCTGTGGAGATTCGGACCCTCACCACCCTCCAGGCTTTCCGCAAAGCCCTTAAAACCTGGCTGTTCCGACAGGCCTGGGGCTGATGAGGTCCTGTCCCCGCTCGAATGGTGTGGCTGTTGAGTGTTTTTAAATTGTGGTATTGTTTTGTCCATGTCTTTTTTCCATTTGTATCCCTCCCCCCCCCCCCCCGACTTGGGTTGTGAGCCACCCTGAGTCCCTTCTGGGAATAGGGCGGCATAGAAATATAATAAATTCAATTCAATTCAATTGATAGCACAATGTGGATTAAAGAAGGAAAAAAGATTATGTTAAGTGTCAAAAAGAGAATTTGGGATGGGAATATGAAGGTGCCCACATGTGCAAATATCTGGGAAAACAAAGGAAAAGGACAAAGACTAAGAAGGAAGAATTCAAAGGAAAAAATCAAACACTGGCGATTCAACGCAAGCAAAATCTTGCCTTTCTTACATGGATAGGAAGGGTATGAAGTAGGAGAATGGCCAGTCCGATCCTTCAGTAGCAATATTTTGGTCTGAGTACTAATTTAACCTTTTGCCAAACACAGCAATCTGGAATCACGAATTTGGCTGCAGAAACAGCTGGGAGCAGCAGCTTAGCTATGCAGAATTGTCCTCAGAATAAAGACACAAAAGGAGCATAGAGAAAGTTGTGCATGAAAGCCAAGCAGTATTGGACAAGCTTTTGAAGGAGGCCAAGTCTTTTGGGCACAACATGATGCTTATTCTGGAAAGTTGCGACAATAAGAAATGAGGTGTTACATCAAGAAGGAAAAGAAGCAAGATAGCAAGTTGACATTACCTTCCAAATTAGCAGGAAAAATATAAAACAAAAGCCAGCCACCATGTTTGAAAGCTAATACAGGGATTGTGAGATCCCTTGCATAAAGTAGATACAGATAGCCCTCGATTTACAAAGTTACAACAGTGCTGAAAAAAATGACTTATGGCTATTTTTCACACGACCTTTGTAGCAGCCCCATGATTATGTGATGAAAACTCAGATGCTTGGCCAATGACTCATATGTATGACGGTTGCAGTGTCCCAAGGTCATGCGATCACCTTTTGCCAACTTTTGACAAGCAAAGTCAATGGGGAAGCCAGATTCACTTAACAGCCAACTGTACAGTCTAACTGTACAACTGCAGTGATTCACTTAACAACTGTGGCAAAAAAGGTTGTAAAAATGGAGCAAAACTCATTCAACAAATGCCTCGCTTAAGAACAGAAATCTTGGGCTCAATTGTGGTTGTAGGTTGAGGACTACCTGAAGACATTCAGTGCAGTTAGCTTTGAGGTGGGCAATCTTTTTGATTCCATGAGCAGACTGGGAATGTTGACAGCATGCCACGAATTGCTCACAGAACAGCTGCCGTGATTGGTGTGACCAGACTCAACATAATCCCTTTAGAAAAAAAAAAAAGGCAAACTAGTGAAATTGTTCCCCATTGTCTCAACCTGTCTTTGTTTGTTTCCTAGGTAAATCAGAGGGCTTTCAAGAAAATGCTGGGCTGCAGCCATCCAGCCTTTGATTTTCTAAAAACACCTTTGTTGCTGCATGCAGTTTGAGTTCTCTTCCCAATAAAAATGTTACAGTCTACTGTTTACTTCTGCAGGACACCAAAATCCCATTAAAATAACTTTAGAGGAAAAGGGAAAAAATTCTTTTCATAATCAAACCAATAAATTAACTGAACTCAGCTTTCTCCAGTGAAACAGAGTAAGAATATTCCAAGAATATAAGGAGCGCCCAGGATGATGGCTCTTTTGCTGTTGTGAAATGTGAGAAGTCCTGACGATGGGCAATTTGCTGACTACAAATAGGGAGCATTAAGATTGTGGAGTGTATATAAATTTGCTACTTAGGTTGAAATTTGCAGGAATCTCATCATCCTGTAAGCTTAGTAAATTGTGCTGGCCCTAATGCACGTCACCTTCGGTAATATGAAAGCCAGGAGTGCCAAAATAGCAGTCTCTGTGCAAGGTGAGCCAAATGAAGAAATGAGATGTTTTCATTCTTAGAGGGAGGGTTTACTTATTATGCAGTACAGATTATGTTTGGAATATACCGAGCAACACAACGGAAACAGGATCCATTTGAACCATAGTTGAATGAAACTGACAAATACAGAATAATAGAGTTGGAAGGGACCTTTGAGGTCTCCTAGTTCAACCCTCTGTTCAGGCAAGAAACCCCATACTATTTCAGGCAAGCGGTTGTCCAATCTCTTCTTAAAAACCTCAAGTGTTGGAGCATATCCACAACTTCTGGAGGCAAGCCGTTCCATTGATTAATTGTTCTCACTGTCAGGAAATTTCTCCTCAGTCCTAGGTTGCTTCTCTCCTAGATTAGCTTCCATCCATTGCTTCTTGTCCTGCCCTCAGGCACTTTGGGGAATAGGTTGACCCCAGCAGTGGGATTCACTTGCTTTCCCTACTGGTTCTCAAATGTGAACGCACAGGCCGCATCTGCGCATGAGCAGTGCTCGCGCATTATGTAGGGGCGGGTGGGTGGAGCTTCCTGCAGCCGCTGCTACTGGTTCGCCTGAACCAGAGAGAATCGGCTGAATACCACCTCTGGTTGACAGCCTCTCAAATATTGAAACACTGCTATCATGTCACCCCTAGTCTTTCTTTTTATTAAACTAGACATACCCAGTTCCTGCAACTGTTCTTCATCGGTTCTAGCTTCCAGTCCCCTAATCATCTTTTTTGCTCTTCTCTGCACTCTTTCTAGGGTCTCAACAGGAAAAAATCTGTATTTAGAAGACATGTTTCCTTTAGGTCTTTCTAAAAAGGCTCAGATGACTCTGTTCCCTTGGAAAGCCAACCTATCACTCAACACCCTTTTCTTTGGGAAGCAGATTAGAAAATTATTCTTTCCTAGCAAAGATATTTGGAAGTATTTGGAGATATCTGCATTTATATATTGTTGCAATTTTTTAAAACACACACATACTGATTGTTTTTTTAATTTCTGTGCAACCAAGTTAGACCAGGATAATGTCCAAGATCACTCCCAATTTAAGTATGATTTTCTCAGCAGCATGAGACTCTTGTATTTCTGTGATTATATTATTCTGAGAAGATATTTTTAAAACTTTTTGTTAAAATAGCATTTGAATCATATCCTCCCTTGAAGGAGTTCTACAGGGTATAGAATTTAATTTTTCTGGTTTTATATTCTGTATAATCATCTCTTTTAAAATGTTTATGATTTAATGAGTTGTAACCTTCTTTAAAGAACTGTGGCGGCTCAGTGGCTATGACACTGAGCTTCTCAATCAGAAAGGTCAGTTTGGCGGTTCGAATCCCTAGTGCTGCATAACAGAGTGAGCTCCCGTTACTTGTCCCAGCTTCTGCCAACCTAGCAGTTCGAAAGCATGTAAAAATGCAAGTAGAAAAATAGGGACCACTTTGGTGCAAAGGCAACAGCATTCCATGCGTCTTCGGCATTTAGTCATGCCGGCCACAAGACCACGGAGACGTCTTCGGACAGTGCTGGCTCTTCGGCTTTGAAACGGAGATGAGCACCACCCCCTAGATTAAGGAATGACTAGCACATATGTGCAAGGGAAACCTTTACTTTTTACCATCTTTAATAGACGGTAGAATATCCTCTATTAGAGCAGAGACGTCTAAGGTCATAAGGGGAAAAATATCCAAGGAAAACCAGTTTGATATAGTGGTTAAGGGTGAAACCAGGGGACTGTGAGTTCTAGTCTTACCTTAGGCATGAAAACCAGCTGGGTGACTTTGGACCAGTCATCTCCCTCAGCCCAACCAACCTCACAGGGTTGTTGTTGTGAACGAAATAGGGCGAGGAAGAAGCATTGTGTTCATTTGCTGCCTCAAGTTATTTATAAAAATAATAAAGGTGGGATATAAATAAATAAACATTTAAAATAAATAAATAAAATATGAAAAGGGAAGGATGCAGAGGAGAGGCAGATCAAATTACCCATTACTAAGGAGAAAAATGGAGTTGGTTAAGATCAGTGGTAGGATTCAGCCAGCTCACACCTATTCAGGAGAACCGGCTGTTAACTTTCTAAGCAGTTCGGAGAACCGGTTGTTGGAAGAAATCTCCTTTTAATTTTTCCCACTTTACAGGGCTAATCCTGTAAGGAAGGCAGGAAGGAAGCACTCTGGTGTTGTTTCTAGCCTAATCTTTATTGCCCTGCTTACAGAAAATGCCTCTCCGGTTAATCCTTATTACATTGTAACAGCTAAGGAGAAGCGCTCATCTACCTGAGTGACATTGAGTTGGCCATGCCCACCCAGTCACATGATCATTGAACCCCGCCTACTAAGCTGGTCATTAGGGCAGAGAACCGGTTGTTAAATTATTTGAATCACACCACTGGTTAAGATCCATAAAAAGCCTCATCTTTGTAAAGAGAGACTACCAAGAACAGAAGGGGCTGGGTAGAACTGCAAGTGCACAGTTTTCCAAGAATAAAACTTGGATCAGTGGTGTAGGAGGCACTCGGGGTTACAGAGAGCATCAGGTGTAAGGATGACATGGTAGAGTGGGAAGCTAGTAGTCAGGGGCAGATGGTAAAGTGATGTGACCTTCTGGGGAAGATATTCTTAAAATAAATGAGAACAAATTAATTTCCTGGAAAAAAAAGTGAGCCATGATTTCCTCCCCAGTACTTCATTCAGAATATTAATGAGACCATTATTTTTGCTTCTGTAGAATTTTGTTTCTATGTGACGAATAATTGGAAAATGACATGAAACAATTCCCCTTTTCATCCTACACATACTTATGTAATTTGACATAGTGTCAGAATCTAAACTGAATTTTCCTACCTGTCAGAATATGGAGGATTTTATTGTTACATCAATTCCTGATGGTGACATATGTTATATTGGACGTCCCTTTCCTTTCTTTCCTTAACAATTTGATTAAAGACATTGACGTGAAGCATCTCTTCACTTTAGTGTTTCTTTTTATTTCTAGAAAACCATTCTTATGGGGTCATATTAGACCCATATTAAACTGAGTGTTTTTACATTTTCCCTTCTGGTTTGTAGGAGCTGCCTTAGAAATTCAGGATGGCTTAGAAAAAGAGCAAGGAATTTGGAGACTTTCTTAGTAGACTGGAAAAAGATAACTCAGTAGAATAGAATAACAGAGTTGGAAGGGACCTTGGAGGTCTTCTAGTCCAACCCCCTGCCTAGACAGGAAACCCTACACCACTTCAGACAAATGGTTATCCAACTTCTTCTTCTTCAGTGTTGGAGCATTCACAACTTCTGGAGACAAATTGTTCCACTGATTAATTGTTCTAACTGTCAGGAAATTTCTCCTTAGTTCTAAGTTGCTCCTCTCCTTGATTAGTTTCCACCCATTGCTTCTTGTTCTACCCTCAGGTGCTTTGGAGAATAGCTTGACTCCCTCTTCTTTGTGGCAGCCCCTGAGATATTGGAACACTGCTATCATGTCTCCCCTAGTCCTTCTTTTCATTCCAGCAACAATTCTTCATATGTTTTAACCTCCAGTCCCCTAAACATCTTTGTTGCTTTTCTCTGCACTCTTTCTAGAGCGGTAGTTCCAACCTATTTTGGTTCTTCCACTGCTCTGATCAGCTTCACAGCCTGAATGGGAGAATGGGAGTACATAGCATCTAATTACTGTGGACCCGAAAGTTATTTCTTGCTGCTTTCAAATTTTCATTCTCATTAATGAGGAATTTAGCTTCGATTTCTTTGTTGTGAGAAGTGGGAAAACTACTATTACCACTCTTAAGAATTCCATCTGCACTACTATGTAGAGAGACACGCTACTGGAACAAAGTCAACGATTAGAGTCAAACTGCTGTTTCTATAGATGAGTCAACTCATTAACAGAGTTTCTGTCAAGACAAGTATGGCAGAATATCGGAAATTATGAAATAATTACAAGGGTTTGGACATTAAATTTGGAAGGTCATGCTAGAGCCTTCCATATAACACTGGGGTTTGTTTTGCTTCAAATTATGTATTTTTTTCGTTAATTCTGAAGTCATGCCCGATCCATTGTGACCCTATGGACAATGCTCCTCCAGGCCTTCCTATCTCTACCATCCTCTGGAATCCATTTAAGCTCACGCCTACTGCTTTGGTGACTCCATCCAGCCACCTCATTCTCTGTTGTCCCCTTCTTTTTTTAGCCCTCAGTCTTTCCCAGCATTAGGCTCTTCTCCAGTGAGTCCTTCCTTCTCATTAGGTGACCAAAGTATTTGAGTTTCATCTTCAGGATTTAGCCTTCTAAAGAACAGTCAGGATTGATCTCCTCTAGGACTGACCGGTTTGATCACCTTGCAGTCCAAGGGTCTCGCAGGAGTCTTCTCCAGCACTAGGCTTCAATTCTTTGGTGCTCAGCCTTCCTTATGGTCCAACTTTCACAGTCATACATTGCAACTGGGAAAACCATAGCCTTGACTATACACACTTTTGTTGGCAGGGTGATGTCTCTGCTTTTTAGTATGCTGTCTAGATTTGTCATAGCTTTCCTCCCCAGGAGCAAGCGTCTTTTAATTTTTTGCCCCATGGACAGTACCAAAAGGCAAAAATTATGTACAATGCATTCCAACTAGGAATCTGTTGAAATTATGGATTCTTGGAAAACTTTTCTTTATGTCTAAGTCATTATGTTATACTTATTATGCTTTCTTTGTGCAATATTTTTTTCAGGTAGCATTTTAATATGAAAGTAAATTAAAGGGGAGTTTTTTTCTTAGATTGAAGACTATTTGGGGCATTATGATACAGAATGATTAGCACAGCAGAAGAGGGCAATTTATATTTTACCTTTCTTCAAGGGTATTTCATGAGGCTAATATTGATGGACTGATTGATTATATGCCATCAAATTAGTGATGACTGCTAGTGAGCACATAGACAGATTTTTTTCCATGACAATCGGTTTCTAACTTGGCTTTTCAGGTCTTTTAACAGTGCGCCCATTGCCACTGTAACAATGCCCATCCATCTTGCAAGTGGTTTTCCTATTCTCTTTTTTTCTCTTTCTTGGCATTAGAACCTTCTCCGGAGGTTCTAATGTTCTCTCATAATGTTCTTCGCCTATCCCTCTGAGGTAGGATAGTTTGAGTCTGGTATTTTGTGCTAATATAACATGGGGCTAACATAAAATAGTTTTCCCAGTTGCAATGTATGACTCAAAAGTTGGACCATAAGAATGGCTGAGCGCCAAAGAATTGAGGCCTTTGAATTATGGTGCTGGAGAAGTCTCCTGCGAGTCCCTTGGATCAAACCGGTCATCCTAGAGGAAATCCACCCTGACTGCTCTTTGGAAGGCCAGATCCTGAGGATGAAACTCAAGTACTTTGGCCACCTAATGAGAAGGAAGGACGGACTAGAGAAGAGTCTAATGCTGGGAAAGATTGGGGAAGAAAAGAAGAAGGGGATGAGAGAGAACGAGGTGGTTGGATGGAGTCACTGAGGCAGTAGGCGTGAGCTTAAATGGACTCCAGAGGATGGTAGAGGACAGGGAGGCCTGGAGGAACGTTGTCCATGGGTCGTGATGGGTTGCACACGACTTTGCAACTAACAACAACAAATATAAAATTCAGTAAAATGATTGCAGTTGAAAGTTGACTTGACATTTATATACCATATAAGTTTTAATGTCTCTTTCACTTTTAAACTGATTAAGCCTTCTCATAAATATGTTGTAAAAAACGAAGAAAAACCCTCCATGAATATGAACAGCCAGTCTCTCTATTAAAACTCTCTCATATTCTCAGTTGTTATTTATTGCTTTTCTTTTCTGTTGGTAAAACAAGCTGATTGCTTTATAGTGAATTGGTCAGATTGAATACACATTCGAAGTGGCTTGAAGAAAAACACAGCTGTAATTTTCCCTAATAAGCCTATAACAATCTTCTCCAATCATGGCATTATTTCAGTATAATTTTTATTATCCTTCTTAGAAAGCCTATATTTACTGATAATGATGGATGTCTTAATTGAACATACCTGGAAGATACCAGTGGGGGAAATCTGGGGTATATAGAGTCTCTGAATTTATTCCTCACAATATTTTTTTAAGCACAGCAGCCTGCCCTCTGGTGGATTACATTATCAAGATCTAGCTATTTATTTTGCAGTTGAGAATGGCCAACAGAAGGCTATAATTAAAAGTGAAAGGGTTTAATGAGTTTCTCCAAGATGGTCTGTTACACCCAGAATGCTGCAAGGACACCTGTCATTCTTTCCACCAAAAACCACGAAGTTTTCTTTGTCTTGTATTGCAACTCCTGCCAGTCATCATATCTCAGGTAGTTTTTCTGGCCCAGTGGGGGAATATTTGAATATTTGTAGATGGACTTCAAGGAACTACTCATTTTCTATAGGAGAATTCTGCAGATTTCTTTTATCTTTCATCCTTCAGTTCTGTTAGAGGTTCAATGTGGCCATTGCACAACTGAAGGCAGGGGCAGCAGCAATTGTCTTCAGATATGCAATAACACTGGCTGAGTTTATACCATTGTTTGCTTTGTATATAATTCCCTGAATAAGCTGCAGTAGCTTAAGCAAAAGTGAAATAGACCACATTATGGTTAGTGCAATGTGAGACTCAGATCTTCAGTGCTGTTGCTGTCCTCCTCCTCCTCCTCCTCCTCCTCCTCCTCCTCCTCCTCCTCCTCCTCCTCCCCCCCCTCTCCTCTTTCTCCTTCAATTTACCTCAATTCTCATCAACATGGTGCCACATAGAATTGATTGCCTCCCACATGTGTGCCAAAGCCAACCTCTGGTTCATGTCACAGGGAAATTACAATGAAATGCATAGACATCGTGCTTAGCCATGATGCATAAGCATACTCAGTGATTGGAAAACCATGGTTGGCTTAGGGTATTGTGGGAATCAAACCACTAAACCTGGCTAATACAAGCCATGGTTTAACTGGTATATTGATTATTTCTTTCTAAAAATTGGAAGCAGGAAGTGACTAGTGAAGTTACTTTACATCCAACTAGTTCAAACTAGAGAAGGCATCACTACAGAATAAAATCCAAAGTGTATATGTAAGTCAAAATCGTGAGCGTCGCAATCCAATTGTTTGTTGTGTTGTTGCTTCTTTTTGGTCCCTTTGGGGAGTTTTAAAAAGTCCCGATGTGGCTTTTAGTCCATTTCCTCCCAAATCTGAAGAAACTCTCAAAAGGAAGCCCACGGGGAGAACTTTTCCTTGAGTAAGAAGCTGACTCCATGTTTGCTCCCTGGCTAGAGTTGTCCTCTACTCAAAAGCTTCCCATCGGACTTTTTTCCAACTGGGGGTGAATTGTTCTTTGTTTGAACTAATGTTGACCCACTGGGTGACCCAGTGAGCAGAAGCAGTTGCCAGTGCATATTAATAGCAGTGAAATTCATTCAGTGCTAGCAAAGAAACCCCATGCGTGAATGTAAGTCCAGTTGGCAAGGTAAGATAAAATCTGAAATGGTGTTGGCTTTGCGGCAGCTGTCATTCCGTGACAATCGACTTCGTCCAATAGAAAGCAGGTGGTTCACACATATTGTTTTTAACTATATGGCATTTTAATTTTGCAAAGTCTCCCTGAAATAAATGGGACATTTGTGCTATTCATCGCAGGGCAGTTTAAAAAAAGAAATGCAAAGTCTCAATTTGAATATGCAGGGATATTACTTCCTATGTAGAAAATAGCAGCTGGTGAACCTGTTTATTCCCTTTGGCTGCAGTTGCACACTACCCTAAAATATAACTAATTAACGTATTAATTAGGAGGTGATTACACAAATGTACTCAAAAGAAATACAAGTTAAAGCTTGTCTTGCTTAAGTGGGCCATTCTAATTGGTTGGTGTTGAAAGGGCTAATCTTTGTTATGTTTGAAAGTTTCCCCATTTGATATCTTGCCTTTCCTACATTCTGAATTCACATTTCTTTTATGAATATAGAAAGGGATAAACCAGTGATTACATTTGATATTAACATTTTATGACACTATAATTTGATATCATATGAAAATAATACCCATGCAGCTACTACTGTCTGGTACATTTTTATCAGCAATGATATAAGAGGAATTTATGCTCAGACCTTCCGGTGGCAGAGTAAAGCAGAGGTGGGTGTAACATAAAGGTTCTGAAGACACATAAGGCAGGTAAAGGTAAAGGTTCCCCTCACACATATATGTGCTAGTCGTTTCCGACTCTAGGGGGTGGTGCTCATCTCTGTTTCAAAGCCGAAGACCCAGCGCTGTCTGAAGATGTCTCTGTTGTCGTGTGGTCAGCATGACTAAATGCCGAAGAACCACAGAACGCTGTTACCTTCCCACCAAAGTGGTCCCTATTTTTCTACTTGCATTTTTACATGCTTTCAAACTGCTAGGTTGGCAGAAGCTGGGACAAGTAACAGGAGATTCAAACTGCCAAACTGCCAACCTCTCTGATCAACAAGCTCAGCATCTTAGCCACCTATGAGACACACAGGGTTCCCCAAAACTTTGAATACAGCCCCAACATTGTTACAAATTTGCATCCTGTGGGTTTGTCAGTATCTGGCTGGGGAATTCTGGAGTTGAAGTCCTCCAGGCTTAAAGTTGCCAAGGTTGGAGACCCTGGCTCTAGAGATCCCAGCTTGTGTTGAAAAGTATGCCTGGGATAAAAGTGAGTGCTCAAAGATGGCTCGTTTGTGTAAGTAAACTGCATGGTTGCCCAGAACACCAAGTTAAACAGGGTGCCAATTTTTGAGAGGGGCAAAAAACCCCTGTCCTTAGGAAGCAGAGCGCTGATTCCATGATAGTCTAGGACTATCACAGGTTGTGCTTGTGGCAAAATGTCAAATCTGATAGGCACTGTTCTCATCACTACTAATGAAAGCTGCATGTGGCACAATTGTCATTGAGAGCCTGATCTATACTTTTTCTGCATTGCTAAAAAGCAGACTCCCTTTTTACAACCCTGTAAACCCTTAATTTGCGGAAGAGTCGGGGGGTGACTGGATGGAGCGTTTACTGGCCAGATGCCCTTCTTGACTCCATGCAGAATTTGCAGCAGATATTTTTCTTTGCGCCCTAGAAAGAGAAAAAACTGCTGCTACCTAGGATTAAACTCTCAACCTTCCAAGTGGGAGGCAAGTGTCTTCACCACCAGACCACCACTCTGCTCTCTGTATTGCTAAAAAGCATTATGTGAAAAACCTGATTGAGAAAAACCCTGATGGGTGGCAGAGATCAATATCAATGGAGTTGTGAAGATCGACGCTTGCCATCTGGAATTCAGACGGCCTAGATGATAAAAAGTATGAATTAATAAATTAAATTAAAAATAAACATGTGTTTGCGAAACTGAGAGAGAAGGGGAGGATGTAGAAGATCTAAAAGAAGGTCATTTGATCTTGTGGAGTTGATGACTACATGCAGTGAAGTGAAGATGTAAGCTTAATTATGAATGAAAGGGCTAAAATGTGTGGCAGAAAGTATGAATTGGTATCACCTAGGTTGTTACAGGCATATGAAAGTATGAATCCATATTTGGGGGTTAATTGCTTGTTACACTCCAGTGAATGGTGATAATGGAAGAACCAGAGATGTGTTTTTGGAAAAAATTGTGTGGTATTTTGAATGAAATAATCCAGGAGAAAAAAATTATTCTGCAAGAACAAAATGAGAAAATATAGAAAAAGAGATAGGTCATTTGGACACCGAACAATGAGTAAGAATGATCAATGATAAATATTTGAATGGAAAATTTTCCTTTGGATTATGTGGTTTAAGAATGTCTATTCATGCATATGCTGTATACTACAAAGAAAGGCATATGAAGAGGATGATTGGTTTGATTGTGACGAAAGACTGAAATCACGGCTAAAATCACACTTGGAACACTAAGATACAAAAAAGATGTTGAGACTCTAGAAAGAGTACGAAGTAGAGCAACTAAAATGATTGGGCACAGGAGGATAAAACATACAATGAACAGTTGCAGGAACCAGCTATGTCTAGAGGCTAAACCAGCGATGGCGAACCTTTTTTGGCTCGCGTGCCATAAGCAGGGAGAGCGCAGGAGGGTCGTGCATGGGCGTGCCGCACCCATAATGCAATGCACGAGCCCCCCAGCGCACATGCGTGCATGACAGGCGCTCCCCCCATTTTTTGCATGCTTTTTTCACCTTCCCCAAGGTCCAGAGGCTTTATAGGAGCCTGGGGAGAGTGAAACTCCTGAGGCCTCTGGAGGGCCTCGGGGGGGGGGGGGGGGGAACGGGAGGCTGTTTTCGCTCTCCCCAGGCTCCTATAAAGCCTCTGGAGCCTGGGGAGGGCGGAAAATGGCCTCAAAAAAAGGCTAAAGTCAGCTGGCTAGTGCGCGCATGTGTGCCCTGACAAATGGCTCCGTGTGCCACCTGTGGCATGTGTCCCATAGGTTCGCCATCCGGGGTCTAGACTAACAAAGAGAAAGGCTAGGTGACTTGATAGCAGTCTTCCAATATTTAAAGGGCTGCCATGGAGAGAAGGGGATCAACCTATTCTCCAAAGCACCTGAAGGCCAAAGAAGAAGTAACAGTTGAAAACTTAACAAAGAGAGATCCAACCTAGAACCAAGGGAGAAATTTCTTGACAGTGAGAACAATTAATCAGGGGAATGGTTTGCCTCCAGAAGGTGTGGGTGCTCCATCGTTGGTGATTTTTAAGAAGAGATTGGACAGACATTTGTCTGGAATGGTGTAGTGTCTCCTGTTTGAGCAGGGGATTGAATTAGAAGACCTCCAAGGTACCCTCCCACTCTGTTACTGTTATAATTAATGAAGAATACAAGTGTAATGAGAAGTTTTGAACGGGGCACAGACCACTGTTGCTATTGTAATATCAAAATTGGAACTTGAGAAAAAAAGGGAATATTAAAAAAAAAAGGAAAGGAAAAAAGGAAAGAAATGAGAAAGGGAAAATACGAAACCTGGATTTAAAAATATCAGATGAGTTTAACTTTCACAAAAGGTGAGGAAACATAAGATCTGAATGAATTTTTTTCAAAAATGTCAAATATGGAATGGAATGTCTGAAAAAAGTTTGGTGGAATCGTGAAAGAGTATTTGGATGAGGAAAAAAATACATTAATATGCTGAGCACTGTAAATTGAGGCTGTGACAACATATAATATGTATAGAGAAGAAAAGTTAGCTGTAAAGATTTCAGTAAAAGAAAAAAGAAGAATTAAGGAAGACATCATTTAACTGTGACTTATGATATACATATCTATCTATCTATCTATCTATCTATCTATCTATCTATCTATCTATCTATCTATCTATCTATCTATCTATCTCTATCTCTTTCTCTCTCTCTCTCTCTCTCTCTATCTCTATCTCTATCTCTATCTATTCTCCTTTGACTTTGTTGGAAGCCAGATGTGAGGTCCGCAAATGGTGATCATTTGACTGCAGAACGCTGCGTGTATTGTAAATGTGCAGCAGTTGCAAAATGCCAGAAGCATAATCACGTGACCATGGAAGTTCCAGGATCAATCATAAAACTACTTTTCCTGCATTATCATAAATTTAAATGGCTGCTAAATAATGCAGTAATTAACCAAGGGCTACCTATAATACATAGACAATAACCCTATTAACTGTATTTCATTTCATTGAAAAGTAAATGAATTTTAAATCAATTTAGTTTTTTCCCTGACTTCAGCCACTTTGAGGAATGTGATCCTATTTTAACAGTCAAAGGCAAAATGAGTTGAAAAGGTTGCATGCCTTGCGGCAAAGTATCTTAAGTCAAGTGTCCACATTCAGGATGCAGGAAGTGAGGGAACAAGAGTAGTATAAATAGAAATAGATTTGCTTTTTAAAATAAAGTAGACATAGATCAAACTGCATTGAGGACAGCCATCTGTTTGAGGGAATTTATTGAGAGCCGAGGTGATGCAGTGGTTAGAATGCAGTATTGCTGGCTACTTCTGCTGACTGCTGGCTACCAGAAGTTTGGCAGTTCCAATCTCATCAGCTGAAGATGATTCGGCCTTCCTTCCTTCCTTCCTTCCAAGGTTAAATGGCCCAAATTGGTGGGTGGGTGGGTGGGCAATAGGCTGACTCTGTAAATCGCTTAGAGGGGGCTGTAAAGCACTGTGAAGCAGTATATAAGCCTAAGTGCTATTGCTATTTAGAGCTGGAGATAGTCAGGGGTTTCTTAGTGGAATGAAACTCCCCGCCCCAGCTCTTAAAGAGGTCTGTGATGGAGGGTTTTCTTCTTTTCTTTCATAATGCCAGAATTGAAATAGCAGAAAAAGCAAGCACTTCTTTCTGGATGATCCTATGAAATGTACTGCCATAAGACTGGGTGACATTCATTAACTTATAGGTAATTTTTAAAAGTTAGATTCCTAAAGGAAGGTGCAATTAGCTGCAGTTATCAAGCTTTATATCCCATCCGCTCACCTGCTCCAAAAACCAGGGATGTTTGGGAGGAATCATTTCAATGGAGGGAAAATCATCTGTATACTATCTCCCACAAAGGTACAGTATAAACCAGGAGTATAAAACTCAAGGCCTGGATCTGGCCTGTGGGGTGCTTAGATCTGGCCTGCGGGGCCGCACTAGAAATAGCAAAGGACTGGCTCGCAGTGCCTCGCAGTGGAAATGGAGCTTGGGAGGGCTGCATATGGCCAGCAAAATTTGGAGCATGTGGCCCTCCCAAAGTCCATTTTTGCTGTCAAAAGGCAGCAGGAGACCATCACAGCTGAAAATGGAGCTCTGGAGCACGTCTTCACTGGCAGAGCTATTGGGCCACCACAAGACCCCCACGACACAAGTGATGTCAAGCTGGCCATGCCCATCCTGGCCCCTGATGTCAAACACAACCCTGATGCGGCCCTCAATGAAATCAAGTTTGACACCCCTGGTATACACGATCATTTGCAGCTTATGATTCCATGTATACACTGCATACCGTATTTTAGAGAAACTTGTTTCTGCTTTAGTTTTCTATTTGCTCAGCATTCAGTTTCAAAAGTCGTCCCCCACCCCCCTTTCTCCATGGAACAAGTGTTTTTGGATGTGGGGTAGTGGTTTGTCAGTTCCAATATATGACCAAAATCCTATTGGATTGTTCAGACATAATACTAACCTATAAGACATTTTTTTACAATTCTGAATTGATGTAATCTTTGAAGCGGACCACTATGATTGACGCAACAGATTGTGATTGCGTTATGCAACATTGCTTAGCACAACGAAATAGGTACAACCTATAGCCGGAAAACCAATTCCAAGCCATGTTTTTTTTTAATCTTGCTTTGCTATTGCATCACAAACCCAATTTATGAATGGATACAGTTGTGCTTTGATTTTACAAATTGTTATTGTGTGGAGTGATCGTTGATTGGCGGTTCTCTTTTATCCCTTAGCCTCCTGCTTGCTGGCTTCTTGTGCCTTTTTTGGTTTTCATTCCTTCTCTCTCTTTCTCGTTCTCTTTCTCTCTTCCTCCCTCCCTCCCTCCCTGCCTGCCTCTGTGGCTTTTCTCCATCATAAACATTTCCCACAAGATGCTGTTTTCAGCAAACAGATCCTGTTCCTGAATCTAACAGATGATTCAGGAAAAGGACAAATTGTGGAACAGGGATTCAGTCGTATTGTGATGGTGTTTTATTCTTCTTAAAAAAAGAAGCTACTTGTGGATTCATAGTTAGATGTTGACCACATGGCCTGAGCACTCAAGGATCTTTCCTGGCTGTCCCTGGCTCAGAACAACATACAGTAGTCCTCAATTTACAACAGTTCATTGAGTGACCATTCAAAGTTACAACGGCACTGAAAAAAGTGACTTATGACCATTTTTCACACTTACAACGGTTACAGCATCCCCAAGGTCACGTGATCAAAATTCAGATGCTTGGCAGCCGGTTCAGATTTATGATGGTTGTGAGGTCATGGGGATCATGGGATCCCCTTTTGTGATCTTCTGACAAGCAAAGTGAATGGGTTGTTAATTTACCAACTACAATGATTCGCTTAACAACAGTGGCAAGAACAGTCGTGAGATGGGGTAAAACTCACTTAACAACATAAATGTTGGGCTCAATTGTGGTTGTAAGTTGAGGACTACCTGTACAGCAGTGGCCCCCAACCTTTTGGGCATCAGGGACTGATTAGGTGGAGAGAAGTGTTTCCTCAGACCAGAGGGAGGCGTGGTTTCGTGTGCTGGCTGCATCCTGTGGAAGGGGCTTTGCTTGTTTAGAAACACGGCATGCCCAGTTTCTGGACTGATGCTGGTTCATGGATTGGGGTTTGGGACCCCTTGTCAGCCTCTGCTTTGCTACTGCTTCGGCTGCCATTGAAACGGGGAGGGGGGCATGGTATTTGGGAGGGGAATCATTGTTGTGCTGGAGGAAGTTTCTAGACACTGAACTGACCACCTTACTGCGCATGTGGAGGAGGAGTGTTTCCCGCCAAGGCCAATGGTCCAGCATTCCATCCTGGTGATGCCTTTCGAAGTTATCTCATACCTGACATTTGGGAGAATTATGATTGGACTGTGCACGGGGATGCCAACGGGTGGGGATTGAATTATACAATATATTATTCGCTTTCGCACCTAATTAACCAGACTTAGCTTAGCTTTGCAACTGTTCATTTATGATTAGTAAAAGTACACTTGATTTCAATACAAATGGAGTCCAGTGGTTTTCTTTCCTGATTACTGAATGAAGTGCTGCTGACATCCCTGTTGTAGAGTGCTGACAAGGTCAGCTCCAGGAGCAGTAACGGAATCATACGTCCATCAAAATGATATCAATGGCATGAATTTTACCTTTGAACAATGTATTGATCTATCTGTTGACTGCAGTGGTGGGCTGCTGCCGGTTTGGACCAGTTCAGGCGAACTGGTAGTTCTGACCAACAGCTTGGCCTGCCCTGGTGCTATCACATCCTATATCCGTAATGGCAAACCTATGGCACATGCGCCCAAAGTGGCACTGCAAAGCCATGTTGCCAAGCACTCACGGCCTTGCCTGTTTGTCTTCCGGGTTTCTGGCATGCATACGTGCGTGATGATCAACTGTCCTTCAAATGTGCAGTAGTGCTAAAAACCGGTGTGTGCGTGTGCGCCAGCCAGCTGATTGTCGGGTGCGCATGTGTGCCAGAACCCAGAAGTTTGTCTTTTCTGGAGCATGATCCCTTCACCCGCATGGCAGTGCTGAAAATTCCCTGCGCTTGCATGCCAGTGAGGTGATCGCCAGGCGCGCATGCGCACTAGAACCCGGAAGTTTGGCTTTTTCAGAGCATGGCCCTGACAAGTGCATGTTTCCACACGATCTTTTCAGCACCCAGTGCCGAAAAGGTTCGCCATCAATGTCCTATATAATCACCAGGTTTTCGATGCTGTGCACATGTGCAGAAGGGTGCACATGCTCATATTTTTGGTTCTGGCGAACCGGTTGTTACAGTGTGTGATGCCCACCTCTGGTTGACTTAAACACAACAGTAAAGATATACTTAAACCATTTCTATCCTGTAATTACTGTACCAATTTTGGAGGTTATTTATGATTATTATTCACTGTAGATTATTAAGTTTACACGTTTAAAAGGCTTTGGTTCACCTCCTTCTTCCAAAACCCTCCTGCCCTTGATAAGAAAGAGGCCCTACTTTGTATTCTCGTAAGAGTTGGATACAGGATACTTTCCCAGTGGCTGCACTGAGAACCCCTTCACTATTATTGGCATAACTATTTGAAACCACAAGGATATAATGTGTCATGATGTCTTCATGCAAATGAGGAAAATTACGGAGCCCAGCAGCCTGTTTTCGCTGGTAGAGTGCTCGGGCTTTCATAGGCGCCTCCAATACGAGTGACATCGAGCTGGCCACGCCCAGGCTGGCCACGCCCACCTCATCCCTCCAAGGTCAAACACAACCCTGATGCAGTCCTCAATGAAATTGAGGTTGGCACCTCTGTCCTAAACAATTAAACGATGTTGTGGTGCCTGCTTGTGTAATTATTGCTAAATCTGTGCTGTGCAGTTTGTGTGATGACCACTATGTGGCACTGCAGCCTTGGCAACTGAAACCAGAAAATTGTCTGCATTGAGAATTACTTTAAAAAAACAACAACCAGGATAATTTATTCAAAACATGCAAATTATAAACAACTGAACCTATTGTATCTGATTGTTGATTCCTCTAAGTAGTTTTGTGACTGATACCAACTGTTTAATTTTATGTTTTTGTTTTTTTTTAAGATTTAACCTTTTAAATTAGAAATGCAAAAAAAAAAATGTTTCTGGGTCTGCAGACAGTGCATATATTTTCCATTGAAGTATGGCTCAAAATTTTTGAATTGACATGATTGTGTATAGGAAAAGTTTCCCATATTTCTAGTTAATATGAGAAAACTTTAGAAATGAATTTGGGAGAGAAATGTGTGTGTGTCCATTTGTGTGTGTGTGTGTGTGTGTATTTACAATTAATTTTTCCATTGAGCTGAAGTCTTTATCTTAGCATAAAACTTCAATAGGTTTACTGTTTATTTCTTAATTTTTACTCTGGGACTATTATAGAGACCTTTGATGCCTCACATGTGTTAGCTGGAACATAATAAAACATTGGACTATAAAAACAAATAATCACACTATAATCAGTTGATCTCATAACGTTTTCCTTCTTTTTTAAAAGATAACTTTATTAGCTTTTTTTAGTAGATTAAAAACTAACAAAAATGAATAATTAAGGAAAAAAAGTAAACAATGTAAGAAGGAACGAAAACAAAACTGCAGAAAGGAAAAGAAATACAGAGAAACCACTTCCGATTTACAACAGATGTAAATATACATTTATGTTGAACTCTTAATAGAAAAAGAGAATAACTTTTTTGAAAGCTTCCCTTTGATTGGGAAGGAGGGATAGCTCGAAAAACAAAAACTGATCTAAGCTAAGGCTGATTACAATATACATGTGTTTCAGTGGTGGGTTGCAGGTGGTACGCCCCGGTATGGGGTGTACCGGAGCCTGTCCGGAGCACTGGGTAGAGTTCTGGTACGGTGCTCCTTACCTGTCCTTTAACGCCTTCGGCTCTTCTGTGCATGTACCACCTACGCGATGCTCCACCGAGCAGCTGGAGCACCGTGGAGGCTTGCAGAGGCGTCGCTGGAAGGTAAGATGTGTGCGTGTGTGCTGCGGCCGTTCATGTGGATATATCTAGTTGTCATGGCCATTGCTATAGATTAGAAGTCGGAGTTTGTCATCCAACACTTATAAGGGGCCTAGAGAAATAGGTTGGGGAAACTAACAGCATTCTGTGGAACTGATTTATTCTTCAGAACCCGCATACAGGAGTCGGTCACTCTCTCTTGGAATTTTAAAAATTGTTTCTCCTCCAATATTCTTCTCAGGTTCTTGTTCAAGGTAGTGAATGTGTATCAAAGTATAGATTAGGGCTCTGTACACCTTTTGAAAATGATTCAGAAAATTATTTCAGATCTTGGATGATCAGAGACCCACTATTTAGCTCAGTGGTGGAATTCAGACGGTTCGGACTGGTTCGGGTACCAGTAGTGGTGACCTGCGGGTGTGCCCCAGCGCTATGCCATCCTATTTAGCCATGTTTTCTAAGCCCCGTGCAAGCCACGCATGTCAGCAATGTGCAGGTGCAGAAAGCCGTGTGCATGCACAGAAGATGCATGCTCACAGTTTCAGTGTGTGGCAAACCAGTAAAATTATGTGAAACCCACCTCTGATTTAGCTATTCACTAAAACAGCCTGACCTTTTCCAGATTTCCACACAACCATGGAATTGGCTACTTTAAAAGCCACATTAGGTTTCCTTTCACAGAAGCTTGGAAAAGATTGGGCTGCCCCAGTGAATAGAAGGTACGTGCTGTGGTCACACAAAGTCCAGAGCACTTCTTAAAAGTCATTTTTGAATTATACACTACCCAATGAATATAATGGGTTAAGTCCAAAGTCTTTGAATGGGTTCCCCTAAACCAGGGATCGGCAACCTTAAAAACTCAAAGAGCCATTTGGACCCATTCCCACAGAAAAGAAAACACCAGGAGCCCCCAAACCCTTCCTGTGCCTATTTCCTGAGCGGCTACAAAACTAGCATATGTAGTTGAATTAAACATTCTGTTTTCTTCTGAAACTTTTCTTTTCTTGAATTTATCCAAGGTTGGCCTACCGGGAGTCAAAAAACTCAATGAATCCCATGTTGCACATTGGTGGTTGTGATGCATATTTTGAGTGACAGGGAGCCTCAGCAGAGGGATGAAAGAGCCACATGCGGCTCCAGAGCCATGGTTTGTTGACCCCTGCCCTAAACAATTTCAAGCCTCAGTACTCTATAATAAAGAGAAGGGAGGGAAAAATCAGTTACACTAGATCCAATTCTTCCAACCCCGGATGAATTTGATAAATAACTATAATCATGGCTTATGAAAACACTAATCTGAAAATATGGACATACAGCAGGGATTAGAGGAGAATATCTCCATCTGTAGCAACACAGCATTTTCCTGTAATAGATTAGTTCCCTTGTAGATCTGCTTCTTATAGACTCTACATCTGAATGTAGCAGGGATTATTAAAATATGTTTAAAAGAAGGCTGCTTCATCATAGAGAATTACCAGGCAGGTATGGTTCTAAATCCACATTGATAAAAATCTAACAGATTCAGAGCAGAGAATTTGGGAATCAGGGCAAAGAATCTGGAAATCTTTCTCGAAAACTAGTAAATCACTTTGAAGGCTACCGAGCAGGACGTTATGGCCACACTGTGGCTATGATTACAAAGTATACTTGGTTAACATAGTGTATCATGTTTAACTCTGGTATCTTGCTAAGTTAAACCAATTGGTTGGGTTTGCACCATAGACTGAACCACAAACCACCAACCAACTTTTAGTGTAATGTCTTAGAGTCCAGTTTAAAGTGTCTCCTGCAGGTAAAGAAGAGATGCCTGAAATTGTAAACCTACATGTGGATGTTTCTACTTCACCAAAAGCATCTGAGCAGCTGACAGAACTGGTGTTCTTGTCTGGCCTGGGAGGTTAAGCTGGGTCAAGACTGATTAGCACTTGGACTGTCCTATTAGACATTTTGACAGTATTGAGTACCAGTCATCTTGATGTCTTTAACAGATTAACAAGTTGGAAGGGACCTTGTAGGTCATCTTGTCCAATCTCCTGCCCAAGCAGGAGACCCTACACCATTTCTGACAGATGGCAGTTCTGTCTCTTCTTGAAAGCTTCTAAGTGTTGAAGCTCCCACAACTGAAGGCAACTTCTGTTCCATTGGCTGATTGTTGTCACTGTCAGAAAAGGAGTTCAACAGATGCAGGCCAGAGACTGGAAGAGGTTACCAGGGAGATGTCAGAACACCTACTTGAACAGTGTGACCTGTGACAGGGAGAGAAGGAGCTGTCTGTTCTTTAATTATACTGAAAGCGTGGGTAATAGCCAGAGCTGGTTTTGTATTTCAAACATGCCGAAATGATATACTCAATAAAACAGAACTTTGAGAAAGCTGAAAGTCTCAGAATTATTGGATTGTTGGAATCATTACTCAGATCCTTGAGACCATCTAGATCTTGAGCCTGTCATCTGGGGTGTTGGCTACTCCTGCAAGCTTAGTATCACCTGCAAATTTGATAAGTTCCCCTTCTATTCCCTCAACTAAGTCATTTATGAAAATATTGAAGAGTTTCGGGCTTAAGATGGAACCTTGTGGTACCACACTGCTTACTTCCCTGCATGTAAACATAGTACCATTAAGGACCACTCATTGAATACAGTTTGTCAGCCAGTTACAAATCCATCTGATGGTCATGCTATCTAGCCAACTTTTTTCTAGCTTACCAAGAAGTAGGTTGTGGTCTACTTTGTCTTGCTGGACTGCTTACAAGGGTTGGGAATTGGGAGACCTATTTTGTGATGTTTCTGTTTCTACCTGAGTGGACTGGTAGTTGCCGCCTACATATAGTTCAGGTGCTATCAGGAGTGGAATCCAGCAGGTTCTGACAGGTTCTGGAGAACCGGAAGCGGAAATTTTGAGTAGTTCGGAGAACCGGCAAATGCCACCTCTGGAGGGCCCCAGAGTGGGGTGGGAAGGGAGATTTCGCAGTATCCTTCCCCTACCATGCCCACCAAGCCACATCCACCAAGCCACACCCACCAAGCCACACCACGCCCACCAAGCCCCCCCCCCCGAACTGGTAGTAAAAATATTTGCATTTCACCACTGGGTGGTATTTATGTAGGGTATGGGTAGTATATGGGGTGCGAGAAATACTTTTTATATTGTGGCCTCCATGCTTTGGAAACCCAGAGTTGCATTTAGATACCTCCCTTTTGTTCTGAGCCCTAATTAATTGAGTAGATGTTCATCAATTTGCCTCCCTGCATTTGTATTTTTGTATACTTTTGAACATTGTCCGGACTCTCTGGATTGCTTTGGATGTAAAATATTTTAGAATATATTAGTAGGGCAGAAATTCTGGCCAACCTCCTTTGATGACATTACAGGTAATATTTACTTAGCAACCAGTCTCTTAGGGACAGTTTGAAGACAGGATGGACCTCTCTAAAGCTACTTATTATCTTGTTCTGAAGTTCCAATGGCTGCATTTTCTCCTCCTCCCAGGATCATATAAACGCATTTTGGGCACTTGGCAACCAGCTTGCATTGACAGCTTTTTGCAGCATCCCGTGATCACATGACCACAGTTGTTTCACATTTGTTTTGCCTATTTTTGGTGTTGTTCTGACCTAGGCTTCCCAAGAGCATGAAGCAGACTCCTTGTCCTGATAAAACCTCTTTTATTTAGGTCGAAGGGAATTCCTCTCCAGCAAAGTCTCGGCAAACAGTTTTTCAACATATTTCACAACTACAGACTTTTATCAGGCATGGAGAGTTGCTAGACCGCTATCTTCCAAATGCCACTCTGTAGCAGCAATTACTTGGCAAGAAGTCAGGAACAGATCTATACCCTAATGAATTGAACTAATTGTCTCCTGCAAACTCCCCTCCCCTTTTGCTCCTCTTTATTCCCTGTGGGAGGGGGCATTCACCGTGTACCTGTGACTTTACTCTTGAGTTGGCCCTTCTTCCTTAACTGTTCTGTTCTCCTGGTAGCTCTGCGCATGCACACCTTGGGAACAGGCTCCAGCTGTTCTTCTGCCCCACTGATATCCAACTCAAAAGGCAGCTGATAACTGTCGGACGGCCCTGGCCCCTTCTCTGCCTCAGACACATCTGAGCCTCCCCCAGACTCCAGAACTGGCCCATGTTCCTCCCCAACCTCTTCACTGTCTGAGTCTGCCACTAGCTCTGTTGGCTGCTGGTGGGCCACAACAGGTGTTTTTTTGCTGGGTTCCAGCAGAAAACAATCACTGAAGAAGATGGGTTTGTTTAATGACTATGGCATTTGCTTATTGAACTTAAGTAGTAAAATCTGGCTCAATTACAATTATATATTGAGGATTACTTGTAAAGTTGAGGACTACTTATATCACGTCCATTTAATGCATGGGTCCTCAAACTATGACCCACAGGCTGCATGCAGCCCACTGAAATCATTAATCCAACCCACACAGGACCACTAGGCTGCCCCACCCACATCACCATGCCTATCCTTTAGCCAAGCACAAAACTTACCTCTGCAAGCCCTGCAGACTGGAACTGAAAGATAAGGTCAACAATTTTTGGGGAGGTGAAAAACAGGATGCACAGACACCCCAGGAGGACAAGAAAGGCGGTTTTTGGCCTGCAGAATGCTTCTGGAGGTGTGTTTGGAGGTGAAAAATGGGGTTTAATCCTTTAATCCTGACCCTAACCCAAACCCTAATCCTAACCTTTAAACCTAACCCTAATCCTTAGCATAAACCTTACCCTAAACCCAGCCCTAACCCTAAATTTAACCCTAACCCCAACCCCAACTTTAACTCTAACCCTAACCCTAACCCTAGCCCTACCTTTAATCGGAACCTGAACCCGAACCCAAACTCTTAGTCTAACCCTTAGTCTAACTCTAACCCTACCTTTAAATCTAACCCTAACCTCAATAATAAATGTAACACTAACACTAACACTAAGCGTAATCCTGACCCTAACCCTAACCTAACCATGGAAACTCCACTGCGCTGTACAGTAGAAGTCATATTACAGCAGTGCAGTAGAAGCATTTTAAGGCACAACAGGCTGTATCTTAACAGAACACACATCCTGAGGGGTTTTAGGGGATGTCTTACCCCCACAATATTTGTTTCCAAAAATAAGCCATCTGTATACCAAGTTTGATTGAAATTGCTCCAGGCGTTACATACACACACACAAACACGTTATGTATATGTATATGTATATGTATATGTATATGTATATGTATATGTGTATGTGTATGTACGCGCATACACACACATATACATACGTACATACGTACGTATGTATGTATGTATAGATTAAGAAAAGAGACTGCCATTCCATGTCACCAGGTTATCCAGCTGAAATAGAAATGCAAACGTCAGACCCTATTTTGGGTAGGAAGGAGAGGGAATGAAAAAGAAAATGGACATCTTTCACAGAGGAAGGCAATGTTCTTGTTTAAAAAATGCTTGTGAAATGATTTAATGACTTTTGGCATAAAAGTTGACAGAGTCCTGACTTTAGAAAATCTTTTATGATCAAATTATCACATTATAGTAAGCTGACCAGTTGACTCACACTGATGCATGAGGATTACACAATAGAACATGGAAAGGTTGCAGATCATAATGCTAGCATCCCACAAGGCCTTTTCCATATTTGCAGAGATGTTCTTTTGTAGTATAAATCTTATTACTCAATCCCAATTTATAGTTTTCCTTTGACACTAATAGTCTACAGTATATTGCAACAGTGAATAAATCAGCCACGAGAAATATCTTTGTTAAGAGTTAACGAAGACACAGTTTGAACTGATCAATAAATGTGATTCTTTCAGGGACTCAGAAAAATATAAGGAATTAATTTAAGTGGTTTACTTGCAGTCAGATCTGGTTACATATTATTATGTGTCCTTGTGTATGTAAAGTTAGTATAAACGTGTGTTTATACAGCTGGGCTCACACACCTACTTATATGCAAAGTTAAATGATATTTTGGTATACAAAATGAAAGCATCAGAGTGCATCTACATATCGGTGCAACAATCAGCTTTAAAATAAAACTCCTTTTCTTACTCCCCTGGTGGGCTCTGTGGTCTTTTAGAGCTACTTTTACTAGAACTATACAGTACATAGTTATTTACTTTTTTATTTATTTGTTCAATCTGTATAGCTGCCTTTCTTTGTGACTCTGGATGGCTTACAGCACAGGTGTCAAACTCGTGGCATCCCACTGCTGTCATGTGACATTTAGTGATGTTTTTCACTTTCTCGGAGCTGGGGATGGCATGGCCTGCACCAGGGGTGGTTTCTGGCTTCTTTTACTGCTGGTTCGCTCAGGGATGCGCTTCAGGTGCACGCATGCACAGAAGTAAAAATCACTGCCACTGATAGAACCGGTTCGGGCACGTGTCTGGCTGTGTTACTACCTACTTGGCCGAACTGGTAGGAACCCACCTTTGCCTGCACATAATGCATCTGACCCACAGGCCGCCAGTTTGACACACCTGGCTTACAGTTGTTACAACACTTGATTTATGAATAGAAGGTTCAAAACCCAGCAGAAAATATGTCAACAAAGACTCAATCAATGCCAATCATCTGGGTGCTTTAGACACCAGCAGGAAATACTGTATTTCTTTCCTTAATATATATATATATATATATATATATATATATATATATATATATATATATATATATATATATATATATATATATATATATATTCCTTTCCTCTGGGTTAAATATGTATGTATGTATGTATGTATGTATGTATGTATGTATGTATGTATATACATAATCTCCTTTTTCTGGTTATCCTGGGGGGGAAAATGCAACCACATTGCTGGATTTATTATTATTATTATTTTTGCATAAACTTCTAGGTAGCTCAGGGAAATAAAATGTGTAATTTGAAGAAAAAGAAAAGAAATTTGTACCAGGTTTGAAACCACGATCTTTTATTCATGAGACAGATGTTACAAGTAATATGAAGATATTAAAGATGATGGTGATCAGTGACTCAGCTGAGGGAGCATTCCCCTGAGAAGTAGCTAGTGAACTGCTGGGATTAGTCTATAATGGAGTTGTAGGAAGTTAGTACCTAGCCCTCTCCTAGAAAAATGAAATATCCTGTTTCATGAAATATTGAAAAGGCAGAACATACTTCCCTGGATCAGAAATGGAGAAACATTTTTTTAGACAGGAAACAGACTCACTCTTAATAGCCTACACTTTCCTTAATGGGCCATTAAAATGCCTCAGCCAGTCTATTCTACATAACAAAGAGTTCCCCTTTCAGCTCCAAGGTGATGGGATTAAGATATGATCATATTAGGCCTTTACCCATCTCACCACAGGGCACCTGAGAAGAAGCAATGCTCAACCAAACTTGGACTCAAGACAGCCTACAGAGTTGCCTCTACATGGCCCCATGGAAGTCTGACAACCAATCAGAATACATTTCTTACACAGGAACAGGAAACAGAGAGGTGGGGCCGAACAGAGTATAAAAAACCCAGCAAGCCCTTTCTTCACCCTTCTCCCAACATCTGGAAGCATGTGACCCCCCTTTTCTGTTCAGGACTCAAGCCATGTGATCCTGTCCACCATTAAACCATCTTTCCAAGCAGCCTCCATTTCTCCAGGGTCTTTTTCCCCACTTGGAGCTGAACCCAGAAGGACATTTCTTCCAACAGAGTAAAAGTGCATCAGCCAAAACAGAAGCAATGGAAGCAACATAAAAGGGGAAGGGAGGGGAAGGAGCAGAGTACTTTAAAACCACCGCTGGAAAATGCACCTGAAATTCAAATTTGCAATGAGAAAGGTTAAGCATTTGTGACTTCCAGAAGCAGTGGCTGGCCTGTGATGGCCAGGGAGCTGCCAGGAAGGCATACCTGAACTAAGGCATTCAAACTATTTAAGCTTGTGGGATTTCTGACTTCTTTGATAATAAAACAGAACGTCCCAATGTTATACTAGCCAGAGGCAGGAACATATGGATGGGGTATATGCAAAACAGAAGTTCAATGGAAGAAAGTAATTGCTTGGTGTACTCCTAAGAGACAGTTTTTACTGTACAAATACAATATTAACATAACTTAGTTTTCTCCAAAAAATCATGTTAAAATAATATCCCACTTGGCTAAATAACTTGAAATGTGGGTTGTCAGCTGTGACCAGGGGGGCATTTGCCCAGGTTCGCCTGGTGCACCAGTTGCGCCCCTACCTGAACCGGGAGGCTCTCACAACAGTCACTCGTGCCCTTGTGACCTCTAGGCTGGAGTACTGCAACGTGCTCTACATGGGGCTGCCCTTGAGGAGTATTCGGCGACTTCAGCTAGTCCAGAATGCGGCCGCGCGAGCGATTGTGGGTGCACCTCGCTTCACCCACGTAACACCCATCCTCCGCGAGCTGCACTGGCTACCTGTCGATCTCCGGATACGCTTCAAGGTGCTACTTGCCACCCATAAAGCCCTCCATGGTAGTGGATCTGGGTACTTGAGAGACCGCCTACTGCCAATCACCTCCATTCGACCAATTAGATCTCACCGATTAGGCCTCCTCCGAGTTCCATCCGCCGGTCAATGTCGACTGGCAACCACGCGGAGGAGAGCCTTCTCGGTGGCAGCTCCGACCCTATGGAACGATCTCCCCGTGGAGATTCGTACCCTCACCACCCTCCAGACCTTCCGCACAGCCCTTAAAAACTGGCTCTCCTGTCAGGCCTGGGGCTAAAGACTGCAACCCGCCCGAATGGTATGAATGTTGTGTTTTAATGATGTATTGTTCTATATGTTAAAAGTTTGTCCCCCCCCCCTTTTTAAGTTGTAAGCCGCCCTGAGTCCCCCCTGGGAAAAGGGCGGCATATAAATAAACTTAAATAATAAAAAAAAATAATAAAAATAATAATAACGGACATCAGAAATGGGGAGCTTGGTAGACTGCAGTCCTTAAGAAAGATCTTCCCTCAGAGGTCCATTCCCTGCTAATCTGTTTTGCCTTCTGCTTGTCTTTCCCTTTGGGGGTGAGGTCAGAGAGAAGAGAAGTAGAACTCAACGTTGTTCACCTTAATGTAGAAATATTAGAAGGACCAGCTCCATTTTTGCTATGCTCTGCCTTTCCTCTTACATTTCACTGTTCGAAGTGATAACGGCGCTGATAAAGTGAATTATGACCGAACCTCACACTTATGACTGTTTCAGCAGCTCCACAGTCACATGATCAAAATTTGGGCCCTTGACTGCAACCATCAGGTGTTTATGATAATTGCGGAATGAATTTGGTGATTTGATCACCATTTGCAACTTTCAACAAGGAAAGACAATGAAGCCGACTTGATGTGTGATTTGCTTGACTACCACAGCAAAAGTAGATTTGCAAATTCACTTAATGGCTACATGGCTTAGCAACAGAAGTTCTGTTCCAATTGTGGTAGTAAGTCAAGGACTATTAAATCTAGGTGACAATTTAAAAAATGTAATGGGTTGAATTATTGGGTGGAGCCACCCATTTTCTCTTTTTAGTTTTCCTTTCAAGGCCTGAAATGGATGACATACAGTACAAATTTTTATGGTACCAATTAAAATTCTGCTTTTGCAGGGAACCTTCAGGGAATGAATGAATGAATGAATGAATGAATGAATGAATGAATTATTATAGCTGCGATACTAGTTTGTTATATGGTAAGGTTTTATTATTGGATTGGTATTAACTGATATAGCAATAGCACTATAGCCCTTAGACTTATATATCAGTTTACAGTGCTCAAATTTTTTGATGAAAGGTTCCATTATTTTTTTAAGAAAGGAATTTCAGTAAATAGGTATGTATACTTCAGGGGTAGGTTCCAGCTTCTGTTACTGCCGGTTCACTCAGGGATGCGCTTCGGGTGCATACACGCTTGATGTGCGCTATGCATGCATACGCAGAAGTAAACAATTGTTTCTGTGCATGCACAGAAGCAAAAAACAAGATGGCAGCATCGTAGGTGTAGAACTGATTCTGGTGTGTGGCTGGCCGAGTTAATACCTACTCAGCCAAACTGGACCGAACCCACCTCTGGTATACATCCATAGCAATAGCAATAGTACTTAAACTTATATACCGCTTCATAGTACTTTTACAGTCCTCTCTAAGTAGTTTACAGAATCAGCCTATTGCCCACAACAATCTGGGTCCTCATTTTACCCATCTCGGAAGGTTGGAAGGCTGAATCAACCTTGAGCCTGGTGAGATTTGAACTGCCAAAGTACAGCTAACAGTCAGCTGAAGTAGACTGCAGTACTGCACTCTAACCTCTGCACCACTTTGGCTCTGATGACATTAATGTTTGAAATGTTGAAATGTTTGAAATCTTTATTCCATTTGTATGCCGCCCTATCCTGAGGGACTCAGGGCGGCTAACAAGCAGGGGGGGGAGGGGAATACAAACAAAAGACAAAACAAGCAAGTTAAAACAGAGCAACAGTCACAACAGATTAAGTGGGGCCAGGAACTCATCAGCCCTCGGCCTGCCAGAACAGCCAGGTCTTAGTGGCTTTGTGGAAAGCCGGAAGGGTAGTGAGGGTCCGGATCTCCATGGGGAGATCGTTCCAGAGGGCCGGAGCAGCCACAGAGAAGGCCCTCCCCTGAGGGGTCGACAGTCGACATTGGTAGCAGATGGTATTCAGAGGAGGCCCAATCTGTGGCATCTAATTGGTCGTAGGGAGGTGATTGGCAGGAAGCGGTCTCTCAAGTACCCAGGTCCAATGCCATGTAGGGCTTTAAAAGTAACGACTAGCACCTTGAAGCATGTCCGGAGACCAACAGGCGGCCAGTGCAGCTCATGGAGGATAGGTGTGACGTGGGTGTACCGAGGTGCACCCACAATCGCTCGCACAGCTGCATTCTGGACAAGCTGAAGTCTCCGAATGCTCTTCAAGGGCAGCCCCAATGAAATGGTCAATACAAGTGGTCATGTTATAACCATAACATACCATTCTCTTAAACTTGTATTCTTCCAAAGTGCTGGAAATGACAATTTTTGGACTCCTTGGACAGCACAATTTCAATGGAAATTCTGTAAATGGTAGACCTCACATGTGATGGGTCAGAGATTCCTTCTGGGTGTCTTCTCTAATCCTAACATAAGGCATCTACTCCAGTTTTAACACCATTCTGGAACACCATTCTTATTTATCTCCATGACAATTTAAGCAGCTGTAATGTGATTCATAACAACTTCCTCTGTTAATTCACAGTAGATACACCTAGGTAACATTGTGTCAGTCATATGATAGTTATTGCTACTTTTCCTTCTATAAATAACTCATCAGGATCTCTTTTGTTAGTTTACACTCACCTTTGATTCTATATCAGGAAGCTGCTAATGGTATAGCAATGTCAGGAGGTATCAAACAATGATACAGCTTTTTGTTATTTGCTGAGTAAAGTGTCAGTATTGCTTGGTTCAGTATGACAGGGCTCAAAGTAAAGACAATATAGACCCATTTACGTAAATTTGCCAGGGCAAAGCTTGGGTGATTATTGTTAATAATTGTTTTAAAAGTTGTTTCTTAAGATAGTAATGGAATTATGTGTGGCATGAAGGGAGATTTGGCTACTGCTTGTCTGATTTTAATTGGTGGCTATTTTATTTACCTATTTTTATCTGCTTTTATTCCCCAGAATGTTTATTTGACAGGACTGTTTTAATGAGAATATTGATTTGAAAAATTAAACAAAGCTTCAAAGAGGAGAAAATTCAGCAAGATGTTCTTTAGAGTGGGGAGCAAGCAAAAGGAAACTTAATGGGGGCTTTTAGAAGGTTGATGTGGGAGTTGACCTCCTACCCCATAAATGAATTTTTATCTGGGTGGTCATGCAGATATAGCTTTGAATTGCATCTTAGAAAACAAGGGTGGGGTCTCTTTTCTGTTGAGGGTTGTGTTCCTTCAAAATGTTTGGGGTTAGAGTTGAAGGCTGTTTTGCCCAATGGCAGAAATAAGCAACAGGTATGTGCAAATATGGTACTCTCCAAGTCATGGAAAGCGAGATAAGGGCTAAAATCTAGATATTGTGTTCATTCTTCACTACAAATAAGAGGGCTTGATTAACCATAGTTATTGACTAAACAACAATTGGTGGGTTCTCAGTATCTGTGAAGCCAGAGATATAGTATGTAGTAGCTCCAAGAATCAATTAAACATGTTGGGGGTTCTAAGGTAGATAGGGAGAGCCCATTCCCTCCCCAAAAACTATAAAACAAGCATCAGATTGTTTTAGTTAATTGTTCAATTATAGAACACAATATAAATTCCTTGATAATGGCATTACTTTTTTTTTGTCTGGAAATTTTTTTATTTTTTGTGCTCTATATACAATTATAGGTATACATTCACATAGTTATTATTCTTTTTTACATTCGTCATTCTTATACATTTACCATTCCATTTATAGGGTTATAATATATCATTTGGGGTGCTTTGTTTACCATCCCTTGCCTGTTTTGATAATGGCATTACTTTTAATAGTATGGTGTAGTGGTCAAAGTGTTGAGCTAGGATCCAGGAAACCCAGTTCAAACTCACTTTTAGGCATGGAAGCTTCCTGGGTGGCTTAGGGCCAGTCAGGGGTGAAATCCAGCAGGTTCTAACAGGTTCTGGAGAACCAATAGCGGAAATTTTGAGGAGTTCGGAGAACTGGCAAATACCACCTCTGGCTGGCCCCAGAGTGGGGTGAGAATGGAGATTTTGCAGTATCCTTCCCCTGCCACACCCACCAAACCACGCCCACTAAGCCATACCACACCCACCAATCCACGCCCACAGAACTGGTAGTAAAAAAATTCCACCACTGGGCCAGTCCCTTTCTTTCTCCCTCACAAATGGGTGTAGGGAGTAATTTTTTACTCTAAACTTACAATAAGAGGAAAGTCAGGCTATAAGTCTAAAAAAACGTTTAGCTGTTCCATCTCACATCTCAACCAATTTCTATATTTAAATAATGTAGAAGATGCGAGTTCCCTTCACAGTGAGTATCTGTGTGTGTGTATATGTGTGTGTATGTGTGAAGCCTATGAAAAGTTTGCATTCCCTGGTAGACAAGGGGATCTGGGGAAATCTAAGGGTCCTGCAGCTGGTTTCCTTCTGTAATGATGACTACATACCAAGACCGAGTTCACACAATTTATTAAACTCAAGCCAAATATTATTGCTTAGCAGTGTAACACAGGAACAAGGTCACTGGGGTATAAAACAGGAAAGGGAAGAAGAGAAGGTTGGAAAAAGAAATAAGAAATGTGAAAGGAAATTGAGGCAGAAGACTGATGAGAGGTCAGGAGCTAGGGTGGGTGGGGATAAGGAGAGTTAAAGGTGACACGTGGATTAGAAATGACCCTACATTTTTGGCTGAAGGCCTCCTGTTCAAGCACGCTTTCTTGTAAGTAGTCCTGTTAAAATGTAACTATAATTTGCCTGGCTTGCTTCAGAAACATTCCTGCTTTCATTGGTTTCCCTCCACCCACCCCGTAAACTATGTCTGGCAGGAATGAAGGGCAGCTTGCTGTAATTAAATTGTGGAAGGATTACCTACTGGTGTTTTCAATCTTCCTTAGCAAGGAAAAGAATTGAGGACTTAACATCCACTAAATAAGCTATGCTCAATATAACCCAAGCCCACTGTGGGATCCAGCCATGTTCCCCAGGATAATAATCAACATAGAGGCAATCCCTGGTCCCAGAGCATCATAAAATGGCTAAATGGTTTAGTTACCTCCTCAGTGCTTTCATTCAATTATCTAAAGAATGTGCAACTTGGCAGTGTTAAAACACTTCAAATTAAGAGGAGTTCAAATAATGTGGATATATTGTACATAATTACTTGTAAGCTGTTAAGGAAAGGTTGTTTACACATATGCAACTTTGCATGCGTTGGTTGTGTTGGTGGTGCTTAAAAGTTTTTGTCTCATTAGTTCTACATATCTTTTTTTCCAGTTTCATTTCTAAATTTATTATTAAGATATAAATCGGATTTCTTCTTGGTAGCTTTCCAACCTTAATTCAGCACATTTGCAATTAAAATGAAGTATAAAATCAATAACTTCATACTAGGTAAGAAATAGGCATCTGCTGCTCTCATCAATATAGTGGCCAACGGCTCCAGTAACAATCCAATGATCCGTTTATGGGAACTGTAGTTCAAAATGAATCCTGGAATAGCTTTTCTGTGTTCCAGTGTGTGTGTGTGTGATGATTGTCTACATCCTCCAAAGTATTCACATTTATTTATGTATTTAGCATTTCACAGAATTTTATCTGAGAAATATTAGAGCACACAATTTAAATTTAAATCCCCAAGGTATAACAGAACATACAAAGAACAGATATAATTGTATGTATGTATGAAAATTTATATGGCCATCCACTCATTCTCAGTGATTCTGAGCAGCTTACAGAAATAAAAATCCAATATGCCAACAATTAAACAATAACACCTTACCCACTGGTGACAACAATGAATCAGATGGTTGTCATCTTTGGCTCTAAAAATGCCAGTGAGCTATCAGACCCGGAGTCTTTGTTTTAGAAATGGGGAGAAGTTTGGGATTTCTGATGAATTAGGAAAAAGGGTGGTAAAAGTAATCTGGGATCTGAAAATATTTTTCAGTAGATTTGAGCAGGGCTACTTTTGGCAGGAATCAGTGTCCCGAATTCAGGACTTGTTTCTTCTCAGGAAGTCACATGACATGGCTGAGACTATGTTTACTAGCCAGTTAGGATGATTGATCAACACTGATTGTAACAAATTATTTCTGTATAAGTGAATTCAAATAGTTGCATCTCGTTTTCCACAATTTTGACCAATGCAAATCTATTTTTTTTGTTTCTCAAACCTATTTATGTGCCTCACTCACTTTGGCATATTCACAGTAATAGATAAAGCATTGTTTTTGATCTGAGAAATCTCCTTCCCTTCCCTTCCCTTCACTTAAGGGAATTAAAAAGTATGAATAAATTTAGCTAAAGTTGACAAACTAGAAATTATGAAGAAATCAGAGTACTGTCATTTTATTGTTTGCTCCCCCTCCCTCCCCCCTACACATGCTCATCTCCTGATGAGTATAACAGATCAAAAGACAACAACAAAGGGTTTTTATACTATTAGCAAATGCAACTTTTATTCAGATGTGGATCATCAACTGTTGAGTAGTCAAGTCCTTTCATTTGCAAATACGAAGAATGCAACATTTATATCAACCAATGCAGCATATTTAGGATATTTAAAATATTTAAATTATTGAAATATTTAATATTTAGGATTGCATCCTTAACAGAGTGTTTGTGAACATGAGGTGGCCATTTGATTTCATTACCATTTCATCTTGTAAAATATATATTTTATCCCATTTTGCATTTATGTTGTCCTGCTAGTTGTAGGCACATTAATTGCACATGTTGCCCAGATATATATACTTTAAACGGATTGGTTGGCTGTGTTGTCACATCTTGATTGGTTGATGGAATTGATGTTTAGTGAGCATTCTACATCCACCCACCTATATTTATAGAAAAAAATGGCAGCTCCGATCACACTTTGCTCGTACAAGCACGAAGTCAAAGGCATCAGCCTGAAGATGACGAGTGTGACCTCATCGAAATGTTGCCAAGATACTGTCAATCTTACACAGGAAAAGACCCGAATACACCAAGATCTGCATATATATATGTTTTGACCCCCCTCGTTCCACACCAAAGCGCACTCCGAGCCAAAGATACTTTATGCAATTTATTAACAGACAGACAGGTCCTTGGCAGCAATCCAGCACAGATAAGCCCTGGCAACAATCCAGCCTGCCAAGCTCACAAAAATGTTCTCCAACATTCGTTCCTGTGTTGACTTCTGCAAGAGGGACGTGTGCATAAGCAGTCCTTTTATAGTCTGGAGAGGAGCCTAATGACCATCAGCTGAGTGCAATTACCTCCTATAACTGCGCAACTGTTCCTTATGCCTATTAGCTCTTTGGTGCCGGGCATCCAGGAACAACTCACTGCTGACCTCAGGCTCACACTCCCTTGTCTCCTCCCCACTGGTCCAAGGCTCAGGCGCCTCCTGGTGGCCAACCAGCATCTCTGCACCCTGCTCGGAGTTGGAACCCTGTCCAGGGTCCTCCACATCCTCCAGAGCCGACTCATAGGGCCCCTCGCTGTCGGAGTCTGGTGGCAGCTCCAACGGCTCCTGCTGGCCACAACATACATATATTGTCGAAACATCGCCAAGATACTTCCAATTTTACGCGGGAGAAAACCCGAATATTCAGGTTTTCTCCCATGTAAAATTGGAAGTGTCTTGGTGACATTTCAACGAAGTCTCATTCGTCATCTTCAGGCTGGTTTGCTCGTCTTCGTGCTTCCAGGAGCAATGTGAGATCGCAGCTGTTTCTTCCTTTTAACTGCCAGTGGGGGTGTGAGTTGATTGGGTGGGAGCTTGGCTGTGTTCTGATAGGGTGGAAGAGTGTTCTGATTGGTTGGAGGTTTGTGCTCGGCTTAATCTGAGTTGCCGGGGGATTCGAGCTATTGAGCTGCGTTGCTGTTGTTTGGCTTCATGTTTGTGGCCCTGCCAGCTCTTCATGGTGGGTGTCAGTCTGCTTCATGTATGGATTGGAGGGGTTTAAAGTGGCTAATGATGCAGCTGCGGTCTGGCTTCTGGTCCTTGGTCGTGCCTCATCATCAGTGTGGATTTGACTCTGCTTTCTGCGTGGATGTGTGGTGGTGACATCATGTGTGGCTCTCGTGAGTGTGGGTCTGGTGTCATTACTCGTGTTAGGGACTCGTTTGTCAATAAAGGCGGGTTTCCAAATGGCTAGTAGGTGGGAGGTATCGTCTCGTCTGTTCATGCTGTGTGGGCATTTTTCTATCTCGATGGCTTCTCTGATTATTCTGTTGTTAAAGTGTTCAGCTTTAGCGATAGTTCTGGTCTTTTTAAAGTCAATTTCATGTCCTGTCGCTTTGAGGTGTTGGACCAGGGAGGAAATTGGTTCCTCTTTTTTGACTGCGTTGTTGTCTTCTTCAATGCGTGCACTTATTCTTCTGTTGGTCTGTACAATGTATGTGGTGGTGCAGGTGGTGCATGGGATTTCATATACTTCTTGATTTTCTAACTCAATTTTGTCTTTGGGGTTTCTTAGGATGGTGGATATTTTTCGGTTTGTGCAGAATGCTGTCTTGATGTTGTGTTTGTGGAGGATTTTGCTGATTCTGTCTGTGGTGCCTTTTATGTATAGCAATAGCAATAGCAATAGCAATAGCAATAGCAGTTAGACTTATATACCGCTTCATAGGGCTTTCAGTGCTCTCTAAGCGGTTTACAGAGTCAGCATATTGCCCTCACAGTCTGGGTCCTCATTTTACCCACCTCGGAAGGATGGCAGGCTGAGTCAACCCTGAGCCGGTGAGATTTGTGTTGCATATTCAATATGGCAAATACCAGCTGCGACCTGATTGGTTGGTCGTTTTGACAGTTGGTCTGAGTGCTAGTATAAATACCCTGACAGTTGCAGGGAACGTTTGAATCGCTTGTCACCTGTGTTATAATAAAGATCTGTCTTGCACATGGCTCCTGTGTGTCAATTCACTCACAACAACAACTCACACCTTTACAATAATTTGAACAGCCGAACTGCAGATAACAGTCAGCTGAAGTGGCTGTAGTACAGCACTCTAACCACTGTGCCACCTCGGCTCCTATGTATGGGAGGAGGGCTGTTCCATTTTCTTGTTCTCTGTCTTGGATTTTAGTGGAGGTTTCCTTTTGAATTAGGTTGGTAATCTTAATTCTTTGGAATCCATTGGATGTCAGTACGTTAGTGAGGGTGTGTAGTTCTGTTTTTAGGTGTTGTTCATCAGCTAAGTGTTTTGTTCTGGAGATGAGTGTCTTGGCTACGGAGTTGATCTGGGCTGGGTGGTGGTGTGAGAGTGTGTGCAGATAGCGGTTAGTGTGTGTTTTCTTCTGGTAGATGGTGTGTCCTAGGGAGCCATTGGATTTCCTGTAGACTAAGACATCAAGGAAGGGAAGTTGGTTGTTCACTTCTGTTTCCATGGTGAACTATATTTTGGGGTGTAGGCTGTTGAGGTGTGTAAGGAAGTTGTCCAGTTTTTCTTTCCCATGTGGCCAGATTATGAAGGTGTTGTCTATGTATCTGAGCCAGAGTTTGGGTTTGTGATCAGATTTTTCTAGAGCTTGGGTTTCAAAGTTTTCCATGTAGATGACAGGTGAGAGGGGTGATCCCATGCGTGCTGCTTCTATCTGTTCGTATTTTTGTTCATTATAAATGAAGTATATGTTGGATAGTGGTTGGTCAGATCTTGGATGTGTTTGTGGGGGTTATATTTGTTTTGGATAGCTGTCAAGGCTTCTTTGATTGGCACTTGGGTGAAGAGGGATATGACATCGAAGCTCACGAGTAGGTCGCTGGGCTGTAAGTTTTGTTTCTTTATGATCTCTATGAACTGGAATGAGTTCCTATCTGAGATGTTTTGCACTGTTTGTTTCACGTGTGGCTGTGAGGGGGGAGGGTTTAGTTTCTGGCGTTCTTGTAGTCTTCGGAGTTTGTTGGTGTGTGTGTCTGTCTTGAGGGTGGTTTGTGTTTCGGCTCTCCAGGCAGCGTGTATATATATATACACTTAAAGTCACAACCCCTGGTATGCCCAAATATGTTATATAAATTATATAAATAATTTATTTATCAGCACAAATATAACAAATGTAACAAAAAGGCAACAGTAAAAAATATTGGGTTTCTGTCTGGATGGTCTCTTGTGACGAGCCGAAGGACAGAGAATGGAAGTGTGACCTTCCTCCCATATTTGGGCATACCAGGGATTGTGACTTTAAAAATATATATATATATATATATATGTGTGTGTATATATATATATATATATATATGTGTGTGTGTGTGTGTATATATATATATATATATATATATATATATATATATATATATATATATATATATATATATATATATATATATATATAATTTGGCAACAGTAAGAATATTGGGTTTCTGTCATGATGGACTCTTGTGACGAGCCGATAGACAGATGATGGAAGCAGTTAGCTTCCTCCCATAATTGGGGCTTACCAGGGGTTGTAAAAAAAATCTAATATATATATATAGAGCTAAATAGCTTGAAATAGATCTATACTAGTCTCTCTTTATTTATTTATCAGCACAAAAAGAAACACAAATATAACAAAGGCAACAGTAAAAATGTTGGGTTTCTGTCGTGATGGACTCTTGTGACGAGCCGATTGACAGATGTTGGAAGCAGTTAGCTTCCTCCCATAATTGGAGCTTACCAGGGGTTGTGACACTAATATATACCTTCTTCCCTGGCTTCAGCTGATAAGGAGGAGACCTGTGGCTTGATGGCTAAGACGTTTGCCTAAGATGCAATACAGCACAGGTTCGAATCCCAGTAAGAGTATGGCTAGCTGATGAGAGCTAAATAGCTTGAAATAGATCTATACTAGTCTCTCTTTATTTATTTATCAGCACAAAAAGAAACATATATATATATATATATACACACACACACACACACACATACATGTGTGTGTATATATGTATGTATGTATGTATGTATTTATGTATATGTACGTATAATAAAAATTTCCAGTTGTGATTGGATATTTTGTTAACATATCAGAGTTTCTTTGGAGCACACGTTCACTTGTTAGAGGGCACAGTGACTCTTAATAGATAAAGAGGAACAATGGAGCATGCTAACTAAAAATTAAGAAAATTAATTATTTTGCAACACTGAATAATAATCCATAAAGTATTCATGATCACTGGAAACTAATGCAGTATGAGTTGGATGAGACTTGGCATCTAATTTTTCTTGATATTTGTGATTAAAGTTAACAGATTCAATTTAAAAAAATAGTCTCTTTCATTCAATGACCTCATTGTGATGGAAATGCTATGTATGCATTCCCTAAATACACTAATTAGTTAACTTGGCCGTTTCCTTTCCTTTGTGATGTGTTGAAATTAGGTTCATTTGTTAAATCATTTAGGAAAAAAAGCTGTCTTGTTGGATATGTCTCTATTTCATCTCGTCCCATATTCTGTTTTTAACTCTATGCCTGAAATTGCCCAGTCAGAAGATAAATTTGCCACCCCAGCCTTGCCACCAGTGCCTGACTCTGTGGTCTGCCGTTTCTGAATGCCAAAAAAGCTACTTCGTTATGAAGTTTGGTAGCCTTACTTCTTAAAAAATTATATTAGATGTTGGTCCTTATTGAATCTCATGGTGAAGAATTCCCTCTATGTGAGGTCAGTTCGGAACAGAAAGGGAGACAATATTCTCTGTCCCTAATATTAATCATTGCATAAACTGATCAGCTTCTCTTTTTCTTTCTCTCTCAGTTGTGGTTCTATTACACAAAACTGAAATAAAAGCTCACTAAAATAGGAGGCTTTAATAAAACCACTACAAGGAGAAAAACGGTTTTTTTCAGTGAACAATTTTCTGCAAATTGCTGCTGAAAGTATCTTGTACATTGGTTAAGTGCAGAACTCCCTCAAGCCTATTAAAATTTGCCTGTTGAACATAAATAGCAATAGCACTTAGATTTATATACCGCTTCATAGTGCTTTTACAGCCCTCTCTAAGTGGTTTACAGAGTTAGCATATTGCCCCCAACAATTTGGGTGCTCATTTTACCAACCCCAGGAGGATGGAAGGCTGAGTCAATCTTGAGCCGGTCAGGGTCAAACTGTTGGCAGTCAGTAGAATTAGCATGCAATACTGCACAACTGTGTCACTAAATGGTAGTGTTGACAAGAGGAGTTTCAGTAATAATGAACATGCAGTTAATCCAGCTTTCTCCAGTCTACAGCATCTGAACTACAGCATTATACCGTTTTAGAATTGTGGAAACTGTAGTCTCAACATATCCTCAAAGCGCCAGATTAAAGAAGACTGTATTAATAAGGTGGCTTGAAGGCTTCAGTCAGGCAGTTTAGTGGTGGTCCTGGTCCAGAAAGCCTGGAAAGTTTGATGGGGGCAAACAGAAACTGAATCCTGATGAAATATTGAGAAGCTGCTGAGTCCAAAAATAGGACATCCTTGAAAAACAGGTAAAGGGATCTTTTCATAATTCAATTTTTATATGTATTCCCTGGTTTTTCTGGGTCAGGAGAATTTATTCACAGTCACTCATGCCCTGTCACTCTACCTAGTGCTGCCTTTAAAGACCATGTAGAAGTTTCAGCCAGTTCATCAATTCAAGACACTGGTTGCCATCTTTAAAGCCCCACATGGCTAAAGACTAAGCCTTGCATACATACTTCTGGGACCGCCTCCTCTAAATTAAATCTATCCTTCTGGACAGATCTGGTAGAGTAGGGAGAGAGTTCCACCATTAAAGGAATGTTGCCCCCCTCTCCTTTGGAACAGCCTGTGCCCAGATATCTGAACCATTAATTTGGTTTTTTTTGGTAACTTTTTGGGAAAGCCATAAACACATGGCTCTTTGGAAAGGCATTTGGGGGATGAAGAAAAATAAATTTACCCTTGGAACAGTTGTGCATCAAATAAGTTGAATTATAACTGTATTACTGTATTTTTTTGTTTTAATACTAGTGCACTGATACTTTGATAGGTACAAGTAATAAAGTAGAATTAAAAATGAAATAAAATCAAACCAACCCAGATTATTTGAATATGTTCTGGAGAGCTTAAATCTATTCCTAACACCTTTCCAGATTTCAGGATATCTATTGATTTCTGGTGGGACGCTGAGCTTGTTGATCAGAAAGGTTGGCAGTTCGGTGGTTTGAATCCTTAGCACCGTGTAACAGGGTGAGCTCCCATTACTTAACCCAGCTTCTGCCAACCTAGCAGTTCGAAAGCATGTAAAAATGCAAGTAGAAAAATAGGAACCACCTTTGGTGGGAAGGTAACAGTGTTCTGTGCGCCTTTGGCATTTAAACATGCCAACCACATGACCACAGAGACTTCTTTGGACAGCGCTGGCTCTTCGGCTTTGAAACAGAGATGAACACTGCCCCCTAGAGTCAGGAACGACTAGCATATATGTATGAGGAGAACCTTTACCTTTACCTTATTGATTTCTGAGATTGAGATCTGTGGCTAGTATGAAAGAGGTCCAAAAGATTTGAGGAAGGGTTTATATCCATCTCCTCAGCATAAACTTCACAGAAAAAAATTCTCTCACTTTGTTTCGGGACTATGATACTCCATCATAAGGGCTCTAAAGTCAGGTAAGAGACCCTAATGCACCAAATATTTCATTTAGCTGTGACCTAAATGAGTTTTGTTTAGGCGACCATCTCTGGGCTGCAAAACTCCAGACAGCTGCCAGGTGGCAGAAGAGTCAGGTTTTTCTGAACCTCTTTGCTGTCATCCACAGTAGTAATTGTTTTGAATTTTGCAGCCCATTTATATTGGAGTGCTGGATATTTCGAAAGAACGCTGACTGTATTTTCCTTCTGATAATGGGTTCCCTTCAGGTTTGAATCTGAAGTTGGCAGAATCCAATTGCTGGGATGCTCTTCATGCAATTATATTAGCTCCCCATGGGCTGTACATTTGCCTCAGTGCCTACTAGGTATTTGTGGCATGGAAGGAAGAAGGGATAAGGAGCAGTTCTAATATGCACCTGCTCCCCCCCCTCCCCTTCATGGCACTGGAGCTGCAGTATGTCCATAACCCTGGTGCTGATGGGTAGACATCAGTTTTGGTAGCATTTTTTTCAAGGTCACAATTGGCACAAGAGTGACCTTGGAAACTTGTGGCCAACAAACTGAGCTGCTTCTGTGGCCGGAATTAAAAACGGGCTCCAGCTCTTTTGGATGCAGCCACCGTCGGTGTTTAGAGTGATGGGGATGCGTCGCTTGGCCATCCGTGGCCAGCCCTTGGCCTGTTAGAATTGCAAAGCGCGTCAGGCTGGGCAGCATCCCGGCTCGAAGCCTCGCTCGGTGCGCTGCCCGCTTGGAGAGCGGGAGTTTGGCGGCGCCGAGGCTCCTCCTCCGCCAGGTCAACCCACTCTTACCTTTCTCCGCCCTGCGGTCCTGCTTCCCAGCAGCGGCACTGCGCGGAGCGGGGACCGGAGGCTGCCATCGCTGCCGCCTCTCGAGGGCGAGCAGAAGCCATGTGACTCGCCGGTGAGTCGGGGCGTGCGAGCGAAGCCTCCTGCTTCAGAGCTACCTGATCCGAATACTAAGCGGAGGCGGCGAGTGGCTCGGGGCTGCCGGGGTGTCGAGGGAGGCGCGTCGCCAGCCGATCCGAGCGCCCCAGCTTGCCCGTTCCCCAAAAGGCGCCGAAGATGGAGATGAAAGACCAAGGCGCTCAGATGGAACCGCTGCTGCCCACGGTGAGGAACCGCGGCAAGGAGAGGCGGGGAGAGCCATGGGCGAGCCTGTGCCGCAAAGCCAACTCGTGGGAGGGGGCGAGAGACCCAGCCGGGCTGCTTTGCGGGTTCCGGGCACCTGGAGGCTTGGCTCGGGGGTGGGTTGGGAAGCCTTCGACGCGCTCGGCCGCCGCGGGGTCGCCATCCGCGGTGGGCTCCGGGGCGCACGGGTTCAAGAGGCGCGCGACCCCGGGGTTTCTCCCGGCCTCCTCCTGTGCAGGGGGAGACGAGAGGCCTGTGGCCGCCAGGCGCGGGGGTCGCGCCTTGGATGGAAGGGGGAGATCCCCGGAGTTGCCCAGCGGCGCTCCTTGGTGGCCCTGTTGCCTGCACCTGATCTGCTTCGGAGATGCTGCGGCTCCTGCCGCTCCATTCGCGCATGGGCTCTTCCTGGAGGCCGAGTATCAGGCGAGGGTGACGGTCTGTCTCTTATATCTGTGCCTGGCCCACCGGACCTTGCCAGGCACGCAAGAATGGCCCAGGTGCCCGATTTGTCCCAGATCAGTGGTTTTGCTTCCATGTGCACCTGCATGGACAAGTTCCATTATTCTGTCCTTGTGCAAACGCAGAAAACACACACACACACACACACACACACACACACACACACACACACACAGACAGACAGACAGACAGACAGACAGATTGAATGAATACGTGTTTGGGTCTTTTATACCCAAACACGTATTCTTGCAGCAACCTGCTCTTGTACATGGATGCAGAATGGTTGGGAAGGGGGCTGCTTTACAAACATGCACTCACTTGTTGGGGTTTTTTTTGGGGGGGGGGGTGTTTCTTAGAGCAGATCTTTCACATCTGATCTCTCTTTCTCTCCTCCCTCTCTCTGGGTTCTCTCCCAGAGTTAGCTAGGCTTGTTGGCACCCTCTGTTATGCATAGGTTGCCTGATTGAACAAATTTTCTTTTTCTGCTTGACAAAGCATGTGTGCATACAGTACATATATTTCCATAGAGGGCTGACATGTGGGTTTTTCTGAAGCACGTGTGTCTTTTGGGATCTCTTAGGAGCAACTCCCAGCAGTCTCATTCAGTAACCTCGCCAGAGTGAGAGGATCCTAGACAACATGCTGTTTGGGATCCCACCTTTCCTTCCCTCCATCCTGTTTCTCACCTCACCTGTTCTAGGCATTTTCATGTCTCTAGAGCCTTCTAGGAGAAAAGGAAGGAAGTGGAGAAGAATAGGAGTTCTGCTGCCCCTCTAAACATAACAAAAATGATAAAATAATAACATCTACTTCTCCCAGATCCTTGGGACAGACTTAATAGGTGGATAAAATGCCAAACTCCGTCTAAATATCAGTCTTGTCTGTGCAACCAACCATAATAAAGCCCTGCTGAATTTGGTGTTTTTAGCACCACCACCAATTATATTCTGTATTATTGTGATTGCATGCGGGTATTCAAGTCAGCAGACACTTTTTTTCTGTAAATGTGAAAAATTTGGGGGATATTTTTAAACCACAGTGAAATTGCTAGGTAGTAATGTCCATTATATCCATTGATTGGGCAAAAGTCTTTATTTTCAGAATTGTTGCAGATGTTTGAACAGAGGCCTTTCCCTTACTGTAAGGGGCATAGGCTAATCTATATAGTAAGGGAAGTTTCTTATTAGTATTTGTCCACTATGTAACCTGAAAATGATATTCATTGCATCTCAAGATGCTCAAAACCTGCCATTCAGCACTGAGGACTATACATTCTTCATATGTTCAGAGAAATCTGATAAATACAGTGGACCAACAGCTGGTTAATAAATGGTGTGCTTTGAAGGGCACTTTCTAGTCAAACTTTAGATTCTCTTTTTATAAAAAAAAATTACAACAATCATGACCTTTATCGTATGGTGAAAATCAATTGCAGTATACATTCCTAGTTTAAAGCTCCTTTGTAAATTAATAAAGTAATAAAACTAGGAGAGTTATTTGCTGCATGTTTATGGCAAGATGGTGGTTTGCTATGTGGATCTTTTGACAAAATATTAATTAATTTAAAGAGTCTATGAACAACAACAAAAATGTGATATCACTATTACATATGCTCTGTTAATAGTCTTTCCAAAACTGGTATCTTCCAGAATTGCTAGCCAATACTCTAGCATACTAGCCAACATGTTAGCCCCCAGCACAGACAGAAAATTCTGGGAGATACAGTAGTAGGCTTAGATTACGGAAGGCTTTTCAATACTCTTGCGCCTGTGCCGTTTATGAACAAGTTAATTTCTAAACCTTCTTATTTTCCCTTAGTTTAAGGCTGATGGTGATTAGCAAAAGGAGGAGTTGGAACAAGTCATGCATTTGAACAAATATGCATAGCCCTTGGCTTCATTTGACAGGAATGAATTATAGTTTTAGAAGTTACAAGAATTGCCAAGTATATAAGAGAAAAATATCGTGCTGGAAGGATCATGGAAAAGTAGGAGAGCATGAAAATATAACAGTTCATGAAACTGTATAGTTTGCATTCTGCTATGATACGCTTTTGGTGCTCAGGTGAATTTGAAAGAACTTTAATCTAGTTCTTAAACAAAATTTTGCGTAAGTTTGGTACCCTATGAATGTGTTGCATTGCAGGTTCCCTAATTCCTATCCAAAGTCCATGCATCAGAATTACGGGAACTGCATTTCGATGTATCAGAAGGGTACCAATGAGGAGGTTTTCTTACATCAAAAGATTTAAATATCTTAGATATCCTATTTAGAGATTCTTTTCTTTTAAGATGAAGCTTATTAGAATTCTTCAGCTATGCAAATGCATTTGTGGATTTCTGAGAAGTTTAACCACATAACTTCTTCAGCTTCTAGGATATCTCCTCATCCAGAGCCACATATACTGTTAGAAACTGGTATAATATTTAAAGTGGCAAATGCAGAGGATGATAGCAATCTCTACCTCTTTTCCCAATCTGTTGCCCCTCGACAGGTGTGGATTTCCATTGGTGGAATTTTCCACAATGGCCATGCTGGCTGGGAATTTGGAGAGCTGACATTTACACTCTGGAGGGCCTTCAGGCTGATGAAAACTATTCTAGAGTGTTCCTCCAGAGTTTATCTTGATTGCAGAGTAGTTCATAGGGCCTGACCCTAAAATCTGCCTCTGGTGTGTGATGAGTGATACCCTAGCGCAGTGTTTCTCAACCTTGGCAACTTGAAGATGTCTGGACTTCAAGTCCCAGAATTCCCCAGCCAGCGACGTGGCACGACAAAACCGCGCTCGACTAAAGCGTGCCCGATTAAACCGCGTCGTTGACATCATCAACAGGGCGACAACAGCAAGCGCGGAGAAAGAAGGGCGCTTTAAATAGCGCTTTGAAAGCAAGCCGATTCAAGTTAAGGTAAGGGTTAGGTTTAGGGTTAGGTTTAGGGTTAGCTTTAGGGTTAGGTTAAGGGTTAGGGTTAGGGTTAGGGTTAGGTTAAGGGTTAGGATTAGGTTTAGGGTTAGGTTAAGGGTTAGGATTAGGTTTAGGATTAGGTTTAGGGTTAGGTTAAGGGTTAGGGTTAGGGTTAGGTTTAGGGGGGTTAGGTTTAGGGTTAGGGGTTAATTTTAGGTTTAGCGTTTACAGCGCGCTTCTGTCTCTGCGCTGTTGTCGCCCTGTGATGACGTCAGCTACGCGGTTTCGTCGAGTGCGCTTTAGTCGAACGCGGTTTTGTGGTGGAACCGCCAGCGAATGCTGGCTGGGGAATTCTGGGAGTTGAAGTCCAGACATCTTCAAGTTGCCAAGGTTGAGAAACACTGCCCTAGCAACTACTAATTTAAGTGAGTTTTCGCCTGAGGAATAGAAATAGGACACCATTTTGTCCATCTCTGGCGACAAAATGTCATGGATTTGTCAGTGTGAGCCAAAGTCTGAGTCAAAGAGCCTTGTACAGTCATTCTGCTACATCTTAATGAATGGTACTGCTGAGGAAAATCAGGGCTTTGGGGCTTTACACAGAAGATGATGGCGATACAATGCATATGAGTGTGGTGGTGGTAGGAACAGTCTCTTACTGCACCTCTGTTGCTGCTCTTACTTGGAAATGCCTTGCCGTTTGTGAGCCCCTTGCTAGGGACTTGTGTGATGAGAATAGATACTGTGAAAATGCTTTCTTTCCCTGTGCGAATCTGCCCTTAAATGTGAGGCAAAGCCTGGTTTTGCCTTTTATTCTTTCAGAACATATTCTCAATGCTAGGTTGACCACTGCAGTCTCTTTCTGGATGACCAATATTCAGCATTTATAACTCTGAGGAACATTATTTCAGATAACACAATGAAATTTGTATAGTAGCTTTTTAAAAGTGAATGCGATTTGACTTGCTTAGAGGGCATTCCTGAAAGATTTTTTTTAAAAAAATATAGCAAATACTGTATATATGTGGTACTCACAACTTGATGCAAATAATTATTTTGGAGATCTTACCCAGTGTGTGAATTCCAATGAGGAGGTCCTTGGTTCTCTCTGAGCTTGATTGTTTTCTTATAGATGTTTCGTTACCCAAACTAGGTAACATCTAGCACTGATGATGTTACCTTGATTGGTAATGAAATGTCTGCAAGAAAACAGCCAAGCTCAGAGAGCATTAAGGACCCCTCATTTTAACCCTGAGCTACACATTTCCTCCTTTATTGAAATTCCAATGAGTCTTATTTGGCTTTTATAATAATAAACTCATGTATATTGACTCTGCCCCAGGTATTCTCACATGTTACAGCTTTGTCCTTTGAACCTCCTAATGTGGAAGAGGTTTTTTGCTCTCATGTACTGTAAAGTTCCCACTGTGTCAAGAGTGGTGCTTGCATTAAAAGAAACATGAGCATTGCAACTTAACACAAGAAGTTGACATTTGGGGAATGAAAAGATGGGGGTTGGCTTGTTAGGAATAGCCCCATCTCTTTCACTTACATTTTTTGTAGTCTAATTAGTGCATGAACAGACTTTGCTCTAATTAATTTAAAATTTCATTTGAATTACATTTTAGGAAGCAGCTAGAGTTCCTGAAGAAGCTATGTGTGATCTGAAAAAAAATCAACTTGTACAATCAGGCTATAATTGTGTTAGAATCAAATAATCAGAGAATAGTAAAAAAAAGAATTCATCAAGAGGCTGGATGCTAAACAAAATGAAAAGTGGGTGAAGAATTAAAAATTAGCTTGTATTTTCTGTAGATTTCAAATATTATTTCAAATTGCTGAAATAAACAAAAGGAAAAAATCAATAGCTGATCTTTTATTTCTTTAAAATATGAACAAATGATTCACTAATGAGTGGACATGCACATAAATGTGTACTCTCCTTCATGTGCATGTGTGCCTGAAATTAAATTATATTACAAATGTTTATGAGAGATCTCTTACTTAATGGACTCATTATTTTAATCATACTCTGACTCATTCACGGGATGCATCATTTTTTCTCCTTCAAAATATGTGAAGAAAACATTTGTTAAAATAAGCATGCTTTCCCTTTTATACTACAAACATCTTACAAAACACATGAAATCTAACATTAATAAAGTGTAGCATAATAAAACACGAAGTAAAAGAAGCAGAAGTTACATAACAAATCCAACACATTGAATGTCACTTTAATTGTTTGAAATGCCAAGTCGGTGTACATTTTGTTCCAGTTATTTTATCCCAGTTCATCAAGTATTGTTAAATGTCCTAGAGGTGCTTTTTTAAAGAGCAACTGGACTTTCTGGTTTTTCTTTGAAGATGTTTCACTTCCCATCCAAGAATCTTCTTCAGCTCTTTTGGGACAACAATGACCTGGATGATTGAGAATCTTCCTAGAAGTATTGTTACATGGCTATTTTGAATCACAGAATTCCAAAGTTCTGGGATAAAAATCCAAAATGTCACATCGTGTACAATTTTCTTCACTTTCAGACCAAAAAGCATCTGGATGGATGCTTCTGTTCACATGTATTTGTGTATGTGTTTGTGTGTGTGTGTGTGGAATTCTAAAGAATTCACATCCTATTATAAAACTAAATATATTTCCAGAGAAGAAAATCTAAATGATGTGAACTTGAACAACAAGCCTATTCAAAAATTATCACTAGGAAATCACTTTTTACATGTAGGGGTTTATATTAATACCATTGATCTGCTCTCATGTCTAAAGGAACAACACAATTGTAGGACAAGAAGGTAGAGTTGCTGAATTTCCCCAACAAAGTACTATATTTTGAATGTTGGGAGAAAAATGCAGTAATATTTACTTTGGAGGAAGAAGTTTAGATTTTTTTTGTCCCAAATGAGAAGTAATGCTATTGAAGTTCTACTCTAATCAACTTTCAAATGATGTTGGCTTTCTTTCCTTGTTAGCCAGTGGTTACTCTCTCTGAAGAGAGTTTTATGTAACTGCTCCTTCATGAAATTCAGATGTCTCTTCCTTTTCTAATAATCCTTTGCATTTTCATATCTTTCCCTTTCACCAAAAAGAAAAAAAAATGGAAGGAAAAGCTGCAATTGCCTCATGCAACCTTTGGGTTGGTAGTACAAGGAGCTGTCCATCTGAAAACATCCTGAATTACTGAAGACAAGAGATAGTGTGACACATTTTGGACATAAATGATTTGGTCCATTGGTTAATACATGAGGGCATGTGAATAAAAAAGAGTAGAATATGCATTTAAGCTATACTTTGTTTGAGCTTACTAATTGGACTGTTTACTCCTGCACTGTTTTATTAAATAAACATCAGGTTCATACAAAACTTTAAAGCATTATCGTAAAAAACCTGGTTACTATTTGTAACAACTATGCTGGTCATCACTTCTGACTACTTCCACCTGTCTCTTCACTATTTAAGAACTAAACAGTAAGAAAAAGACCTGGCATTATATCAATATGTCATTCCTGGGACTTACTCCCAAACCAATTAGTCACATTCAAAGGCTTCAGAATCAGCCTAATTTGCAGATGAAATTCAAAATTTTGAACCATGTGAAGAAACCAATATAGCCTGATGTAGATATAATGTTAAGGGCTATTGTTGATCTCGCATATCACGCTAAATCAGAAACAAGCATATTATGTATAAACCACCTTAATTCTTGCTAAAGGAGGATAGACTGGAAGTCCCATTTCTGATTTTATACTAAGCCATTTTCTTAGTCATTCTTGTTTGTAAGATTGTCTTGCTAATAATAGGAGCCAAGCTGGAGAAATTAGAAACACGCACTACCATATCTGTGAATATCTAGCCAGTATATTCTAGAATTCTGGTGTCTTTTCTTGTGGAAATGCAGCTTTGATTACTGTCTTTTTGCTCCTGTAAAGCTAAAATTATAAAATGTTATAGTTAGGAATGTATTCTCTTTTTTGGTGTCTTCCTCATGAAAAACAAACAAACACCAAAGACACTTATTTCTCTTTATTGCATAATAGAGGCCATGAGTGAGTTGCTGCACCTCTTGACTCCTCCATATATTCTTTTTATAACAAAATACTGAAATTATCTCTGACATTCTACCTACAGTTTTATTTAAAGCTTTGCAATCAGCTACATTTTTATGAGGAAGATGATTATGTCAGAAATCTGCCTGTGCCTTTTTTTTTTAGGGTGATTGGTACTTCTTTAAGAGAACTATTACAAATGTGTGTTAATCAAGCGACTAGATCAAGGATGTCTGTGGTGATCTATTATGGCAGCTTTCCTCAAGCTCATTGGACAGACCATGTTAGATAGTAATTCTTGAGATGCAGTTCAACAGATATGGAAATAATCAGGTTGGGAAGCCTTTGTGATAATGTTTTCAATGTTCATTCTCAGTGGACCACCAATCCTTTATTGATGATGTATTTCAATGCTTTGATCAGCAGCCTTATCACATATTAGAGCTTTCACAAGATCTGGTTCAACAGGGCATTTTAAGAAATATTTAATGTAGTTTATTGCCAACAAAATGATCAGCAAAGAGAAATAAAATAGAAGAAATAAAAAATAATTGATATTGGTACGTAGGTTGCATTATATGATTAGTCCAGTTTGCATGTCACAGGTTTGTAGATAATGGATGTCAATTAAATATGTAAGTAATGCTTTTTCAGAGCCATGAACCTTTACCTCTGTTTTTTCAAGATCAAATATCAGTTTTTAAAGAAAAAACTATATATTAATTTCTTCCTCCAAGTTTTTAAAAAATAATACAGTTTTAAAAGGCCTGCCCTTTATTTAGACAATCTACTTTCAGATGAGTGCTCTGCAGGAAATCTTTCAACTTTTTAAATTTTTTTTGGCAAAATTGAACAGTATTGTACAAGCAAAAAAAAAAACACCTGTCAAGCTTGAGGTTTGCAAGGAATATTCAGAAATAATCACATGAAATTTAAATAAATAATATAAATCATTTTTGCTTTTGTAAGGTTTTTGTTTCCTTTGTTTTGGCCAAGCTTACAAGTTGTGTTCTTGCTCAGTTTATATAGTTGTGCCATTCTGCCTTGTGAGGCAGACTTTACTGTCAGAAGAATAATATCTGTACGTAGTTCAACCTTTTCTATTATGGTATGTTGAACTTTAACTCCCAGAATTCCCAATGAATGTGGGCTTTGGTTTTGATGACTTAGAATTCTGGGAGTTGTAGTCAGTACAGCTCACGGAGGACAGGTATAATATGGGTGTATCTCGGTACACCCAAAATCGCTTGCGCAGCTACATTCCGGACTAGCTGTAGTCTCTGAACGCTTTTCAAGGGTAGCCCCATGTAGAGCACATTGTAATAATCCAGCCTTCAGGTGACAAGGGCGTGAGTGACCGTTTGAAGTGCCTCCCGGTCCAGGTAGGGCCGCAATTGGTGTACCAGGCGAACTTGGGCAAAGGCCCCCCTGGTCCCAGCCGACAGATGGTGTTCCAGTGTAGAGCATATAGTGTAGAGCAGAGGCGAGTTCCTACTGGTTCGGACCGGTTCAGCTGAGTAGGTAGTAACTTGTCCTGCCACACTCCCAAACTGGTTTTATCGGCGGCGCCATAAGCACCACCATCTTGTTTTTTGCTTCTGCACATGTGCAGAAGCATTTATTAAGTACTGTGCATGCACGCATTGCACGTATCAAGTGTGCACGCAGGGCATCCCTGAACAAACTGGCAGTAGCGGCAACCAGAACCCACCCCTGGTGTAGAGTGTTTACACAATCTAGAGTTTACAACATAAGTTAACCAGAAATAAATGAGTGGATTTCTCTCAGAAAGGTGGAGGGAGTGAGGGAAGGGTTACAGTAGTGGATTTTTAAAAAGAATGCTGAAGTGATTCCTTTATGAAAGAAGTGATGACATTGCCACCATGGCCTTTATATGACTGCTGTAGTCAGCAGGAATATTTCACTCACTGAAATAAGGAATGGAATCCCTCAAACGGCAACCGAGGTGGCGTAGTGGTTAAATGCAGCACTGCAGGCTACTTCAGCTGACTGCAGTTCTGCAGTTCTGCAGTTCGGCTGTTCAAATCTCACCGGCTCAGGGTTGACTCAGCCTTCCATCCTTCCGAGGTGGGTAAAATGAGGACCCAGATTGTTGTTGGGAGCAATATGCTGACTCTGTAAACCACTTAGAGAGGGCTGAAAGCCCCATTAAGCAGTATATAAGTCTAACTGCTATTGCTATTGTTATTGCTAACCTCCAATTCCACAGATTTACCCAGCAGAACATTGTGCAATCCAATATATATGGATAATTCCAGATTAGAGAAAGATGGGGTATGTCATATTCAGACATCTGATCAGTCATCAATTACACAAAACTGGGCACTGAAATATCTTTGAGAATACCACAGATGATACTTGAAAGCAATAATTGTCTTCCATAAATAATTTTCAACAATTGGCTTTCATAATGTGATGAGTATAATGGTCTTTCCTTTCATTAATTTATCTAAATCCCTTTTAAAGGCATTTGAAAATCCATTGGTGATGTATTGATTGTGCACTGTGCAAACATTTTTGGCCATGTTAATTCATGTCAGCCTTAGATTGTTTGCCTTAGATGCTCCCCAGCATGGTGTTCACTTGTGAGAGAAAAGTTCACTCTACCTACTCTCTTCCTTTTTTTATAATAAGTTGTTATTTTATTTTATAACATATAAACATTCCAACTTCAATTGAACAGTGTGTTGTCTGGGTACAAGTCATTTTAGAAGTAATAATCAAAGTGTTCAAAACAATATTCATTGCATTAATATCAATTATACTAATATTAATAACAGTAGTAATCATACTATTTGTTTAACCGATTTTACATATCTTCCTTATATCACTGATCCTTTCATATATTTTCCTGTTTCTAACTCCTGTTTTTGTCAGCTTGCCATTGATAAAATAAGTCCCAAGTCAAAAAATATTCAGTTTCTTTCTTTTCCTTAATTGTAAGTGTTAGCTTGTCCATTTCCGCACATTCTAATATTTTTCTAATCACGTTTTCACCTGTTGGGATTTCTTCACTTTTCCACTGTTGTGCAAATACTATTTTCGTTGCCACTAATATATGTAAAATAAAATAAATCCCTTTATTATATTTATGTGGTAAAATACTATCATTGTCTCTTTTACTTGTTTCTCTTCCATCCTAATACTTAACACGTAGCTATTTATTTCCTTTATTAATTTTTCATCTGTTCCTGTTAATATCTGATCTAATTTTGTTAATTCTGTATTTAAACCATACATTTTAACATCCTTCTCATATCTAGATTGCATCTGCACACATGATCACCATGTTATCTCGGTCCCTCAATTCCTGTTTAGTTTTAAGTTCCCCTTTTTCATTTAAAATATTTTTATATCTGGTAACATTCTCCATATCAATAACATTTGGATGAATCAGTGCCTCCATTGTTGAAAGCCAGACCAGTATTTTCAAATAGTGTTGTTCTTTAAGTTTCTCCCAAACTGATAGTAGTGTGTTCCTAACATAGTGTCTTTGGAAATAGCTGTGTATTTTGTTTTTCCCATACCATAAAAGGCATGCCAACCTAATTCAAGATCATGTCTACCTACTCCTTTCTTACTAGCTGTGCCTTCATATGCTGGTGATAGGGCAGGATTAAATTCATCGTATTCAGGATGGGTGCCAGGAGAAATAATTTGTAATCCCATAAACCCAGCCAAGGGAAATAAAATAAACGAATGCTCTGCATGAAATTTTACCTTGTGTGTCAAATCTGAATGCCTTTACATTTTGCTTGGAATACTTTCGCTTGGAGTACACATAATACATGTGTTTCTTATCTGGGATATGTGGGATAAATTAGTTTCTCTTTTCAGTAACTTGAATCTTTTTCCCCACCTTTCCGTTTATATAGTTTTCTAGAACAAGGAGCACCATGCAATAATATTTTTATGAGGAACACCTATTATTGTTTTTTTAAAGAGGGGGAGGAGGAACAAATGGAGCATTGAAATAGAGTATGTTTTAATAAAATTCTTTATTCATCTTACATTTGATATATTGATTACAGAACACAATAGCACATGTGAGTCTGCATAAAATGGCATAATTCATCAGATGGTCCATCAGACCATTTGACAAAGTACAATTGGTACCTTATTTTCACATTCAGTCTTGGTTTTGTGAATACCTAAAATTCACTTTCACAATGATATCTCCATTGTATATCTCTTTGATTGAACACATGAAAGACCTTCAAGTTTTTTAGGAAATGTATTTAAAAACATTGTTCTAGAAGAACCTTTTTATTCATTTGGATGGATGAAGTTAGATATCATAAAGAGGAAAGAAAATACATGCTTAATTTTGTTGACATTGAATTTTGCTTCTGTAGCAGGAAATCAAAACCAAGAATACTAATACTACCTTTATTAGTGGTATAAAGTATTAAATAAAGTAAAGGCTACAGTATTTATTTCAGTCTGAAATTGTTTTACCCTTTTACTGCCTTTACATTCCAGAAAACCAGGGAGGATTAATTTTGAGATATTTTCTGTACCCGCATTCCTGTTTCGGACTCAAATTTCTCTCATCAGAGCTTTGTTTAGTTCGCAGCTCTTCCTCCTATCTTTCAAAGCTAATCTCAAAGACCAATAGCTTCAATTCTCAGGTATCTTAGATAGTGATTGTTTTAGGATTACTCATTGGGCTGTGAAAGTTGGATCATAAATAAGGCTGAGCACCAAAAAAACTGAGGCCTTTGAACTATGGTGCTGGAGAAGACTCCTGCAAGTCCCTTAGACTGCAAGGCCACCAAACCGATCAGTCCTAGAGGAGATCAATCCTGACTGTTCTTTAGAAGGCCAGATTCTGAAGATGAAACTCAAATACTTTGGCCACCTAATGATTAGGAAGGACTCCCTAGAGAAGAGCCTAATGCTGGGAAAGATTGAGGGCAAAAGAAGAACGGGACGATAGAGAATGAGGTGTCTGGATGGAGTCACTGAAGAGGCAGAAGACAGGAAGGCCTGGGGGGATGTTGTTCATGGGATTGTGATGGGTCAGACATGACTTTGCAACTAACAGCAACAACATTGGGCTTCATGCTTGAAGCAGATAATTCATCTCTGGTCTCCCAGCCGTTAATTCCCTCTTGTTGATATCATACAATACTGGATCTTAGATTTTAAGACTGAAAGGACCAAAATCAGTTTTGATAGCAGAATCACATGAGAATGTTAACAAGGTTCTAGCCAGAAATGACTACATAGAATAAAAAGTAGAGTGGAGAGTATGTAATAATAAATATAGAACAATACTAACATTAAAACCTACAGTATCTTCTGGAGCCAGGCCAAAGAAGACTGAACATATTCCATAATCATAGAATGTAAAGATGAAAAAATACATGGGGTTGAAAAGGGATAATAAAATGGACTGGAAGGGAATGGCCAAAACACTGAATGACTCTTTCAGGACAGACCATCTATTGTGCCAGAGGAATCATCTTGTTTTCTTTTGGCAGAAACCGATATCCAAAGCAAAATATTATGAAATTATATGACCACTGGTAATAATTGCTGGTCTGTGTGTTTGTGCTTTATTTTTCAAACAAGGATTATGAGAAATATGGACAACCTTTGGAGGAACCTTTATTCATACCATATATTAAGAAGTTCTTAGTTTAATTCCTTGTATAGGGAGTTAGAGGAGACTAATAGCAGGGGATTGGAAGTCCAGAGAGGCCTGCCTCTCTTCTCTCCCCCAGTTGGGAACATTTGGCAAAAATTGTGAAGGGAGTATTTTGAAGGTTATAAGAAGAGTCCTGCTGAACCAAACAATAATCCTGTCTATATCATCAATGATCAACTGGACACTTTTTGGGGAACCTACAAACCCAACCTTTCCACTCTCTTCCCAGCCATTAGTATTTGAGACATGTTGCCTATAATCTAGGACTGCAAGCAATAGGAATAGCTATTAACACCTTGATCTTCCTTGAAACTTCCCATAAATACCTGTATCTTCTTCTGATTTTGTCCAGGTAATGAAAGCAGTGGCATTCTGCAAATCCCTCCCTTTTTCCATGTCTAGATGGTATCATAAAGCATGTTCAAAAGAGTTGGGATTTTAATGCACTGTCGCTTTCAATAAACTTGATTTAGACTTCCCCTCAACTACATGTAGGTATCAACACATATCTACCCTGTAAAGGAGTTGATGGGTAAATGAAGGTTGCCGATGGTTACAGATGGGCTTATGTACACACCTCCCAAATCTCAACTACTGGGTGAAGATGCGCATCCTACATGCCTATTGGTTTATCTGACTTCCTGTTGAGGGGCAGGTGGAGGGCAAGGCACATTTACATGATGTTAACATTCACAGACGTATAAATACAACAATTATGCAATCGTCTCTGAACAAGAGACAGTTAAGTTCCCTGATGTGCTGTGATGCAGAAGTTTAACCCAAGCTTTAGCTTTAGACAGGTGAGTTTGTCAATCCTCCAGCAGATCTAATTGAACTTGTCCATCTCTTTTAAAACCATCCAAATTGTCCACAATTACCACATCTTGCAATTATTTTGGATGGCCTTCTATGGTGTATTACGTAAAAACCTCTTTTGGTTCAGAATATCACAATATTTAGTTTCAAGAGATGAAGCCCATAAGCCCATAAAGGGTAACTAACTCAATTATGTTTTCATTTCACAATCAAGTGACTGCTAAAATAAAACAATGGTATTGTTATTAATCAGATAAATCAGATAAATTAAAACCACCTTTCCCAAATGGTAATCTCAATTTAGCCAAAGAAAATCTCAGTGATCCACTATATCAAATAATTTTCTTAAACAATTTATCAATCCAAAGAAAATATTTATCAGGTATTAACATAAAAATGAGAACATAAATCAAATGAGGGACTATGGTCATTTTAGCAACATTAATTTTACCTCATGGACTTAAAAGTACTTTAACCTGTGAGTTAACATCCAATTCCACTCGAAGAGATTCAGGTTAATATAATACTCTAAATTATGTTACTAAGTCATGGTTGCCATGTTGCCATAACATGCTCACAGCCAAAGAAATAATATTATTGATGAACATGATGGAACACTAAGTAAATGTCTGAAAACCCACATCATGCTGAACTACAAATTCTTAGCTCTCATTTTGTCTAGTTGTGTGAATCTAGCCTGAATAAAAAATATCATCTCACATCTAAATGACTAAGTGAATGCTAAAAAAATTTCATCATGCTAATGACACACAATGAACTGCTTGTCCAAAGGAATCCATGGAAGCAGTTTGAAGGGTTTGTGTGTTCAACTGAAGCTTAAACTAGGTAGGATAGAAGTTCTGGGGTGGGAAAATTTGTGAATCTGCAGAATAACAGAATTGGAGAACAGAATCTGTGGACCTTGTAGATATTCTTGTCCGACCCACTGCTCAAACAGAAGACACTATACCAGAGGTGGTATTCAGCAGATTCTGACCAGTTCTGGAGAACCGGTAGTGGAACTTTGCTCCTATCTATTCTCTGCCTCCCGAGTCCCAGCTGATCAGGAGGAAATGGGGCTTTTGCAGTAACCTTCCCCTGGAGTGGGGAGCAAATGGAGATTTTACAGTATCCTTCCCCTGCCACGCCCACCAAGCCATGCCCACCAAGCCACACCCACAGAACTGGTAGTAAAATATTTTGAATCCCACCACTGCACTATACCATTTCAGAGAAATTTTGTCAAATCTCTTCTTAAAACTTTCAGTGTTGGAGCACCCAAAACATCTGGAAGCAAGTCATTCTTCTAACTGTCAGGAAATGTTGTCTTAGTTCTGGACTGGTTCTCACCTTGATTGGTTTCCATCCATTGCTTCTTGTTCTGTGTTCAGGTGCTTTGGAGAACAGGTTGATCCCCTCCTCTCTCTGGCAGCCCTTCAAATATTGGAACATTACCATCATGTCACCCCTATTCCAGGGATGGATTCTAGCCGGTGTTCCTGCCGGTTTGCTTGTGCGCACGCTTCACTCATGCATGCTGGATGTGCACTGGATGTGCCATTCAATGGAAACTGTTCTGCACATGTGCAGAACTAAAACAAATGGTGGCAACAGCAGCTGGGGAACCAGTTTGGGAGCATGGCCAGCCTGGGTCGCTGGTAGTTCTGTGACCCAGGCCAGCATACCACTACTGGTTTGGCCGAACCGGTCCAAACCGGTAGGAACCCACTTCTGCCCTATTCCTTCTTTTCATTAAACTAGACATACCCATGTATTGCAACTACTCTTGATATGTTTTAGTTTCTAGTCCCCTAATCACCTTTGTTGCATGGGTATAATCAATAATAATAATAAAAAAGTGCTTGGAATTGCTGCTTCAGTTGCCTCTGAATTTGTTCCAGGTTCTTTAAACAAACAAACAAATAAACAAACAAACCTAATGCATTTCTCAAGAGTATTTGAAGAGGATGAATGTGAACATTGTGAAATTGACTGTGTATCAGCTCTTCAGATAGCCAAGCAGAACACTTTCAGGCCTAGTGCAAATTATTGTGTGTGATAATAAAGCTATATGTGACTTACATCAATGGGAGCCCACCTTGTTGTTAAGTTGTTTTGAGGCTCTGTCTTATCATCTTACAATAAGATCCATCCAGCTTTGAGTTGGGACATGCCTTTTAGTGGGAGCTTCTTTCTACAGGAAATGTGCATAGAAAACTCACTGTATCAACAAGACAAAATTGTTCATTCTACTTCTAGCTTGATTTACAGGAAGAATTTGGCTCAAGATTTAATGTGCTGATGTTTTTATTTCATTGCTGTTAATTTTTAAAGAATATGAATGTTGTAGTTGTGTATTAATTTCTCTGTTTTTCAATAGTTATAATTTGTAACTATGAATTGTGTTAGATTAATTTATCTTTAAATAATACAGTGCTGAGTTAAGACTGCAGGTATATGTACTAGAGGGAAAATCAGTGTTATTTTCCTTGCTTAGCCTGGGAATGCAAAACTGGTTCAACAGCAATTCGAGTATTGTACAACAAATATCCACTTATAACTTCCTCAATTGTTCTTTTCCAGGGATGGGATGGATCAATAGAGCAGGAAGATTTGTTGGTATTGCTACTGCTTGAAGAATAAGCAATCTTTGTAATAGCAATAGCACTTAGACTTGTATACCGCTTCACATGCTTTCCAGCCCTCTCTAAGCAGTTTACGGAGTCAGGATATTGCCTCCAAAAATCTGGGTCCTCATTTTGTGAACCTCGGAAGGATGGAAGGCTGAGTCAACCTAGTATATGTTGCACAGAGATCGGTCAGTAGCTGCTGATCTACTTTTTAGAAGATAATATTTGTAGCTCAGGGTTGAATTGTGGGGTCCCTGCTGCTCTCTATGCTTGCTTGTTTTCTTGCAATTGTTTCATTACCAACTAGGTAACATCATTAGTGCTGTTCATCATTGATGATATTGCCTTGTTTCATAATGAAATGTCTGCAAGAAAACAACCAAGCTCAGAGAGCACTAAGGACCCCACAAATACATCTTTTCCTCCATAATTAAATAAGCATTTTCAGTAGCAACTTTTTTCAACTGGCCTCCTCTGGATGTTTTTGATTATAGGTCACATTATTTTTGGTGTTTGACTGTGTGGTAAATTAATAGAATGGTTACTGTGAACTGCATTGTGATGTTTTAATTGCTATATTTGTTTTCCTCTTTATACTAACCTGACAGAATACAGATAACCTGGAATGGAACAGTACATTTTGTTAACTTATAATATTTCTGTTGGAACTAACTTTTTCCATGAAAATCTAATTTGATCTATGAACTTTAATTAGGCTGCTTTTTGGAATACAGATTAAACTGGTTCATGATGGACATGTATCAGGTGCTAAATACTGAATATAAATTCACATTTAATAGCTAACAATATATAATTAGCTGAATTCATGAATACTAAATGGCAGGTTCTGTTTTCTATAGCAATCATTGTATATTTAAGCCGCCCTTCAGAGTCAGTTTCCCATTGTGTGGATTTGTGCAGCTTTATGAAACTTGAAGTTTACTTCAACATTCAATTCAGTTTTTAATAAGAGTGCAATGGCTCAGCTGATGCTGTTAGTTTTGGAATAGTTTTACTGAATATGACATATGTTCTTTTTAAGAAAACAAGTCTCATTCACTTGCAAATGATAATAGGTAATAACCTGGTCACTGAAAAAATGAGCCAGAATAAAGTTGCAGGGCAAATATTATCAAAACCTTTCTGAAAAGTAATTGTCAAGATTATTTCTGTGACCCTTTAAGTAATTTAGTATAAATTTTGTTGGCTGCAAGATATCCTTTTTCACTTTCCAGAAATATATTACACAGAGTTGTAAATTTTTCTTGGTTAAAATTCCTGTTTGGGAATTGGGATTCTATTTGGCCTTTTTAAACATGTTATATATTGTTTGGTATGAATGATACATTAATGGACTGTGTTTTTACCAATCTGCTATTCTTTTTGAGGGAACGGATCTTCCTATGCTTTGTAACAAAACTGTTTTTCCCTCAGTGCAACAGATTTATTGGTTGCTTAATGAAAAATAATAGAAAGTAGTAATTAAAAAAAATCCTTAATTTCAAAATGGAAAAAGTAGCAGGCTAATGCAGAATGTGGCAAGGTGTAATAAGAATGAAGGTACTCTGCTTGAGTTGGCACCTATAAAAGGAGAAAAGCTGGAGATTGAAGTCTGTGCTTGATCCTTGCCCATTGACACTAAAGCTTTACTTCTCTAGGTGATACATAGGATTGTTTGGGAAATCAGAAAATAGTCTCTATGTTCCTATCAGGAGGCAGCTAAGATCCTCACACCTGTGGGCTGGTGGTATTCAGCAGTTTCTGACCAGTTCTGGAGAACCGGTAGTGGAAATTTTGAGTAGTTCGGAGAACTGGTAAATACCACCTCTGACTGGCCCCTCCACCATCTATTTTCTGCCTCCCTAGTCCCAGCTGATCAGAAGGCAATGGGGATTTTGCAGTATCCTTTCCCTGGAGTGGGGAGGGAATTGAGATTATACAGTATCCTTCCCCTGACACGCCCACCAAGGCACACTACACCACGCCCACCAAACCACACCCACAGAACTGGTAGTTACGTTTTTTGAATCCCACCACTGCATTGAATGACTTTTGGTTACAAAAGCCTTCAGTATTTGAAAGATCTGATGAAGAAGTGAGCTGCAGCCACTTCGTGCTTAGGAACACCCACTCTGTTCACCAAATCTAAACTTATATCGGAAAAAAGAGATACCTGTGTCTACTATTCCCATAATATTTTGGTTATCAATTATGATTGACTCTCCTAATTGATCATTTAACATATCTTGGTCAGCCCTTGAGGGAGGTCAAGACATGGCACAGACAACACAAGGACTACTGGAACTCTATTGTATAGTGTTGTATTCTATACTGTAATAACAGAACCTTGAGACAGAATGTTTGAGTGTCTTTCCATGCCTACTCCTTCCTCAGGACTGAGTTAACATTTACTTTCTCAGAATGGTTCTTGCATTCCTTCTGCAATCTGTACTTTTCTAGACCTAATTAGCAATAAGCAATCATTTGGATACTCTTCTTCAATTTAAAATTGTTGTAGCACCTTCTTTTGTAGTTCCGGTTTTGAGTCAGTTGCTTGTCTCTTGAAATAATAGCTCACAATTACACAATTATACAATTATACACAAAGTCACAATTATAACATGTTATCATGAATTTTTTTTTTTGCCTATGAAAAGTCTGTGCATTTCAATAGCTTTTTGTTTTTCAGATTTCTCTAAATGTTTAGTACCTGTTTGAACTGAAGTTTTATATCCTTTTTTTTCTTTTTTGGTTGAATTCATTCTTATTTCTTCCTTGTTTCTTTCATGCTGGAGATTTTGTTTTTTACATTCTTTTATTAAGGTAGCATCACTCATTGTTCATCTTCTGGGGAACCTTTCTGATTTTCTTTTCCTTTCTTATGTAAATATATTTAGTCTCCCCCCCTTCCCCCCATTTGCCTCTGGCCTTTTACAAAGCGCTTTTGACTTAAGACATTCTTAGTTCCACTGATTCCTGACCCTATCTGTTCTTCATGATTTTTGAGACTTCTACAGTTTCCACCACTGCCACCATTTGTGGTGAAACGCTGGTTTATTTCAGCGGAAATGGACAATTTGGTCCACGTTTGGGGGAAACGAGTAGATAAATAACCTTTGAAAACTCATTATTGTTGCCCCAGATATTGGAATTATTATGTAGAAGCTTAAACTTAAATTGTTATCACCACCTTATCCTTTTTGTAATACTGTAATATCTTAAATGCGTAAATGTGAAGGGGTAATGTTTTTATATTTATTTTGATTTATGTCTAATGTTTTAAGATTGATTATGTTTTAATTGTTGCTATGTTTGTACTCTGTCCAGACAGGCAGCCATATAAATTTTCTAAATAAATATTGTCTTTCATTTACTTTGTAGGACCAGGTGATCATGAACAATTAAACAATAGCTTGATTTCTGGTTTATTTATGGACACTATTAATGCAGTTTTCCTGGAAACAGTGTAGAAGTAGTTTGCCATTCCTTTCATCCAGGATTTAAAAAAAAATCTTTTCTAATCTAGTTTACATTCCTGTTATCCCTTTGAGGGCTCTCCTACCTGCTCCCCTTAAGCTACACAGCACAGAGATCAGTCTGTCTCTATCCTCTTACCCTTTTTCTAATCATTAAATTCTCTCAGCTTTATGGCTGCCTTTCTTATTAGGAAGTGACCAATTAACCCTTTAATCATACTAAATAAAAAGCAACTCTTTTTATTATAGGGTGAATGTCAGTTTGATTGTTTAACCTGCGGTCCCCAAGTTGGGTCCTAATAATGTCAGTGTGCTCACCAATATGACCCTTGGCCTTCCCTGCTCCATCAAACTGCTTTATACTTCTAATTTTAAAAAAAAAGAATAGGAAGCAATAATGCTGCAAATCGGAGCGTCTTTTCCAAACACAGCCTGTATTTCCAACAAAGCTTGTAAGTCCTATGTAAATTCCTCGGCATTCTTAGAAATTGAAAAGGTGGATGGTTGCAGTCCTATGTTTTCTTTGTCTTCTGCTCCCAGAGTGTTTTGGTTTTGGCTCCCAGATCTCATCTACCATGGCAACCACTATGCAAGAATGCCAACAACATATTTTCCAATTTCAAATACGCCCACTGGTTCAAAAAAGATTGGGGAATACCTAGAAGTGTTTCATAAGGGTAACGGTCTGCTAGTCCCAATAATATGTTGAAATGTATCAAAGAATGACGATTTGGTAATTGCAAATAAGTCAATGATATGGTAACTGCAAATAAATAAATAAACAAACTGCAAATGTCTGTCTGTCTGTCTGTCTGTCTGTCTGTCTGTCTATCTATCTATCTATCTATCTATCTATCTATCTATCTATCTATCTATCTATCTATCTATGAATGATGTTATATAAAAATTAAGGTATAATTTTGATGTTTATGGATTTCCACCTGCTCCCAATCTACTACAGCCTCTTCAATACAAAACATTCAAGGTTTGTGAAAACAGCATATAAGCAGGATAGAGAAAATTTGTAAAAGTTGGATGGTCATCTTAGATGTGTAGAAGTGTTTTCTGATTACACAAAGTCACCATTGGATGCAATATTTTACTAGACTCAAATAAAAAAATGAAATGGATTTGTTAGTTTGGACTAACAAGACATTTTCTTAAATTGTATTAATGCGCAAACCATTTTTAACATTCATATGTTTCTAAATTATAAATGAGGATAGTCTTATTACATAGTAACCTGGTATTCAGTAGCAGAACCAGAATACACTCTCTAAGATCCAATGACCTGACTTTGGGGGAGAAAAGTAAAGAGAAGAGATAAGTTGGTATTGGTTTCAACTCTCTGCCCCACTGTCACCTTAAGGGTCTCAGGTTCCCTCCATGTCTTCCTCTGAGTATCGTGATCTTGATTGCACTTTCTGCCTTCTCTCTTTTCAACTATGCCCCATCCTCTGCCATCACCAACCCCATCTGGGCCATAGGATCCATCCATCCACTTTTACCCTCACAACAGATCTCAGGACCTTCCTGTAACTGTTTCTGTGGGTTCTCAGCAGCCTAAGGAGGACTATGTTGCTGTAAGTACACAACTCCAAAATCACATGCACATGCTACCCTCCAAATTTCCATTCTATGATTCCCCCCAAACAAATACAGTCTAGAATGGGTCACAGATCCTGGTATACCCAACAACGTGCAACATTATATATGTAAAGAAGTCTAGCACAATAACTTCAAAGAACTAATACTGGCCCAAGGTACAAAAAACAAAAGGCTGAGCAGCCATAGAGCTCAGGTCTATGGCTTGACCATCTAACTCCTTCCAGTCCTTGGGTCACCATTGCTTGTTGCTGGAGAATTCAAGTACCTGTGAGTTCATCACTATTGCTCTCCCAGGTCTATCATGTTTTTCAAAGATAGTCTGAGTGAAAACATCTGGCCAAACTTCCTCTCCACAATTATATTTTTCTGGTGGTCTCCATCCAAGTACTAACAAGATCTAATCTGGAATAGCTTTTGCACGATGAGCCAACACTTGTCAACTGCTGTGATTTATTTACTTATGACTATTTTTTATTTAGTCATAAGTAAATAATTTGTTTACAAATTACAAATAAATCATTATTTGTGATGATTGGGTGGTGGAACTGTCAATCACAACCAGATAACTTCTAGTTATATCCTGGAGGTGGGAGAGGAACTGATGAGAGAGGGATTGAGGAACTATGGATGAAAGACCAATCTGAAGGAACCTCACCTAGCTTAAGAAAACCTTCATCTGTCAGAGAGATTGGGGATAGATAGGTGGAGGGATAGAGAGTAGATAGGGGTAATATTACATGAAACTGTTGACTTATTTAATATAATTAATTTGTTACTTTGTTCAAATGTTAAGAAACTTACTGTGCTGTGCTGCCTTGCATCCTCCCTAATTCTTGTCATGTTAACCGAGAGGCATAAAAGAGGAAAATAAAATGAGTGGGTGATAGCAGCAAAAGAAATAGATCCTTTAGAGATCTCTTACAGCTATTGGGATTTGGCCTTTATTTGGAAGAATAATGACCAGTGGACACACAAAGAAGAGATACATGGCAATCATGTATGATTGGATCGTTCAGCATTTATATATCTGCTTGTAAATTATCCTGTTTCCCTGAAAATAAGACCTCCCTGAATAATAAGCCCAATCGGGCTTTTGAGTGCATGCGCTAAAATAAGCCTTCCCCTGAAAATAAGCCCGCCATGAAAATATTGCAACACAGCAGCAGCCATGAAGTGACCATGCTCACCGCCTTCTGAACCTGAAAAATAATAAGACCTCCCAGAAAATAAGGCCAAGTGCTTGTTTCAGAGATCAAAAGAAAATAAGACCCTGTCTTATTTTGGGGGAAACACGGTATTAATAACTGGTTATATATGTTGCTACAAATCATAATGTAGGCCATTGTAGTTTGCCATATATAGCTGATAACTTAATGTATTGTATGAATTTGTTGACTATGGCTTATTCAGCAAAAGATAAATTAAAATAGTATGGGTTGGAATTATGGGCGAACCCAACCTAATGTGTTTGGGTTTTGGTTACCTATTTAAGAATCAGGCATGTGCTGACTGAAATGGATCAATTTACTTTTGCATTATCTTCTTATAGTTTGTGCTCTGGAGCATTATAGCTGCTATGCGTATAAAATAAATTATAATTTCAGTTTTAAGCTTTGCCTCTTTGAAAATTTTTGGTAATTAAATTAAGAATTTGGAACAATAAAGATGAGAAAATGTTATTCAAATGCTTATCTTACAACTTTTCTCAGCTCTGGCTCTTGTTAGGCTTGATGGAATTGACTCAGATGCTAGCAATATGGCATTTTATTCTCCCACAACTACAGATGTTCTGCCAATTTTGTAATCCACTTACAGTGTACGCTTCTTTGACTCAAATTTGAGCCCTTCTAAATGTACATTTAGGTTGGAAAAACATGTACATTATGGATATACATTGGCATGTTGGATTTTCATACAACTGCAGATACATTGTTACAAACCAAGAGGGCTTGTCTAGGCTACAAATCTATGGTTGTTTTATACCACTTCACCCATGATGACTTTTCTCAAAGGATTCTGGGAATTATATTTCAATTTATTATTCAGTATGGTTATATTACCGCCCTCCTCACAAAAATCTACTCTGAGCATGATGACCATTAAAAACTATAACAATATATAATTTAACAAATATGAATGAAATAAAAAACATAAATCCCAAAAATTGTGGGCGATCAACCATCACCCAACCCATACAACTGTCAGGTACAAATAACCATTCATTAACTTCAAAGCACAGAAGAATTTATTATTGCTACCTATACACAAGAATCTGGCCAACTAATGGTCAAAACTGAGTGCTAGATATGGCTCAGCGGAATTCATGGAGGGATGGACTTAGGTCTCTTGTAGGAACACCAAGATGATGACACATTTTACCTCATCTTCCAGCTTTGTCTTGTTTTCTACAACAACTGCCTTTTAGGTTCCCCATTTTGATAGGAGTATTGAATATTTTCTGTAAGAAATCGTTGTGGCTTGCCAGCTGCCAGCAGAGCTGGTGGCAGACTCGGATGATGAGGAGGTTGGGGAAGAACTTGGGCCAGTTCTGGGGCCTGGGGAAGACTCTGATGGATGCTCAGTGTCAGACACTGGGATAGAGCCAGGGTCATCCAACGTTTCCCAGCCACCAGACAGGCAGCTGGCTTTGGAGGCTGCTAAGAGTGAGGAGGAAGAACAGCTGGAGCCTGTTCCAGATGCACGTATATGCAGAGCTGTTAGGAGAGGAGAGCAACTTAGGACAAGGAGTCGACTTGGGAAGCAAGGCACACATGGACACTGAATGGTCCCTCCTCGGCTGGGGAATAAATAGAAGGAAAGGGGAGTGGTTGTCGTGGGAGACAACAGTTCAGATTTCATAAGATTTTGCTCATCGTGTTTCGTGCTATACAGGCTGCTTGTCAGAACTTAATTTGCAGCCTTTCAGCTGCTCTGGCAATTTTTGCAAGAAACTGATAAGGTCTGCTAGTGCAGTTAACTCTTGGCAGGACTATTGTCTGGACATTTTATATATAATGCCATTAATTCACAGGAGATAAATAAAGAGGGTATTTTTGTGACAAGGAGTCTGTTTCTTGTTTCTGCTAAGGCTGGGTCAGAACCAAAATCCTTAGGAGTATGCAGAACATTCCCTCAAGAACATGTTACAACCACGTAAAAGGGTCACATTGTGGCTGGGCCACTTCTAGAACATTTGGAAAGGTCTGTTTCTAGTTTGTAGGATTCCACGATAGAATTCTTTTTATAGATTTGGCAACTCCCTTTCACTTTCCTCTTCTTTTTAAGTAAGATCAAAGAATGGATGAACATAGCAGTCCTACATAGCACCTCTTTTGTGGGTGGAAACAGAAGCAATTGTTCTCGGCTGTGGACATATTCAGGGCCCATTGATAGCATAACCCAATGTTCCAAAGAATCAATAGACTTTTCTCAAAGGCAGAAAAACGAGTCAAGTAAAATTCCAAGTATTGTACTGTAATAATCTTCTGATAATATAATTATGCTGAAATAACCCACATCCTTAAAATTAAATTGACTTCCAAAAAATAGAATTCCTGTGTATTACTTTGAAAACACACCTACAGTGTTCTTTTTAGTTCATGTGAATTTGTTTACCAGGAGTTTCTTAGAATGTGGGTACTTAAAGGAAAAGGAGAAGACTTTTTCTGAAGATCAAAATATCTTAACACCATTTTATTCCTGGAACTGCAATTTGTGTTCTTTGCACTGTAATGAGGACATCTTTAGATGTAGTCATTTTAGCTGACCCCCCCTGATGCCCTGGAAGCAATACCTTTGTTCAGCCTTCTTGATAGACTTCTCCGTCAGATGCCCATGGCAAGCACAGCACAAATGAAATAATTATCTTTGTTTAGGAATTATCAGTTATTAATGATGACCTGGAAGATTCTGTTCCTGAGTTTCTTTTTTCAGTACTATTTCCCAGACGCACTGCTGGCATTCTAACAACTCTCTGACAAACCTCCCACAGCCGTCTGTCAGTTCTCAGCCATCGTTTGGGAATTGTTCTTCAAACCAATTCTAATATAGGCCTTTATTAATAGGCTTTATGTCTGCACCAATCAGACGAAGAATACATTAATTCTGCATCCAGTACATTTCAACGTGAACAAAAGTACCATATGGTAGCACTCGACTAACTAGATATTGGAAAGGCTTTTGAAGTGTATGTTGTTCTGCAGAGTGGAATACTTCCTTTCCCCATTTTTTTAATTTGTGAAGAAATTTTTTAACTTCATGAAAAAAAGTTTGTGAAGGAAATTATCTCGTCTGGGAAATGAAGAATGGAAATATTTTTTGTCCTCTGTTCTCTTTGGTGTCACCTTTCTTTTCAGAAACACATAGATAAAATAGTATGTAACCTGGAAATTTTTCTGAACTCATTCTTGAAATTCAGGAATAGTATTCAATCATGAAATGCTGACATGGGAGAGGAAGATGAATTTTGCCAGTTTGCTCTTTGTTGTGTCATCACACAATTCTTTTAAAACCTCACAGAAGCAGTTTTGATGTTTGGGTTTTTTTCCCTTCTAAGCTGAAAAAGCATTTAAATGTAATTGATGAAACAATAAAAAGGCAGTTGCTTAATTAATGAATGGTTTTGTACATTAATATACATCAGTTGCCCTAAGAGAGGTAATTCGGGTATATTTTTGTAATGCTGATAAATTTCCTATTATATTTTTAAAAAGTGATGCTGCAGCCTTTTTCTGGTCTCAGAAAACTCCTAGATTCAAAACAGACAAAGTTAAGTTGTTAAGTTAAGTTGCTCTGATCAATTTCATGCTGTCTCTGATGGAGATTTTTGTCCTACAGCCTTGAACTCCTTGTCTCCCATGTGCAAATTAGCTGGAAAATGAAGTTGGGTTAAGATTTTCTGCCCCTGGATTTCAGTTCCATTTCTCCCATTTGGCCACTGGGAGGGTAAGGTATTATGTCCAGACTACCTGGGCAGTTCCTGCTTCTCTTCTCCTGCCATTCATCCCGGAGAAGAAGCACCATCTGCTTTCCCTTCTCTGGACAAGTATTTTGAGAACTGGGAGGGGGGGGGATTACAGCTCTTTCTATCATTTGGGCCAGAAGATAAAACTTGGGAACACATTTGTTAATTTCACCCAATTTTTAAAACAAGAAAATGGCCCTTTATTTCAACTTGTTAAAAATATAAAAAGAAAAGGTCTATCTTTTATTGTTAAGCTACTGGGCTTAGGGAAAAAAGACTGAAAGGTTATGGTAGGCAGACAGGCCTCTCATTTTTTTACTACCGGTTCTGTGGGCATGGCCTGGTTGGTGTGGCAGGGGAAGGATACTGTAAAATCCCCATTGCCTCTCCACTCCAGGGGAAGGTTACTGCAAAATTCCCATTTCCTCCTGATCAGCCGGGACTCTGGAGGCAGAGAATAGATGGGGGCGGGGCCAATCAGAGGTGGTATTTACCATTTCTCCAAACTACTCAAAATTTCCGCTACTGGTTCCCCAGAACTGGTCAGAACCTGCTGAATACCACCTCTGCTCCTAGTGCAAAATGGTCATTGAAGGCAAAGAGTTGGGAGGCCTGCCCACCAGAGCCAATTGGAATGGAGACATTTGTCTAAGATGGAATGAAGTACAGGAGGTGAACCAGTGCCCTATTTTGCAACAACGGAGGAGAGAAAACGCTACATCTTATGTGAGCAATAAAATTCCTAGCAGCCTAAAAACAGAGAAACAGACAGTATTGTTTTCTTCCTTTCCATGGTATTTGGTAAATTATCCATTGCTATGCTGGAGCAAAAATAAAGTGTGGATGAGCCCAGAGACTATTTTTCTTTCTTTCTTTCCTTCTCCATTCAAGGCTCCTTCTAGGCAAGCACATTTCATGCCATTTTATCTGTGGATGATTTATCTTCTTCCTGTCACCAATGGTGACTGAACTGGAGCAATGTGAGAGTATTAAGTCAATTGTTCCTCATCTGCAGTTTAGAGCTGGCGACTCTCTTTGCTTTCTGACTTTCAGAAATTAGTTATTTCCTTGAACAATGACTGGGTTTGTGTGTGTGCGTGTGTGCGTACTGCTATAGTTTTGAAGCATTCAACATGAAGCACAAATTACAAATATATTTCCAGTTGAAATTGGTGGGACTTGAAATATATAGCAATAGCAATATAATTTAGACATATACTGGTTTTTACAGCCCTCTCTAAGTGGTTTACAGAATCAGCCTATTGCCCCCAACAAGCTGGGCCCTCATTTTACCGACCTCAGAAGGATGAAAGGCTGAGTCAACCTTGAGCCCTATCAGGATCAAACTGCTGGCAGTGGGCAGAGTCAGCCTGCAGTACTGCACTCTAACCACTGCGCCACCACGGCTCATATAAAGATTTGAGAGCCACTCATTTATGAAACTGATGTGTAGCAGCTTGTATGAGTTGCTGCCCATGCTAATTTTGGATGGGGACGGCAATTTTACTCTATCTGTAATGAATTTGGTGCCATCATAAAGGCAATACCATATTTTCCACAGTTACCAGAATAGAACTTTCCAAGGATCTCTGTAAACATAATGAAATAAACATATTTAATGAATTAACCGGAGATCTAGTTTGATTGAGGACTGCCCCATCATAGTTTTAAAAACAGAATATTGTATATGCTGAGAAGAAAAAGCAAAATAATTTTGCTCGTACAGATTCTGAAATGTTGGTAGATACACTTTCACCCATAAATATGTATTTCACCCTTGAAAACTGAAATAGAGTGACTTTTTATTGCTATGGAAACCTTTGGTACATAGTATAATAAGAAAATGTTAATGGATGAATGTTGTATAGAACAATGCTGATTTTATGGTTAGTGCTCTATCTCAGACATGTCTTTGAGTTTGTTGTTGAGGATACCTAGCATTTCTTCCTCCCCGTACTCTTTAATGAAATATGATGTTCCTGTATACAATCCTTAATCTGCCATTTTGAAAATATTACTGTGACCAGGCTTCTGGTTTGTGATATAATCATAATTACCACTCTATTCAAAAGCTCTGAAATGTCCATAGCAAGCCATGATAACATCAAGAAGACAACACGTAATCATGCAAATGATAAAATCATGTGATTACATTACAGTGTTTGATGTAACTATCCAAATTATATCATTTGCATGATGATATCTTGATGGATGTATTGTCATTTGCTACACACACAGCCCCCGGTCTCCCCATCGGTACCCATTTTCCTGGCATTGAATTATAATACTACTTTTTTTTTTCAAATTGCAGTTTTAAAACTGAAAAGTAGGCATTTCTGAATTGTTCTACCCATGTTTGTTCAAATACTGTGTTATAGAGAAACTATTTGTTATAAAGTTATAGGTTTGGAAATTGGAAGGGAACGTATAGATCAATGATGGCTAACCTTTTTTTCCTTGGGTGCCGAAAGCACTTGCGTGTGCATTTTCGCATGAACTTGTGTGCCCACACTCATAATGCAATGCTCCTCCCACGCGTCCCACCCCCTGTACATCCATGTGTGACACCTCCCGTGCGCTCCTCACCCCCGCGCATGCGCATTCAACCCCCCATGCTTGCCCTGCGGATGCGTGCAAAACATCCCCCCCTTTTGGCCTCTCATCCCAAAACAGCGCTGGGGGAGGAAAAGCCTCCCATCCCAAAACAAAGCTGGGGAGGGGAAAAAAGCCTCCCATCCCTAAACAGCGCTGAGGGGAAAAAGCCTCCCATCCAAAAACAGTGCTGAGGGGGGAAAAACCTCCCATCCCAAAACAGCGCTGAGGGGAAAAAAACCTCCCTTCTCAAAGAGGGGAAAAAAGCCTCCCATCCCAGAACAGTGCTGAGGAGAAAAAAGCCTCCCTTCTCAAAACAGCGCTGAGGGGAAAAAAGCCTCCCTTTTCAAGACAGCGCTGAGGGGAAAAAAGCCTCCCATCCCAAAACAGCGCTGAGAGGGGGAAACTCCTCCCTTTTCCTCCTCTCAGTGCTGTTTTGCGATGGGAGGCGTCTCAAAACAGTGCTGAGAGGGGAAGAAAGCCTCACAACTCAAAACAGTGCTGTGGGGGGGGGACTCTCCGGAAATCTGGGTAGGCACAGGCTGCAGAAAGTGAGGAGAAAGGTATGCACATGTGTCTCCCACCTGCAGAGTAAACCCAAAAATCAGCTGGCCGGCGGGAGGCGCTCATGCTGGGCAACGGCTCGCATGCCCACAGAGAGGACTCCATGTGCCACCTGTGGCATGTGTGCCATAGGTTCACCAACACGGGTATAGATCATCAAATCCAACACCACTCAATTCAGAAATATTTGAATTAAGCATCTCTAATAGTCTTTCTAAAATTTGCTATGAAAAAACCTTTCTTCCAAAGGTGCAGGACAGATTTAATTTAAATTAAAAGTTGGAAGATTTCCCCAAAGGTGCTTTTTCAGAAGGCAACTGGACTTTTGTGTTTTTTGTTTGAAGACATTCACTTCTCATCCAAGAAGCTTCTTCAGCCCTGACTGGATGGTGGGGAATGGAAGGATTTATATACCTTGCAGCCAGCTGGTCATTTGCATTCTTTTAGAGCAGTGGTTCTCAACCTGTGGGTCATGACCCCTTTGAGGGTCGAACAACCCTTTCACAGGGGTTGCCTAAAACCTCTAGGGCCTAGACTCAATAACTGGAGAGTGGAATTAATTCACCTGATGTTAGCCAATAGGAGCATTCTCCAACCTCGTTGTGGAAAGGGAGGCGCTTTGCAGCGACAGCCTCTGCGCCGTAAACAGTTGGTTTCCAGTACTTTCTGGGAAGTGTGTCTTAAGGCACTCTTTTCACCTGCCAAGATGGGATTAGTCAGTCACATGTTGCCTGCCCAGCTCTGCAGTGGCGGCCCTTGGGTGTAGTAGACATATGTCAGCGGGTGGCGCAAAGAAGCAGGCCCGGTTGGAAGAAGAGGAGGGAGTGCGAGAAGAAGTGGGAGCCCTCGGGGATGCCGCTGGGGGGGATGCGGCCACCGGAGAGTCGTCGCCTTGAAGCTCGGTGCCGCTTGCCATTCAGACGGTCATAAAAGTGGGCGATGGCAGCTGGCGAAGAAGCTGGGCAGGTGGCAGCCTTGGCACGGGAAAGCTGGCAGCAGCAGTGGTGGCTTCCTGGCAGGCATTGAAGTGGTACATTTGGTCCTCTTTATGCCACTTTCCTGGGCTTGGCGAGGCGGGAAAGCCACGTGGACGAACGAGCTGGGCAGCACGTCGAGTGACAGCCAGCTTTGTTCTTCTATGACCCCGCAGGTGTCTTTCCCTTATGGCCCAGCCCACAGATTCCTGGAAGCAGCCAAGGAAGTTCGGGGTTGGGCGCTGCCCTCTGGCGCCCTTGAAAGTGCGACAGTCGGCAGACCCGATTGAGCTGCCCCATTGGTGAGAGATCTGGCGGGTATCTCTCTGACATCCTTAAGAAGCCAATGTTAAAGAAACAATAAACACAACTCTTCCAAAATACAAAACCAACATAACACTTCAACCCTCCATACACCCTTTCTTTCTCCCCCTCCAACTTTCATTTCTCCCCTTCAGCATTCCCCTCCTCTACTTCCCCTCCCCCTCTAACGTTCCTTTCTCCCTCTCCCTCCATCTCACCCTCCTTCCATTCCCCTCTCACTCCCTCTCTACTCCTCCCTCTTCTTTCCCTCTACTCCTCACTTCGGTGTATTTCTGCTATTCATTAGTATATTCGATTTGTATTTTATACTAAAATTGAAAGAAAAAAAAAGGAAAATAAAAGAAAGAAAAGAAGCAACAGTATACAAGTGCATTCTTGTTGTTTTGAAAATTGAAACTATGTTTCCCCCCTCCCTCCTCCCCCCCTCCCCCCTATGATCCCCCCTCCCTACCCCCCTTCAGACTTCCCAGATCCCATACCCGGCTTAGCTTTTTATCAAACACAGTCTAGAGTATATTAAAACCAAGTACATTGAAGGTTAAGAGATAAAAAAAAAGGAAAAAAGAAAGAAATAATAAAAAAAAAGAAAAAAAGGAAAAATCAATAAACTCTTTACTTTGAGCTCAGCTTCCCATCATTATTAAGACTTGAACAATGTGCATCATTCCTAATCTCAGTTAATTAATTGCTTGCAGGATTTCAAACTGTATTGAAACCAAATAAGTTAACCAGATAGAATTCTTCTCTAGCTAGGGACCTTATTTCTTTATCTAAATATCTGTCTGGTTCCAAACCTTTAATTTGTCCCTTTTATAAACACATCTCAAATTCTTCTCTCGGTTTCCTTATCCAACTCTTCTCGTCCTGCGTCTATCTGTGTCCATATACATACATATACACATATATATGTATATACACACACATATACATACACATACATATATTTTATTTTCATCCCTACTCCTCTCATATATGCTCCGCCTTCCTACAGACTCCCTGGGTGTATCCTTCCAGGCATTATAATCAAATAACAGTTTATACAAAAATCAATTTACTTTCTATCTCAAAATAAGCTCTAGTTCAACCTCCACTATCCTCCCGTCTACACCACACCTCCCAACTCCCTCCGACCTGAACCACGATCCAAAAACACCAAACTCCGCCCTCCTCACCCTGGAAAATAATTCATTAGTAATTTATATAAAAGTTCAGAATTATCCATCAAGTCTTTTTTTTTAAGTCCCATACAATATATTTTCCAAGGAGATCAGCATCAGTTCTTTCAGCATTAATGTCTCTTCATCTGTATACAACTATACCATTTTATGCAAAACAAAAGTCACAGAGTATTGTTCAAGTTGAGAATTAAGCCAATATTTTAAGTCAGTTAATTTAATATAATTTCCTTGCAAAGAAGTTATGTCATTTTAAGGCTATTTAATATAGCAAGATGTTTATAAAGGTTTCACGAATATCTCCTTAATCAATGGCTGATGTTCATAGATGTTGCTACGATCCACTTTATTTTCGATTCGTCTGGGAGCACGGCTAGATCCTTGTTCTCTGGTCTTCTGCTTTTCCGGAAGGGGAAAGCGATACTTCCTGTCTTGTACTTGTGTACTTTGTTGTTTCTCTTCTCCTTCTCTTTGTCTTTCTCCAAGCCCAGGTGATTCAAGGTGTCCCGCCTTTAGGATCTCATAATAAAAGTCTCGGGCTTCCCAAACAGAGTTAAGATGATATTTTTGGTCATCGAATGTAACTATAATACCAAATGGCACATCCCATCTATACTGTACCTGATGGTTTCTGAGTTCTTTAGTTAGAAAAGCATAGTCTCTCCTAGCTCTTAACATTTGGGGTGGTATTACTTTGAAAACAATCAAGTCCTGTCCATCAATTCGCAGCCTGGTATTATAAAACTCTTGTAGTATCGCATTTCTGGATTCTCTTGTAGCGAAATATATAATTATGTCTCTCGGAAGCTGTCTCTGTTTTGCTGCCCACGAATTCTGGCAATAAATTTTTTGGATCTGCCAATCAAAGTTGAGTCCCGGGCTTCCCACCAAGCGACTGAAAGCCTCTGAAAAAGTCTGTTTCAAGTTCTCCTGTTCATTTTCACGTAATCCCCTAACTCTTAAAGCAAGCTCCATCTTTTTATAATTTGTCATAACGAGTTGTTTTTCTGCGTTTTCAACTTCCTGTTGTAGCACTTCAATTTTAGATGTCAGGTTGGAGTTGGCTTCCTCCAGGAGCTCCAGCTTATCTTCCATTCCAGCAACATAATCTGTCAATACAGTTATGACTCTTGTCATATCCTCCCTTGTTTGAGCAATCTTGGTATCAAGCTTGTCACATAACTCTGTAACAAGATGCTTCATCTCCTCTCTAAATTCTTTGAGAGTCTCAAAAAGAAATTCTTTCGTTAACAAATCTCCAGTAGGGGGCGTGGAAGGTAAGAGCTGCGGCTTTGTAACAAATGCCTGAGATGTAAGAGAACGTCTGGGCTGCTTCGATTTGGGTGCCATTATAAAAAGAAAGCAAACAGAGTCTCTGCTCACGTTGATTTGAGATAAGGTAGTTTCAGTAAACTTTTGGCAATTGATAAAAAGAAATCTTCGAGGGAACGGGACTAATTGGTTTGTAAAAAGTTATTTCCTTAATTCTGTGCCAGGAAGTTGAGGATATATCGTTATAGCAAATGCGGAAGCTGTAAAATCGCCATTTTTTAAAAAAAATTAAACAAAGGAGTCTTTTATAAAATTGAAGCTGGTATTTTAAATAGAGAGAAAAAAGGGTTCACGGGTATGGTCGCTGCTCGGATTGATCTTAAATGAGTTAATTACAAAGGCTTGTCCTGAGGGGGGGGGTAACTCGCCTTGAGCTGAAAAAAAACAGCTGAGAAGAACTGGCCGGAGTAAGTGACTCAGCTTTCGTTGAGCCTTCTCTTTCGTTCGCAGCCCCCCCCCAAAAAAGGGCTGCGAACTACAAAGAGGATTCTAACTGGCTGGGTCCCTCCCTACTTTTTTCTTGCCCGAAAAAAGAGATATCTAAGATCTTAAATAGATATACGAACCAGAACTCTGAGGGCAGCTTCGTTAAGCTGCCGACGGCGGCAAGCCCCTCCCCCGGAAGCTCCTTTGACCTCTTGACCAGTTTTTGTTCAAGCCTAAAATACAGGTAGTCCTCGACTTACCAGCCCACACTTGAGCCCAACATTTATGTTGCTAAGTGAGAAGTTTGTTGTGGGTTTTGCCCCATTTTACCATTTTTCTTATCACATCTGTCAAGTGAATCACTGCAAGTTAAGTTAGTAAGACTGTTGTTAAGTGAATCAGGCTTAACAATTTGTAACAGTAGCAAAATTACAGTTATGAATTAGCAACAAAAATAATTTTATGGTTGGGGGTCACCACAACATGAAGAACTATATTAAAGGATCGCGGCATTGGGAAGGTTGAGAACCATTGTTTTAGAGAGTCATTGAGGCCACTTGGAGGTTTACCTATTTGATTTCTACCAGCTCACTGATGTGAATTTTATTTACATTTCTTTAAAAAACTTTTAATTCATACCCAGACTTTGCAGTCTTGTCCGGTTCTAAAATTCTCAGTTCATTTATCTTCTTTTTTTAGAGAGAAACCTGCTACAGTTTGTTCACTTCTATCACATTTCACATCCATATTACCAGTAGCGAGTAGGACAGAGTACAGTTAGAAGTCTTGTTCACATCTGTACTTTTAAAAGTTAGGTTCATTTTTATGAAATATCTCTTTCAAATTTGGATTTAAATAAATGGATTGGATTTCAATTTTAAATATTATGAATTCTGTCATAGGTCAGTCTACTCCACAGCTGCACGTGTTTTAGTGCTAAGTTAGGAGATTTATCCTAATGTTTATCCAAAATCTCTTTTGAGAACACTCTGATCTTTAGTTCAACTTCTCTTTGGAGCAACAGAGATAAAGTTGTGGTTGAAAGTATTGATTCAGTAGATACAAGATCTTTCTACCACACCAGTTGACCATTAGGCAGTATTTTAGAACTAGAGACATCTAGAATTTTGAAGAAACATTGCAGGCAATCTCACAAAATGGGGAAGAACTGTTCTGTTTATAAAATGGCTGCAGTAAGAAATTGCTCCCGTTATAAAATAGAGCTTACCCTAAAAACTACTTGGAAAATTGCTTCTAAGCCAGAGAATCTTTGTCTGCATATAACAGAATGGAGGAAGGGATTAGGGGGAAGTACAATCTGCCTGAACTTTCTGGAACTCTAAGCAGATCTCCTGTCATTTTTAAAAATAATGCTAATGCCTGGCAAGTTGCCATTTTAAAAATAACAATGGTCCCCTTGGAGTTTTTAAAATAATTTGCCTGGCAGTTTGCTGCATTGTTATGAAAACTGTACCCAAAAATTCTGACATCTTTCTAATGTCAATGGAGTGTTTGTGTGTGTGTGTGTGTGTGTGTGTGTGTGTGTGTGAAAAACAGGACATAAATGGTTCTTTAGAAGCAAAGCACTTTGCCTTCTCAAACTGCAGCTGTCTTCTGTACCATTTCCTGTGGATATTTCTGAAAGCTGTATGAACAAGCTTTGCTGAAATTGAGTTTCCCCCCCGAAATGCAAGTTCCCTCTTCCTCCATCGTGAAGGCAAGAGTAGCTTAAATTCTTACAGAAGCTCCAGGCAGAGAAAGCAAAAAAAATAAATAACATACTGTGAATTAGCTGAAGAGAAAGAGAACCAACAGTGAGCAGATAGACAGACTGCAGTCTAACAGCGTCAAAGCCATTTTTGCCTCTGCCTGGATCTGGTACAAAATAACATCTTATGTAGTGTGACTGATTGGAAAAAAAAGAGTGATGGAGAAAGGAATCTGTAAGTTGGCACCTGCTGATAGGTTCAAGGTTATAACCTGGTACATCTACAGAAAAACAGAGAGGCTGACCAAATAGCCAGACCTGAGCCTCTGCCCCAGTTATGTATGAAAAGTCTTACAACATGTAACAAGAAACATAGAATCATAGGGCTGGAAGGGACTTTGGAGATCCTGCTCAAGACAGGAGACCTTATACCATCTCAGTCAAATGGTTATCCAGTCAATTTCTGCAACCTCCAGGGATGGAGAAGTCACAATTCTAGGAGACAAGCTATTCCATGGATTTATTTTTCATACTGAGAAAATTTCTTCTTACTTCTAGGATGGCTCTCTCTTTAACAAGCTTCCATCCACTATTTCTTGTGTGTGTGTGTGTGTGTGTGCTGGTCTTGTTGTATTTGTTGTATACATACTTTTCCTATGTAAGATTGAGATTGTCTTGGCAACATTTCGGCGAGTTCTCACTCGCCATCTTCAGGCTGGGTTTTGGGCTTAAAACCTGGTCGGAGCTGCCATCTTTCTATAAATCTTGGTGGGGGTGTGTGGAGTGCTGGCGTTGTTTCAGTAAGTGGAATGATTGGTATGTGGTTGTATCATGATTGGTAGATTGGTGCTGATTGAGGCTGGCTGTGTGTCCGTTGTTGTTTCGTGTTGTAACGGCCTGGTGGGTGGGGCTCATTTGTTGACTAGGGCTGGTTTCCAGATGTCTGGTAAGCGGGAGGTATCATCACATTTATTCATGTTGTAGGGGTGTTTCTCTATTTCAATAACTTCCATAATTATTCTCTTATTGAAGTGTTCAGTTTTGGAGATTAACCTGGTTCCTTCAAAATTAATTTCATGTCCTGTAGCTTTAAGGTGCTGGAAAAGGGAGGAAGATTTTTCTTTTTTTATTACTGCATTCTTGTGTTCTGCTATGCGTGCATTTATTCTCCTGTTCGTTTGTCCTATGTATGTTGCAGGGCAGATTTTGCATGGTATTTCGTAGACTTCTTGGTTTTCTAGCTGGATTTTGTCTTTGGGTTTTCTTAAGATGTTGGCTATTTTTTGGTCAGTGTTGAAGGCTGTCTTGATATTGTGTTTGTGGAGAATTTTGCTGATTTTAAAGAAAAAAAGAAAAAACTTCCAGCACCTTAAAGCTACAGGACATGAAATTAATTTTGAAGGAACCAAATTAATATCCAAAACTGAACATCTCAACAAGAGAATAATTATGGAAGCTATCAAAATAGAGAAACACCCCCCAGCCCAGGACTGTATTGGCTTTTTTTGGCAGCTGCAGCATATTGCTGGCTCCTACTTAAATGGTGGTTTTAAAATACTCAGCCACTGAGGAAAGGGTTCATTCAACAGCTTTTATTAACTCAACACTAGACAGGACAAGAAGAAGAACAAAGAACGATGCCCGCCTGACAGCTATTTATACTTGACAGCTGTCAGGCGGGGAACCAATAAGCGAGGCGCAATTCTCCCACTGGCCGGCAGTCGCGCCAGAGCCAGTCAGCTTTTCTGCTGGTTCTGGCCACGGCTGCCGGCCGCGTCGGGAGGACGCAACAGTGGTTCACTAGGAGACCTAGATCTCTCTCACAGTTACTTAAACCAGGTACCATGTATTTTGTACCTATGCATTTGGTTGTTTCTGTCTAAGTGAAGGGCCTTATTTTTCTCCACTGAACTACATCTTGTTGGAGAGGGTCCAGTGCTCAGCTCTGTCAAGATCCATCTGAATCATGAGTCTATCTTTCAAAGCGTTAACCAATTCTCCCCGGGTTGTGTGAAAAGCCTGCTCCCTACAAGGTAGGATTCCTTTAATTAAATCAGAAGGAAAACAAGATGTTGGCAATTTGAAATGATTTAGCATGTTGCTAAGCAGCAAACTCTTATCTATCCGTTCCAAACAAAAATAAATAATAATAGAAAATAGAGTGTTTTTTTTTTTAAAAGCACTTTGTAGAGTCACTTTTTAAAATGCAGGGGATACAATAAATTTTATTCATGGATAAACATGAGTTTGAATCTTATCGTGAAAATAATTTCAGTTTACTAGCAACAGGTTTGCAAAAGATCATTGTAGATGCTACAAAATGCATCTTAAGATTCACAGTGAATAGGCTCCCTTTGAATAGGTGGCATGCAATTAGATGTATAAATAAATTTTAGAACAACGTATTTTCAGTGCTTACACATTTATTGTAACAATACAGTAATCTGAATAGGCTTTTACACTAATACAGCATCAACTTCCTTTTGAGAACTGAAATGAATTTTGAGAATTTGTATGATGTGGCATTGTGCTTAGAATTTCTTTGTCAGGCTTCTTCTATGTGTTACTCCTCTAAAACATTTCTCAGTGACACTGAAAACATTTAAGGTTCCTGGCTAGGAACCAGTAACTGTATCTCAGAGGTCAATGGATGTAGCTTCGAATAACTCATTTAATGCTGACAGATTTTCAGGGATTGCAAATACCGTTGTATTCTGATTATGTCTTTATAATTTGGTTTTCAATCATTGTTAGAGTGGCCTTGGCCAAAGACAAGTTGGCTATTCCTGTACTAAATAATTATTCATTATTATTATTATTATTGTTATGTACTAAAGGATAATGTGTGTCTGAGACCTTTGTGTATTTTTCTGTGCTTCAGTAGACAGGACATATCCATGGATGAGTTAAAATACCATGCTGAGCCATAATGCTTTGCAAACCATGATCGGTGATGTAAAGACCCTAAAAAAAAAAGTGTCTTGTTCCAGAAATTGTAATTAAATTATGATTTAGCACAATGTGTGTATCCAACTATACAATAACCTTCAGGAAAATAAGAACTATGAGAGTTTTGAGTGTTGTTTCATAAACACTAAAATAACTACTCATTCCCACCTGACCCTTTGTCTTGTCTTGATTTTTTGAAGACAGGCAATACTTTTTCCTGTGGAGTCAGTAATGTTTGTCTTTGCTATGTTTGTTCCCGAAGCAACATGCTACAATCAGCCCTTCTTCCATACAGTTATTAGAGGAGCACAGAGATGAAGACCGGAGGCAGGAGAATGGTCCCCCCTCTGGAATCTGCTGTCCAAACTCAACAGCTTATCACTTCATGGTAAGGATCACCCTGGGAATAAGCTTATTTGATGTCTGAATTGTTTCTGGTTGCAATAGTGGAGAATATCAGTAGCTCAGGATAGACTTGTTGATATCGTCTGAGCTTGTTTTTCTTGTAATAGATATTTCATTACCAGACTAGGCAATCACATCAGTGCAGATAGTATTTTTGCTCATGCAAATGTATGAGAAATCCAAGAATTATTAGCAGTAGAGAATAAGCTGTTCGGATTTATTTAATACGGATTTATTTATAGAAATCTCTCTCTCCCTCCCTCCCTCTCTCCCTCTCTCCCTCTCTCTCTCCCCCTCTACCTATATCTATACATCTGACTGTCCGTCCATCCATCCATCCATCCATCCATCCATCCATCCATCCATCCATCCATATCTCCCTGAAATATGTTAAGTAAAGACCTGTTCCTGGACAGAATATATTCAGATGTCTACAGTAATTCTCTGGAAAGAGCAATAAATACACTGCCCAGCTTGCAGACTGAAAGTTAAAAAAAAACTCAAATTCCAATCATATTTTTAAAACACTTTTCTGATAAAAGCATGTCCTTGGCATTCTATTTTATAGGATGTATTATTTGGATGTGGATTAGAACGAAATTATTATGGGCTTTTATGCTTCTGTAAAAGTAAAATGGTTACATGAACACTTCCCTTTGACATTGCTTTCCATATGACCTTTTTGTAAGAACATTTACTTGTTGTTTGATTTTAATTCAATGGGACGCCTGGGAAGCCAGATCTAAGCTGTCTAGTAGGAGATTTTTTAACATAATCTGTGAAAAAGTGTCAGTTTTTAAGGTATCATAAGACATGGGTTTTTTTATTGCAGCTGCCTAACACATATATCCTTCTAGAATTAGTGAATTTGCCTTATGTTTCTAGCATTGGTTTTGCTTTGCTTTTAGATTTATAGAACCAGTTACCCATAGTTGGATATAGAACCAATAGTTGATACTGATCTATTTTTCATCCCATCTCATAAGTGTGTAAACCTTTGCTATGCTAGCTGAGAAATAGTCCCAGACAAGGATGCAACATTGCAACCTACCACATTGTGAATACCTGCTGTTCACACAATACAACAAGCAGCAGTAGAGCATTGCAGATTGTAGAAAACTCTGAGAACATCATCTTATTTTTGGTCTGTCCACTTCACAGCTAAATGCAACACAGCTGGTCATACGTTGTTTCTGTCCTTCAATTGGTCAAACTGCTGGTTATCTTGCTTCTACCCTTCCTGGTGAGCAAGGGGCTTACTTCGCTGATCCTTTGGCTGTGAAGTCAAACTGGGAGAGAAGTGGCCCCATATGGCAGTGTGTTATCTACAATAAATTTATTGGTTTAACCTCTGGGACATAAATCCAGTCCAGGTTCAGAATGCGAAATGAACTTCTCAAAAGAACAGCATTGGAAAGAATAAATAAATAGAGGCCAAGAGACAAGCTGCAATCAGATGCAAAAGGGTGTTTGTTTTTTAGAGAGGACCCAGTAAAACTCAAGACTGGCTTCCAGGGCTGCAGCAGCAAAGTAGAAAGTCAATATCCTTTGCCCTTCTCAGATTGCTCCCTAAACGCCAAAGATTTCAGGCCCTGTCAGAGCATAGCGGGTTACAGGTAGCCCTTGACTTATGACCACAGATGAGCTCAACATTTCCATTGCTAAGTGAGACAGTTGTTAAGTGAGTTTTGCCCCATTTTACAACCCCTTTTGCCACAGTTGTTAAGTGAATCTGGCAACAAAGACGATTAGGGTACTGGAGGCTAAAACATATAAAGAACAGTTGCAGGAACTGGGTACGTCTAGTCTTATGAAAAGAAGGACTAGGGGAGACATGAGAGCAGTGTTCCAATATCTCAGGGGTTGCCACAAAGAAGAGGGAGTCAAGCCATTCTCCAAAGCACCTGAGGGCAGGAGAAGAAGCAATGGGTGGAAAGTGATCAATTTAGAGCAATTTAGAACTGAGGAGAAATTTATTCTGAGGAGAACAATTAATCAGTGGAAGAATTTGCCTCCAGAAGTTGTGAATGCTCCAACACTGGAAGTTTTTAAAAAGAGATTGGACAACCATTTGTCTGAAATGGTATAGGGTTTCATGCCTGAGCAGGGGGTTGGACTAGAAGGTCTTCAAGGCCTCTTCCAACTATTCTATTCTATTCTATTCTATTCTATTCTATTCTATTCTATTCTACTCTACTCTACTCTACTCTACTCTACTCTACTCTATTGTCTGAATTATTGCAGTTAAGTTAGAAACACAATTGTGAAGTGAATCTGGCTTCCTGATTGACTTTGCTTGTCAGAAGATCTCAAATGGTGATCATGTGGTTCTGGGATACTGCAACATTCATACATACATGCCAGTTGCCAAGCATCCGATTTTTTGATCATGCGATCACGAGGACACTGCCAAGTGGGAAGAATGGTTATAAGTTGCTTTTTTCCAGTGCTTTGGAACCTTGAACAGTCATTAAATCAATGGTTGTAAATGGACTATCTGTATTCCTGAACTTTTGAATTAAGCAGTTTCTCAGCATAGCCAAGCACTCTGATACTTCTCATATTCCCGATTGTTCATCCACAGACACTGGTGGTTTTCAAGACTCGATGGAGGAGTTATAGTTCAGCTTCTTGTCAATCCTCTCCTGGCTTGGGCCAATGTTTGTTGGGTTCAGAACACTACTATAGGCACACCTTTATATATAAGTACCACAACTATATTGAAAGATCAAATAGTGTTGATAAGTCTTTGCATGTTTCTTCATTGCACTGTGTTACAGTACAGAGGCCTTGTCTTCCCAGATGTTTGGTTCTGATCATTCTGGGTGGTGTTTGAAAGCAACTGCAATTACTATTATCTTTGGGGGACTTTTGTGTGTGTGTGACTCACTTGTCCACCATTTGCTGACTGTGTTCTAGTTAACCATTATGCCAGCTTGTGGCTGACATGAGAAGTTATCAGAACATTCAGTTTTATTGAGGACTAAAAGAAGGAAATTCTGCTTCTGGTAAGCTACCAGCTGTGGTGAGGGTTTCACAGCAAGCTGCCAGGTGAGTCAATGGACTTCCTGGAACAGATGATGATGTGTATTATTAACATGTCTTGGCATTATGCCTTCCTCTCTGTGCAGAAATAATTAGAACCATAGCTGAAAGGACAACTTTGCCTTTTTGAAAAAAAAGAAGAGTCAGAGAGAGAGAGAGAGAGAGAGAGAGAGAGAGAGAGAGAGAGGGAGGGTGGGAGGGAGAGAGAGAGAGAGAGAGAGAGAGAGAGAGAGAGAGAGAGAGAGAGAGAGAGAGATCCTTTTGTTAGTTTGGAAATTCTTTTGTTAGTTTGGAAATTTTATTTGATGAAAAACTATAAAATGATGTCATGCTTCATTCCAAAGTACCACCTGGTCCTCAATTGTTAATATTGGCATTCAATTCTATACTAAAACAGAATTGCTTTCCGTGCAGCTCCATAGATTTACTTGCTTGTAAGGTCACGAATCCAGCTTTCATCTTTTATGTGGGTTACAAAGAATCAGCAGCAGTAGTGTCAGTTTGGGGATTAAAATTCCAACTATACATATGAATACAATGATTGTATTCCAAAGGGGAGTTAGGCGTCAACATAGCCTTAATGACACACAGATTCAAGGCATACTATTGCCAGTGTTTTTTCAGAAAAAATCTCTCCTCTGGAGAGTCTTAAACATCCTAGGTTCCTTTACTCCTCACCAAACATAGCTGAAACGGAACACCTTTGATTTATTGGGTTAAATGGTGCAAAGCTTCTAGTCCCATCCCCTGCAAGTGACCAATTTTTCACATTGGTGTTTCCTTGGTTTCTACATGCTTCTATTGGCATTCATGTGGTCTAGGACTCTTGCCACATCCCAAATCAATCTTCTATAATAGGGCTATTATAAGCTGCCAGGAATCAGCTAAGTTGGGTCTGTATGGTTATGTATATATGTGTTTTGGGTATGTATGTGTATGTGTATGTATGTATATTCTATGTATGTACTAGTCGATAACCCGGCGTTGAGCAGATAATTATTTATAGGGGGAAAATGTCTGGACCAAACTTAATTTCTAATGTTGTATTTTCCCCCTTACCCTTACCAGAGGGAGCCCCCTTTTGTGAAGCTGTTACCATGGCAACTCCACTGCACTGTACAGTAGAAGCCAGTATGTCAATACAATACAACAGGCTGTATCTTAACAGAACACACACAACGAGGGGGTTGTGGTGGGGTCTTACCACCACAGTATTTGTCTCCAGAGCGTAAGTCATCTGTGTACCAAATTTGGTTGAAATTGCTCAAGGCGTTCCAGAGTTATGCTGGAACATACAGACACACAGCTGTTTTTATATATAGAGAGGTAATATATTATGAATATGTTGTTATATATAACAAACAAACAAGAAGTCCATTCCATTTTCATATCGTCAACATCTTACATTACAGGTATGAAATTGGTGCTTCCTACATCCAATCTTTATGCATAAATTCATATATTGAGGGGAAATAAATCAGGGATAGCAGTCAGCCACTCACAAATAGAGGTTTGCTTTGCAAAGTTATAGCTCTTATCAAATCCTACTGAGGCAACCCCAAGATTGAACTGCCTCCATCTCAGGAAACAATCAATGCTTATGTTTTTCCAGGCAGGACAGAATAAATCTCCTGGTTGTAGGTGATATCTTCCAGTATTTATGGAGTGAACCTCTTGTCTACCCTTCCCTACTGATATTGCTTCTGATGAAAATCCTTGCATAGAGATCTCCCACTTGTATCTTCATTGGATCATGATGGTGTCAGCAAACAAAATTTGATCCCCTTTTATGTTTGATTCTTCAGAATTATATTTCACCCTCCCCCCAATCATCCTCATTGATAATGATAAAACGTTTTCTTATCTGTATCATAACTTGAATGATTAAATTTGCCTTCCTGCTACCAAGTAGACAAGGTCTACCTATATAACTTCTTGGAAGCCCATTACAAGAACTTCTTATACAGCTAAAGGGATGTAATTCATGGACAATGCACTAGCAACCGTTTCAATGTCAGCTTCATTGTATTTTCACCTTTCTTTATACTTGAAGCAACATTATTTGACATGAACTTTTATAAGAGTGTACTGTACTAACCTAGCATTTCTTGTCCCCAAAAGGTATTATTTTAGGTCCCCAAAAGGTATCATCGTTAGCCCAGGCAGGATGTTACTGTAGATTCTAAAACAGTGTTTCTCAACCTTGGCGACTTTAAGTCCCGTGGACTTCAACTCCCAGAATCTGGGAGTTGAAGTCCACAGGACTTAAAGTCGCCAAGGTTGAGAAACACTGTTCTAAAATGTTGCTTCCAGCCTGTGTGCCAGTGGTTTCTGCTTCAGTGAAGCAATGCCTGTTTTTAATAATGGTTACATGGTAGGGATTAAGAATATGGCAGAGATTAAGAATCTCAGAATGATGGGACACACATTAGCTCTATTCGGTGTCATGCTGATTTATAATGAGATTTGCTAGTTTGTGCTTTAATCTGATGTGTGATCCCAGCTTTGATGTGTCATCTGCTCTTTTGCCAAACCTCTGATTTATCCACAGTTAAAACAAACCATGATTTATGGTGATATATGAATCAGTTATTGTGTCTGGCATCTTTAAGAGGCCACAATTCACTTCCAATCATATCCAATCACCAGAATCCTGATTCCACTTATCCTTTTTTTTTTTTTTTTTTTTGCTATCATTCTTGATAGGTTGAGGTCTTGGTAGTGTTAATAGTGGAAAGTTCAGGGATGGTAGTATTTGAGTGCGACTATAGATCTTACATCCCTTATTTCTCTGACATGTTTTTCTCAGAAACCCTTCAATAATGCCATATTTTAACAGGCATAGTTATTTTCCTCCCATTAGCTGCAATAGCACTTAGACTTACAGTGCTTTTACAGTCCTCTCTAAGCGGTTTACAGAGTCAGCCTACTGCCCCCAACAATCTGGGTCCTCATTTAACCCACCCTGGAAGGATGGAAGGCTGAGTCAACCTTGAGCCTAGTGAGATTTGAATTGCCAAAATGCAGGCAGCTGGCAGGCAGCAGAAGTAGCTTGCAGTACTACATTCAAACCACTGCACCACCGTGGCTCATATGGAGGCAATCCCTTCCTGTGGCTCCCAAATAATTAATTCACAACAATAATATTTACCTATATCACTTGACTGGTGAACCTAACAGCATTTCAATGCATGTTCAGTATATTCTTCGCAACATGTTAAGTTTATATTTCTTTGCAAAAACATTTTAAACTTGCCATGCACTCATTTGTATTGGGTCAAGTATTATAATGATTTGCTGCTTTGAATTCTGTTCACTTTGCCAGTAATGAATCTTCCAAGGCACGTTAGAGAGAATTGGATATGTTGCATTATGGAAGAAGAAAAAACTGTGTGTACTATACATGTGCACACACATGACACCAGAAGGGTGTAAGCAAGCTAAAAGTTACAAGGAGATGGTTACAGTCAGAAAGATACTAGATGTTACAGAGCCAACTAAGAATGAGTGAGATGAGCCTCCAAAACTCTTTTTAATATGGAAAATACATTCTCCATATTAAACTGTGATCTTATTATCATGGTTTAATGAAAAAAAAACAGTATATTATGGAGATTCTCAATCATCCATGGACAACCATGGTTGTCCCAAAGGTGCATTTTTCCAGAACGCTTCATGGGTGAGAAACGAAACATTTTCAAAGAAAAAAACCCCAAAAAATTCCAGTTGTCTTTTGATAAAAAGCACTTTTGGAACAAACCAGAAATTAACCAAGATACATTCAGATAAACAGAATAATACATTCGAAACATTTTTCATATCCAAGACCCAAAGAGCAAAAAATGAATGCTTTTCTGAAATACTGTTTCCATTATTATTGTCTACTTGTGTTTGCTTGGGTTTATTGTGTGTTCAATTTAAATGGAGAAATTTCCTTTTGTTGAGCAAAACAAATTAGCATAGTTTTCATTTATGGATTTCAGACTGATATCAATGGATACTATGTTGTGCCATCATGTAATCCGAAAACATTAAAGAACCCCCTTGCAAACACTGACATCACGAACAACAGAGAATTGGCACCACAAAATGCACATTTTGGATGCTGGTTTCATTAAAACTGGCTCGGATCTTCAAAAGCTTTATGGCTGGCTGCCTTTTATGCACTGAACACAATGGTGGAATGTAAATAAAGAAGAATAATGTAAATACATTCTAAAGTGAAGTGATGGCAAATCATGTTAAGGCCAACTTCAAAAGACTGTTAATTCTGAACAGGGTTATATCCGTATTCTCTTTTGAGTCACAATATAACATGATGATGTAACTTATTTTCAATTATGTAAGTAGGATGTATGAATAGATTGATTGATCTTGGGAAGTAAGATCGTGACAAACTTCAGTCATCCATATTAATACTTTCTGCAATAGTACTTTTAGATTAGCGTAGTGTGTGAGGTCTATTGCACTTTTACTTCTGTTGAATGTCATTGTTTATGTCACAGGTATCAAACTTGCTGTTTCACGTTGCTGTCATGTAACGTTTTGTGACTTTTCCCCATTCGCGGAGCTGGGGTGGATGTGGCCTGCGCGTGACGCATCCAGCCCACGGGTTGCCAGTTTGACACCCCTGGTTTATGTGGCTGTTTTGCATCCTGATAGATTTTCAGCCTATAAAACTCTTTGACTCTTGATTCTGTCCTCTTAGCCATCCCTTCCAATTTGTATTGTGAATCTGATATGTCTGATTATTTTGAAGTTGATAAACTTTTGCAGTGTATTCCAGGGGTTCATTTTCTCCTGAACGGGCCGTGAGCGATATCAGTAAGTGATGTTGGCAAGGGAGTTTGAGCCTTTGGAATTCCGATGTGGGTTGACACGAGGCTCTGCCGTCTCTCCATTACTGTTTTATATCTATGTGAAGTCACTAGGAGAGATCATTTGTTAATACAGGTTGAGGTATCATCCGTATGCTGAGCCAATTAGGAGAGGCATTGAACTCATTCCCAGTATCCAAAGATGGTTAAAGTCTGGATATGGGAAAAAGGATGAGGTTTAATGATGGTTGATTCAGAAGCTCTCTTGACTCCAGGGTAATAAAAAGGAGACACGGGGATGAGTTTGTGCTCTGTTAGGGCCCCCCTCTGTTATGACCCCCCCTCTTCTGAAACAGCCTAGCCTTGGAGACAAAGCTGACCCTGTCTTGTTGGTATTATGGAGGGTACTCAGGACCTATTCCATAGGGCCCTGGAGAGTGAAATGAGTGCATGAATGACACTGTCAGATGTGGAAGCCATCTTTTACTTTGGAGCTTCTAGTGTGCAAAATTTAGAGCCTGGGAAATTGGGAGGGGGACTTGTAAGGAGTGGTGGAAGATTAGCCATAACAACATTCCTTCTCTGAGAGTCAAGGACAACCGGCCTTGCACCTGGATGGGAGTGACTGGGGATTGTCTCCAGATGTATTGAAAAAATGATTGGACCATGTGGTGGACTTGTGGGTTCAGGGGAGGGATCTTTGATTTTCCTTTGGGTGGGGAAAAGCTGGAACTCTCAGATTCGGGTTTTCTCAGACATCTCTAATAAAGTGGAACTTTGGGGAATTGTTAGCCTCGGAGTTTTCTTTTGTTGGGGGCGTTTTCTGGAACCCCAACCTTCTTGATGGAATATTGTTAAATTATTATTTTATCATAAAAACATAGTGTGTTTGTAGGCCTATTTCAGTATCTTAGCTGTTTACAATACTGAGATTAGAGTTGCATGAAATCCTAAACTAGGAAATATATAAACAAATTATCTGGAGGGCTCCCACCCTTCTTAAATATTGGTTTTCTCCGGAGATTCTATTCTACTTTCAACTTTACTTTGAAATGAGCTATTCAAAAGAGCAGCCTCTGTGTCCGAGCGTTCAGTTTCTAAGACCGCTTACTTCAAACGGAATCGATCTGATTTGTACAATTGTGTTGGGAGAAACCTCTGCGAGTTTCCCACATCTGGGAAGTGAAGGATACGTAGTCAGAAGGCAGTACTTTTCAGTAGCAATGCCAACTCTTTAGTGTAGCCTGCTGTTGAAATTGGACTGGGCCCTGTGATTGCATTTATAAATAAAAAGTGCTAACAACTGAGGTTCAACCACATAGTTAGTGCATTATTAATGTAAAATTAGCCATCGATTCAAGTTTTTATAATGTTGATTTTAGATTTTTTAATTAGGCATGTCATGGTTGTTTTGGTTCTGTTTTTCCATATTTTGTAAATGACTAACAATCCTGTGAATTTTGCGGGACAGGAAGGAAGGGTTATTTCCTTACATTTCCCATATTTTTTCCCATACCTGTCAGCAACCAGTTAATGGAGCAGTAGTTTCAGCATTTCTTACAATACCAACACAAATCCTTTACGGTTTGAAAAAGCAAATGCCCCCTTGAGCAGGATAAATATACTATATAGCTCTTTTAGATGCTGACTTCTTCTAATACTTCTCCTGTTTTCTCCAAGTAAGGCATTCATACTGGATTCATTTGACCAATGAATCTCTAATATCTGCCCATAAAATGCTGACTCTTAGTAAATTTCTAATGGCAAATCGAAGAGGAATTTTATTCTCATGGCTTCTGGATATAGCAAGAATCAGAAAGCTAAACTTGTGATATTATGTCAGCCTTCTCAGGAGCAGAAGTTTAGCTTATCCACCCCATCACAATTTGGAAATACAGATATTTATTTTCTGAGTACTGGATTTTCAGTATTTTAACAAATTGCCATACAGTATCTCATGCCTCTGGTTTAAATGCAGGCATGCATTTGTTGGTTAGGATAGGATAAGAATGAGTAGGACAACAGGAGTATTGGGTTTGAATGTGAGTCTCTCTCTCTCTCTCCCTCTCTCTCTCTCTCCCCCTCTCCCTCTCCCTCCCTCCCTCTCTCTCTCTCACACACACATGCACACACCATAAATATATGCTGTATACTAGGAGAAAATTCTCTTGAATTTAGTAAGATCATTTTTTTTTATTAGACAGGGTAAGGGTGGTGCATTGACAAGATTATCATCATCTGATGTATACCAAGCCCTCTGAAGGAAGATGTGGGAATGCAGATAGTATAAACACTAAGGTTTACTTTCCCCACCATAAAATGATTGTAGAACAATGAATGCAATGCTGCAAAAAAGAGAGAAAAAGCTACACTTGGTGAAGGAAAGATCCAAGAAAGATTTCCTTTCCCACAATGTTCCCATTTCCCAGTTGATCACAAGCAAAACATGAAAACATTACGGTTGTGTGAATTAGCAGCATGCTGTCAGTAACAGTAAAGCTGTCAGTTTACCAAGTTCCATCTTGGTAAACTTCATTTTATTGGGTTTTCAATATAATGGAACTTCAAAAGTAAGAATTATAGTAAAGCATAGAACAAAATGATTTGGAACATCAACTTATAAATAGAACAACGTGCTTCTTTGCCAAAATAGAATTAAAATAAAATTTTGACAAATAATGTTTATTTGTTTAATCCAATGTGTGAAATATACATGGCTGCTCAATCATCAACAAACCCCACCATATATCTTTGAAGTGTCCATTCAAAGCAGCATGGAAAGCTAATAGAGACGGTGTCAGGTGTATAGCAATAGCAATAGCAGTTAGACTTATATACCGCTTCATAGGGCTTTCAGCCCTCTCTAAGTGGTTTACAGAGTCAGCATATTGCCCCTAACAATCTGGGTCCTCATTTTACCCACCTTGGAAGGATGTAAGGCTGAGTCAACCTTGAGCCGGTGAGATTTGAACAGCCGAACTGCAGAACTGCAGTCAGCTGAAGTGGCCTGCAGTGCTGCATTTAACCACTGCACCACCTCGGCTCTGTTGTATGACCGAGAAGGCTGTCTTTGAACCCTCTGAATTCTCATAAGGATGGGTTATATGAACTGTTTGTACCCATTTGATCCAGTCAGGTAGGGAGGGCAATATTGGGCATGCTTCAGGACCCACTGGCCAAAGAATGCCAATTGGAAGGGCCTAGTAGGTGTGCCTTTTTTTTGATAGACCACCACTTTATAGAACAGTCTGCTCTGGAGATCAAGATGGCCCTGAGTTTGTTGGCCTTTTACAAGACCCTAAACACCTGGTGGGCTGCCTTTGCCCCAAATGCATAGAAATAATTAATCTTTTAAGGTATCAACTGAACCACTGCAAATAGTAGCTTCAACTCTAAAGGTGCTTCTTCAGTAAGATAACATGGCTGCTGAGGCTGTTGAGTGAAAGAACCAAGATGGAACTCCCAGTGCAATTTTTACCTCCTAATCAAGTTTGAAAACATACTGAGAATAATCCAGACAATCCAGTTCTATAATCCTCTGAAGGTGAGATTTAATTATTTGTTTGTTTTAAGATACCACTAAGAAACCACAATGTTTTTCTGAAAAGGAAAGGTTAAAAATACAGTTGTCCCAACCATAAGAGATAGTTGTCCCAACCATAAGAGCTAGTTGGACATGGCTGAATTAAAACAAGAAAAGATTGACTCTTTTCTTCTGGACCCATAACTGATCTGTTTTGTTTAACGGTCACTCCTCCTTGATATGTATGATTCCATTCCCTAATGGAGAAGATCAGAGGGAACCTGCCCTCTCCACATGCTGAGGTGTCATCACAGCCAGAGACACTCCTCTTCCTCTGCCATTGCTTCTCCCTAGTAGTCTTGACAAAACAGGGTTTCAGTATTTTATTTATTTATTAGATTTTTAGCCTGCCTTTATTATTTTACAAGTAATCAAGGAAGTGAACTACTTCTTCCCATCCCCCCCGCCTGCAACAGTAACCCTTTGAAGTGGGTTGGGCTGAGAGGGAATTATTGGCCCCAAGTCATCCAGCCGGCTTTCATGCCTATGGTTGGGCTAGAACTCACAGTCTCCTGGTTTGGAGCCTGGTACCTTAACCACTAGGCCAAACTGGCTCTCCTTAATCCTTAGGCTAAGAATCTTGTCCTCATATGGCACTTCTGACAATTCCATACGGATGTCCCTGCAGTGAAATGTTATTTTCAAGCAAGTGCTGAAAATAAATTTGATAGTTTTTCAATCTGTTCAATCTTCTTTTCCCCAGTTCTGAGAGAATATTATGGTACTTGTGTGGCCATCTTTATGCCCCTGACTCAGAATTAATCCCTTGGAAAATTCTGTGGTATTTCTGGTTTCAGGATCAGCATCTCTCTAGAGGACATGCTGGTTTTTGCTTTTTGTTTTTGTATTTCATTTAAGAGCAACTTCATTTGTGTAATCACAATTTAAAACATACAGGATGATTTATGCTAAAATATTGTGAGATATAATCAGATACTTGTATTCTATTAATAAATTATTCAGTTTTTCGTGAGGGAGCAATAAAAATTGTAATGAATAAGATGGCTACTGGAATACAAATAAAGACATTTGATTGTACTGTTTGGTCCTGAAATACATTTGTCTTGTCATAACACTGGCATGATTTTAAGCCAAGTTGATTTCTGGATTGCTATTGGAGAAACAATGTGAAAAAAAATGTAACAAGGATGATGGAAACAGAATCAAACTGATATATGTACACAAACACAGGCATCAGATACATAAAGTGTTTTGAGTGTAATAGAATTTGATGCATTAATGATTGTGGTTCTAAAGATCTGAAATAAGTGCCTGATTTTAAACCTGATTTTTTTTCTGCACTGTATAATGCTGACTTCTATTGAAAAAAGAGTATAGTTTATTATCAAGTGGCTAAGCAAAAATTTCCTTCCTTCCTTCCTTCCTTCCTTCCTTCCTTCCTTCCTTCCTTCCTTCCTTCCTTCGTAATGGCTGTGTTCACCTTTAATTGTCCACAGATTAAACGCCACTGCCATCTTCCTCTGAAATCGTAACACCCGTGAGGGGCTGGAGAATGCAGCTTGCTCTGCTTGGATGCTGCAGGATTGCTTTAAGCGCTAAGCTTAGTGCTTTCAGATACCATTACCGGCATCAGTGATGTAGCTTTGTGGATGCCTCTGCTGCTTCTAGATGAGGGTGACTGATGGGGGCTGGGTGGGAGTAATACATTGGAGATCTGGCATTTCGAAAACTAGAGAAAGCTGCTCCTTGCCTCAGAATGGAGAGGACTGGCATTTTCTTTGCTAGCCAAAGGATGCCTGGGAGCTAGATAGCTGAGTGATTCGTTCTCATAAGGCAGACGATGCTCTCTGGGAATAAAAGGGCCATGCATCTTGGAATCGGTGAGCCATTCCAGTCTCTAAGTCACCAGGTATGGCTCTCTGCTTTTTATATTCCTATTTCCTATTGCAGCTTAGATGAATAATGCTATCTAGTGGCAATAGATGCAGGGGTTCATTTTAAAATGGGGGGGGGGGAGAAATGGGAGGGTGTCCTTGCCGGTTTTAGAAATCCACACGCTCATTCAAATGGTAGGAAATAAGAGGGGGGGGAAGTGTGTGCATGTGAGAAATCAAAACGTACAATCGCTCGCTGTCAAATGGAATTTTAAAAGCGAGCAAATGGTGTTAAAGCTGATTCTGCTAAAGCATCTGTACATGATGCAAAAAACCGTGAAGGTTTTTCATTTATATCTTGTGTTTAAAGTTCGTACACGTAATAGCAGGTTGGGTAGAATTATGCATATCTTCCCTGAAGATACATTTTAATGCAGTTATGAGAACAGTCTGAAAATAGGCAATATAATCAGGAATAGGGTTCGATTATTCCAGAAAGTAGTATAGAGGTATAGAGTTGATGTTAGCATTTTTAAGAGATCTGCCTAACTTCACTCAAAAGTGGGAAGGCTTTTTGAAGGCTTTCAAAAATGAAAAGCCTTTTCCCCAGATTTCTCTGTTTCTTTTAACTGGTGACAAACATACGTATAAAACAAGCTGATGTGATTTTAATGGATGTAATATTTTTCCACTTTTTAAGGCTTGACTCCCATCAGCTCCATTATATTAACAGAGGTTAGGTTTCTGAAAGAAAGTTTTAGAAAAAGGAGGCAGCTTGATCTGTATTTTATATAAATCAGTGGCAGCCTATTTTTATGCAGGGGAAAAGAAATGGAAAGCAATCAATTTAACCATGTTCATGCTGAATCACCCAAGGAAAAACGCTCTTATCCGTGCATCTCCCAGAGCATTGAAAGAGATTATATCTAAAAGTAAACACAAATGTGACTATAGGGGGAGGGGGGACTTGTTAATGCACTAATTGCTCTGCTTTGACTGTTTTCTGGGTATTTCCATGGTAACCAATTGGGGTATATTTTAAAGCTAAGAAAAATGTTCAGGCTGATGTTGCTTATATGCAATCATGTTACACCTCATGTGTTGTTGATGTATAGTTTGTGCAGATTGTCCCAGGAGCTGGATCCTTTCTAATTCTTGAATCCTAAGAATTGGATTTCAAATTTTCTTTTCTCTTTTTAACAAATGTGTATGTTTAAAGGGAGGATAGTTTTGGAAATGCAGTTTCCGAAAACGAAATTTAAACTTGCATCTATATCGTTCCCCTCTCAATTTATTTTCCAAAATACATGTGGGAAGAAGTCTAAAGCTAAGGTTCACTGAAGAATAAGGGTTCAGTCAAGGCCACAATTTTTTAATTAAAAACATATATTAAAAAAATATTTAGCTTGTTGCTTATAAGTGTAATTTATATGTTTTGTAGAGTTCTTATCCAGCTTATATTTTGATTAACAGCAAGGGAAAGGACACATTCTTAATCTTGATTAGTTTTAGAATGGTTTTAATGTTACTTTTTCAACATTGCAACAAACCATATTTAATCTTTCAGAATTGAATTTTGGAGAATTTTAATGCAAGGAGTACATTCTGTTTCTTGGCAGCCTACGGAAATTCCTGAGAGTTCAGATATTCTAATGATTTCTCTGGCTAAGTTTATTTTATTTATTTAGCAATCATAATCATTCTTATTTGTTATAAAGTCTTGTATAGAGCTGACTCAGAGTTCAGTGAATAATTTCAGGGATCTATCTACCTACCTACCTACCTGGCTACCCACCCACCCACCTACCATCCATCCATCCATCCATCCATCCATCTATCTGTCTCTCTCTCTCATCTACCTACCTACCTACTTACTTACCTACCTACCTACCTATCATCTACCCAACCCACCCACCCACCCACCCACCCACCTACCTACCTACCTACCTACCTATGCAATTTTTGGTAATACTGTCTGTCTGTCATTTTGGGATAGATCATTTGGCCTTTATGATATCACTAAACGTAATTTGATTAGTTATGGGATACAGTGGCTTTGCTCCATTTGTTGCACTGGCTGAAGATATCTAGATAATTAATCTCAAAAACATTGTTGTCCTTCTCAATTATTTGTCTATAACAATGTCCTGACTTACCAAGTAAAACCAAGTAAAAATATTTCCCTTCTGGGAGATTTGGCCAGTTTATTTTCAGCTGAGCTACTGTATAGATGGAACTACAGGGAGGTTGCTTCTGCTAGTTTGCTTCGGATCTTTGGCTCCATTTCCCCAATAACAGGAATTCTTATATCAGCCCTCAGTAGCCCAGAAAATGAGTAGGAGTGACATTTACAGGTTTTTCTCCAAAGTGCCAGACGACAGTACTGCTTTTTCACTATGGCATGATTTTTTTTTTATTTTTTACTGTTGCCGGATCTGTAGCAGCTTCTGCCAAGGTAGTGATTTGTTTACTCTTTGTTCTCAGCTTCTCAGAGAAGGAGAAGCTGAGGGGGTCACCTTCAAAATGAATCCAAGGTTTAGGAAAGTGAAAGTGGTGGCCACGTGAAGCTGTCCCTCATTGGTTGTATGGCATTAGGATGCTTTCTCAGTCGCAATCAGATTGGCTGGCCGTACACACGTCTAAGCCAGTGAGAGAGGAAAGCAGAAATTATCATGGAGACAGCAGCAGACAGGAGGAACCAGACTTCAGTTCGTGACAACTACATCAGTTCTCATTTCCTTTGCTTCCTAAAAAACGTACATAGGGAAACGTTCAGGGATGAATAGATTGGAAAAATCAAGAGTCCCATTATGTGTTTGTGAACTTTGGCTTGCTGGCTTCCACATACAGGACCTTGCATCTGGGGTGAGAAAGCAGAATTTTACATTGCACAGTGTAAGCCGAGGACATGCTGCACAATTACAATAGCAAACTACAGTTTGCTGATACTGATAAGGGAAGAACTGAAGTAGGTAACAGGAAATTTTGAAGAAATGTACAGGTGGTCCTCGATTTACGACCACAATAGAGCCCAGTATTTCTGTTGTTAAGTGAGGTGGTTGTTAAATAAATTTTGCCCCATTCTACGACCTTTCTTGCCACATTTGTTAAGTGAATCACTGCAGTTTGATAAGTTAGTAACCCAGTTGTTATGTGAATCTGGTTTCCCTCCCCCCCATGGACTTTGCTTGTTGGGAGGTCACAAAAGGTGATCACGTGACCTTGGGACACAGCAACGGTCATAAATGTCAACCAGTTGCCAAGCTTCCGAATTTTGATCTGCAAAGGTCATAACTTTGAAAAATATATTTCATCAAAACACAGCTTCAATGTCTTATTTTTCAAATATATTTCCACAATCCTTTGCGAAAGCTGAGCCTAGGCTTACGAAGGCTAAAAAAAAATGCAGCCTACATTTCTGAGAGTGAGTTTGGGAACACTTTGTTGGGTACCAGTAAGGGAGAATATTTGTACTTCAGGGTTGAAATGCGGCATCCTGATCGGTGATCTCTGAGCTTGGATGTTTTCTTGTCAAAGTTTCATTAGGTAATGATGGGTAATGGGCAGTGGTGGGTTCCGGATCCCGTTCCAACTGGTACGGTTGGAATGGGCCCGTCAGCGTCCACATGGACGCGCAGAGTGCGCGCACACATGTGCATAGTGTGCACATGCATCTTAGCTCCTCCGTGACCCTCTGCGACGCTCCAGCTGTTCAGTGGAGCATCGCGCAGGCGCTGTACAGGCCGTGCATGGAAGCACCGAAGGCCTAAAAGACCGGTAAGGAGCTCAGGCGGACGGGTGGGCCCTCCGGAGCACCGTACCGGAATGGTATCCGGTGCTATGGGCAGGCTCAGGTACGCCCATACCAGGGCGTACAGCCTGCAACCCACCACTAGTAATGGGTAATGAAAGCTCAGAGAGCAACAAGGACACCGCACTTTGTTGTGTTCCCAAATGCTGTTCTGCCCTTTGAAACCAGTTCCCCCCCTTTGAAGTCTATTTTGAGAATCTAGGAGCTTTCGTTGACTACAACTGTTATTTTGTCCAAAAGACATAGCTCCCTTGACTTATATGATCAGCACTATTCCAGGTAGATAAGCTAACTGGAAAAGAAACTAAGAGGACATGGCTTGCCACCATTCTCGTGTCCATAGAAGTATCTAAAGCAGGGGCCTTCAACCTTGGCAACTTTAAGACTTGTAGACTTCAACTCCCAGAATTCTTCGCTGCCTGAGGAACTCTGGGAATTGAAGTCCACAAGTCTTAAAGTTGCCAAGGTTGGAGACCCCTGATCTAAAGGCCAAAGAAGCTATAAAGCAGTTTATTTGAAATGCCTTTAAACCAAAGAATTTCAATTGAATGATTCAATGCAGAACCTTAGGGTACTTCACTGAAATCTGTGCTCTGGCTTCTTACCTTTGCAATAACTTCCTTTAAGGTCACCACAGTAGATTTTTATTGTTCCAATTAAATGTTCTATTTTAGAATAGAATAACAGAGTTGGAAGGGACCTTGGAGGTCTTCTAGTCAAACCCCCTGCCTAGGCAGGAAACCTTATACTGTTTCAGACAAATGGTTATCCAACATCATCTTAAAAACATCCAGTGTTGGAGCATTCACAACTTCTGGAGGCAAGTTGTTCCACTGATTAATTGTTCTAACTGTTAGGACATTTCTTCTCCGTTCTAGGTTGCTTCTCTCCTTGATTAGTTTCCACCCATTGCTTCTTGTTCTACCCTGAGGTGCTTTGGGGAATAGTTTGACTCCCTCTTCTCTGTGGCAACCCCTGAGATATTGGAACACTGCTATCATGTCTCCCCTAGTCCTTCTTCTCATTAAACTAGACATACCCAATTCCTGCACTGTTCTTCATATGTTTTAACCTCCAGTCCCCTAATCATCTTTGTTGCTCTTCTCTGCGCTCTTTCTAGAGTCTCCACATCTTTTTTACATCGTGGCGACCAAAACTGGATGCAGTATTCCAAGTGTAGCCTTACCAAGGCATTATAAAGTGGTATTAACACTTCACATGATCTTGATTCTAACTCTCTGTTTATGCAGCCTAGAACTGTGTTGGCTTTTTTCCCAGCTGCTCCACAGTGCTGGCTCATATCTTCATGCAAGAAAGATATTCAGAATGTCTAAACTCCTGATTTTTGGGGTCTGTTGTGTTCGTAGCATGGATTTTATTATGCTCCTTTTAAAAGGATTTCTTTCATCTACAAATTACACTTGTGGGTAGATCAGACATATTTTATGCCATTCCCTTTTATTTCATTCAAATACAGATGTTATAAGCTTGGTAAAGTTTGCTTCTGGAACCATCTTACTATATGAAACAAAAGACATCTCAGGTGGAATAAGGTTGGTACATAGATTCAAGTCCAGTTCAGCTTTCTGCGTTTCAAAATTTATTTCATGCAATTTCTGTTTGAAGTCATGCTTGTTATGTTTTCTTGGTCTTCTCTGGTCTTGGACCAAAATAAACTATTTTTCTTTCTATATGAATACAATTTTCCTTGGGTGGAATATACATATATACGTAAGTTTGTGTGTGATGACCTGAACTAATAGCATGAAGAAAATATGCATTGGGTCAGTTTTAAAAATGTTTTTATGCATACGCTCAGTAGTTATCATCGTGAGCGGGATATTAGTGACAGTGGTACTCAAGGCATGGTGAATCCTGCATCAAAAAGCATGATGAATTGCCAGAACACCTAGTTTTTTCCGTTCTTAGTAGATGCTGTCAATAGTGGTAGAGGTAGGTCAGTGAGATTATTCCTTTGTGAACAGAGTCATCATAAAAGCAAGACTGTTGACCGTTAATTGGATTGGTTCCACCACAAAACCGCGTTCGACTAAAGGGCGCTCGACGGAACCGCGTAGCTGAAGTCATCACAGCGCGACAACAGCGCGGAGAAAAAAGCACACTGTAAACGCTAAACCTAAAATTAACCCCTAAACCTAACCCCCCTAAACCTAATCCTAAACCTAACCCTAAACCTAACCCTTAACCTAACCCTAAACCTAACCCTAAACCTAACCCTTAACCTAACGCTAAACCTAATCCTAACCCTTAACCTAACCCTAAACCTAACCCTTACCTTAACTTGAATCGGCTTGCTTTCAAAGCGCTATTTAAAGCGCCCTTCTTTCTCCGCGCTTGCTGTTGTCGCCCTGCTGATGATGTCAGCGACGCGGTTTAATCGGGCGCGCTTTAGTCGAGCGCGGTTTTGTCGTGCCACGAATTGGATTAATATAAATACATGAAATTCCAAGACTGCTGCTGTTATCACCAATCTGTTCTCTTGAGTTCATTGGAATTTGCTTCCAGAGTAGGGTTGTAGAAAGAAATGGGTCTTCTCCTTTCATGAATTCAGTTTCATTACAGGCTGTCCCCGACAGGTTGCTTAGTGACCGTTCAGAGTTATGATGGAGCTCCTCAGAGCAATTTCTGACTGGGTTTGAAGTTCTGATGGTCACACCCCGCCTTGCAGTTACGTGATTGCCATTTGGACAACTGGTCTGCATTTGTGGCTATTCACATGACCACAATTTCTGAATACTTTTTGTTGTTGTCAGAAAACAGCATTTATTTCCAGTTTTTGGCAAAATATACACACTGGCTAAAATGGGTTCGCTTAATTACCTTGGTGTTCACTTAATGACCACTGGGAAAAAATTCATAAAATTGAGCATGGACATTGAGTAACTTGTTTAACAATCAGTGCAACTAAGAACTCTAATTCTGGGCTCAATTACAGTTGTATGTCAAGGACTACCTATAGTTCTGTTTCTGGCTATTGCCAGATCTATTCTTGCTTTGATCCTCTTCGGCACAGTCACCACTGTCCTGTTGCTGTTTTATGAAGCTGCTTCCGTCTAAATTTGTGGTTATTTTTCTCCTTTGGTGGCAGAGTCAGCTTTGTATCCTTGAACAGAATTTTTCCTCATATTCCCATTTGAGAACCACTTTTTCACTGAAGATTTTCAATCAATAATCTCTGTGCGTCTATATGCTTGGCAAAACAGAATCGTTACCCTCTGAGGTTTCTCCGGGTTGGCTCCACTTCCCCATCCTGGATACAGTTATATATATAAAAAGTGTACTCATTCATATCAGCAGACTATTTAAACAAAATTAAAAATAGAGATGGTTCAATAAAGAAACATTAGATTCAGGATCATCTTATTTATGAAGTTTGACTTTGATGCCCTTTCTTGTCATTAAAATATAGGGAATACATTTCTAACCAACTTTTTAATAGGCATGTTTGCACTGTTAACTTATTTCTTATCGACTGCATATTGAAGATGAAAAATGCCATTTGCTTTGTGACTTGGCTTCGTTAAAGACACTATTTGCCTTTTTGTGATCTCATAGGTTGATGAGAGCTTCCACTTAAACAAAAAAATAATAATTTCTTTGTGAAAATGTGCTAATCTTACCTCTAAGGTCTTGTGAGAAAAATGCTGAACTTCTCAGATCTTGCCATCTTTTTATGGTTCTTGTGTAAAATCTAATGATAGAACAGCAAGATTTCATGAGATTTTCAGACCCTTTACATTTATTTATGTTCATTCTTCCTCCAAAGGATTTGGAGTACATGATGTGTGTGTGTGTGTGCGTGTGAGCGAGCGAGAGAGAGAGAATGAGAGAGAGAGAGAGAGAGAGAGAGAGAGAGAGAGAGAGAGAGAGAGAGAGATGTATAGATTCCAAGTATCCTTAATGTGTAGTTATGTAACACTGTGTTAGCAATGCAATTGGGACAGCATCCTCAAATGTATTTATGTGCAGCAAAAATTTTGTACATGTAGGACTTATGCATATTTCTATATGGAAATGACTTTTCTTTCGGAAAGCTACTTTGCACCAAAGCAACTTTCTTTCACATCCTAAGAGAATGATGTTTTGTGCAAGTAACCCTAGTTTTACTATAATTGCACATAACTTTGAACTCATAGCAGGGACATAAGGAGAAGAGGATAGATAAGTAGCTCCCAAAAAAGAACTGTTGGAACAGGTCTTCAGTTCTGGTGTAGAATGCAGAAAGGACGTACTATTTCTGAACAAGCATAAGCTGCACTCTGACCAAGTAGTCAGAACATTTGAATTTGAAACCAAGATAGCCTAGAGTGTATGACTCATACCAGATTATTTTTAAACCTTAGCTTGTTTTACAGACAGTGCATTATTTTCTTTCAGCATATGGAAGAATCCGAAGAAATCTCAGCGGGCCTTATTCCGAGTAATCAGGGAAGGAATTTCACGTCTCTTTCTTTAATCACTTTAATGTACAAATTGCAAAATGAGGTAGCTATTGGGAGAAGTTATCATCCAGCCCTCTCCCAGAAAAATGAAATATCCTAGGAAATATTGAAAAGGCAGAATATTTCTCTGGATATGAAAAGAAAGAAACATGTTTTAAAAGACAGAATAGTTGCCTGTAGCTTCCTGCCCATCCCCACTGTTAATGGGCCATCAGACGGCCAAGCTAGTCCACTTTACATAATAAAGACTTCTCCACCAGCTACAGGAAAGCATGATAATATTGGCCCTTTACTCAACTGACCACATGGCATCTGAGACTCATCCATACCTGGATTCAAAACACAGCCTAGAGAGTTGCCCCTGCATGGCCCCATGGGAGTCTGACAACCAATCAGAATACATTTCTTATACAGGAACAGGAAACAGAGAGGTGGGACTGAACAGGTTAGAAAAAGCCTAGCAAGCCCCTCCCTCAGCCCTTCTCTTCTTCTCCACCAACATTGAAGCATGTGATCACCTTTTCTGTTCAGGGCTCAAGCCATGTGGCCCTGTCCAACAATAAACCATCTTTCTAAGCAGCCTCCATGTCTCCAGTGTCTTTTTCCCCGCTTGGAGCTGAACCCAGAAGGACATTTCTTTCATCACTATTATCAACCCAATATTCCTACAATATAACCCGAAATGAAAGGTTTTCAGAAGGAATAAGTAGGTCATCGCATCTTCTTCCAGTTTCTCTTTCAGCACAGTCTCATTTTCTTCAAGAGTTCGCCATTCTGGTAGTTTTGAGTAATACACGCATGAGAGCCCTTGTATACAGCTGTGTGAACACAGGATTCTGAATCAAGTCACTTACTTTTCTCCAAAAAAAAGTTTGTCTGTCAATTCTACTATATTGAGTTTGAGTTCATATTCTGAATCTTACAACTCTATTGAAATTCATGATATGATATGATATGATATGATATGATATGATATGATATGATATGATATGATATATATATATATATATATATATATATATATATATATATATATATATAAGATTTTTTATTTATTTATTTATTTATTTAATTAGAACCCCTGGTAAGCCCCAATTATGGGAGGAAGCTAACTGCTTCCATCAACTGTCAATCGGCTCGTCACAAGAGTCCATCACGACAGAAACCCAATATTTTTACTGTTGCCTTTGTTATATTTGTTTTTTTTTTATTTGTGCTGATAAATAAATAAAGGGAGACTAGTATAGATCTATTTCAAGATATTTAGCTCTCATCAGCTAGCCAATGGCTAAGATGTCTGCCTAGTATGTAATATAGCCCAGGTTCAAATCCCAGTAAGGGTATGGCTAGTTGATGAGAGCTAAATAGCTTGAAATAGATCTATACTAGTCTCCCTTTATTTATTTATCAGCACAAATTAAACACACACACACACACACACACACACACACATTTATTTATTTATTTATTTATTTATTTGCAGTGGCAAACTGCAAATTAGTTTGTCTGTAATAAAACTCTTTGGAAAAGGTGCAAATCCTCCCCCTCAGCTCCTAGTCAGCTGCTGAAAGAAAAGGCTGGAAAATATTGAGAGGCCTGTTATCCTTAGCACCTGTTTTTTTCTCCAGCTGCTTATTTCAGGCAGTGGAAGATGTTACTATATCATTATTTTAAGCTAATGATACAGCCATGGGAGAATGGCCGGTAGAAAATTGCCATCATTGATTAGGGCCCCAAAACAAACAAAGCTTGTCATTTACAGGGAAACAACAACAGTTGTTTAGAAGTAGGGTCTTAAGTGAAAAAGAGGTACTTAGAAGCTGATTATCAAGTTTGTGGAAAGCAGTAAATGAAAATCTGGGTAGGGGGAGACTTATAATGTGTGGGAGAGTTGTATCATAACAGACAGGAAATGAATATATGTAGGTGATTTATATTTGTGAAAATCTGTATGGGATGTGCTGTCATTAAAAAAAATGGCCCAGCTAAGTAATTCCCAGTGCTAGAGGGGAATTGGTCCCTGATGTGATCGATCAACAGGCTGTTAACATAAATGTCCCACAATACCTTTTTTGTATCTGTGTCACAAAGGGAAATGGTAATTCCCACTGGGTCTGGCATTTTGAGTGTTGAACATTTGACATTTTTAAAGTTTTAGTTGAATATCATGGCATTCTACCAATAGAATCACTCCAAGGTCTTTGGCCTGTTGCTGTTGTAGTAATTGTGGTACCTATAAATGTGATCTTTAAATGAAGTTAAATGATTAAGCAAGGCAAATCTTGGTTAGGATAAGGGAACCTTAGTCCTATGCATGCTGATTGTATAGACTTTAAGGTAGTTATGGATATGGATTTATGGCATCATGAAGTAATTGAATAAATCTTGGGGAAATGGTAATTAGCAGATAGATATAATTGTGATGAGACAGTAATTGGAGGCATTTGCAGTTTTATAGCTTAAAAGGAATTTAAATTCAGAATGTGGTAGTACATATTATTGAAGGTTAAAAAACATTGTCAGTAAAGAAACCTCATTAATTTAATCTAAAACCCTTTTATGTTGTTTTTGTTCAGTGCAGCCAGTGGGGTGTTTTGGACGATCATGGGTTCTTGGTGGAAGAATTAGAAACCTAGGATTTTCTGAGTGTGCTATTTTTATCAGTAGATAATTTATTTCATCCTCAAAAGTGTCATGAACTTTCAGGGAGGTTAACAATGAGCAGAAATCTTATATGCAGCTTTTCCTGTGCAGGTCCCATGCAGATTTCTGCATGCAAAATGGCAGCCTCTTCTGCTTTCAAAGTGTGAGGAAACCCCCATCAATTTCATGTATTTCCAACACCTTTGGTGTTACAAAGCCATACAACAATCTAATGGGCATTGTAAGAAAATATTTTATTGGAAGTCTGATTAAAAACATTGGCTCAATTGATTTGCAACGGGTATTACAATGTACATCCAATAATTTGTGGCATAGAGGTGTGTGAAAATATAAATAAAATATAAATAAAAACAAATGTAAAAAGTATAATATCCTTAATACAGTAAATTGTTGAGGTCAAGCTATTTTTAAAAAATGTTGTTTTAATATAAAACTTTGGAGAACCTAGTTTTAACTGTATTTTAGAAAAAAACAACAAAACTAACAGGTATTTTTGAGGGAGATTTATTTTTCAGAAATAAATATCAAAATATTTTCCTCAGTGCTTTATTTGGAATGAGTGGTGCGGTAACTCCACTTTATTTGAAATGAGTGGTGGGGTCGATGAGTTCCCTTCCCCTCTCGAATCGTGTGGCTGTTGGTTGTTTTAAATGCCTTGTACTTTTTGTAGTTTTTGTGTTTTTCCCAACCCCCTCCTTGGGTTTGTGCGCCGCCCTGAGTCCCGCTGGGAATAGGGTGGCATATAAATAAAATGAACCTCGAACCTCGAACTCAATGGCTAATACATTGGGCTTGTCAGCTAGAAAGCTGGCAGCCCAGGTTCGTGACCCAAATGTCATGCAATCGGGTTAACTTCTGTCTTTGCCCTAGCTCCTGCCAACTTAGCAGTTCCAAAGCATGCAAATGCCAACAGATAAATAGGTACCATTTTGGTGGGAAGATAACGGTGTTCCAGGACGTCATGCTGACCACGACTAGGGAAATATTTTCGGGCAGCGCTGACTCAGCGGCCTTGAAACAGGGATTAGTACCGCCCCTCTATAGTCTGCAAATGACTAGTGGAGTAAAATCTGCAGGGACTCCTTTACCTTTTTAAAAAAAATGTGGAATATAATACAGGTGATCCTCAGTTTAATGACCACTCCTTTAGTAACTGTTTAAAGTTACGATGGCATTGAAGAAGAAGACTTGTGCCCGGTCTTCAAAGCTTGCGGCTATCCCGGATGTTATAGCAGAGGTGTTATTCAGCCAGTTCTGACAGGTTCTGGAGAACCGGTAGTGGAAATTTTGAATAGTTCAGAGAACCGTCAAATAGGCTGGCCCCGCCCCAGCTGCCTCCCAACTGATCTTCTTTTGTTGCCCTGAACAGGAGAACGGAGCTGGGAAGCAGATTAGTGGGGTGGGGAGGGAATGGGGATTTTGCAGTATCCTTCCCCTGCCATGCCCACAAAGCCACACCCAAAAAGGTCACACCAGACCCACAAGCCACGCCCGCAGAACCGGTAGTAAAAAAATGTGAATCCCGCCTCGGTCATGGAATAGTGATTCGAGCATTTGGCAACCAGCTCACAATTGTATCAGTGGCAGCATCCCATGGTTGCCATTTGTGACCTTCACTGCCACTGTCTGACAAGCAGAGTGAATGGGATTGCCGGCAGCAGGTTGCAAATGGTGATCAGATGGTGTTGCACCTAATGAACCCCATGGGATCTGCTTAACAGGGGCAACTGGAACCGCCAGAACTGCCATTGTAAGCCAGAGCGGCCATGTGACATTGTGCTTTAGAACCATGTCACTCACTGACAGGAGTTTCTGGTTCCAATTACCATCATTAACCAAGGACTGCATTTATCACATTCAGAGGGATAATATCATTAGGTTTGTAAAAAGGGAGGGGAGCTGCGGCATCAGATGGGTGAATAAATGTTAGTCTAATAAATCAGTTGGGCATAATGGCTTTCATCTCATGGACAGCTTGCAGGGGTTTGTTAGTTTCTACAACCAAGACAAGAACTTGATAACCTTTGAAAAGATGTCTTCTTCTGTGCCCTGAGCTACCCATATGTTCTATTAGCATGCTCCTCTTTGGCTTTAAAGAAGCTAATTGTTGCACTGATCAACATGAATATTAAGAAAAAGTGCTGCACATAATTAATGTCTTAAAATTAGATATGTATACAGATTAATAATGCAGTGAAAGAGCTGTTTTCTCTGGATTTGTCTAAATGCCTAAAAAGAAATGAAACAGAAAATAAGGGGTTTCATTACAGAAAACATATCCTAGTAGTGAGTATCTGTTCAGGTTTTCTTATAATCAGAACTATCTTACAATATATGTTTTGTATGAAATACTGTGCTGGTCATAATGGCATGAACTATTTCTGTGGTGATATTTAAATCAGCAATTGTATTATAGACCTACATTTCTAAAGAAGGAGTGGCTGGTTGACACATGCATGCCCACAGTTTTTTTTTTAACGAGATACTGGCCTGGTTTTCACATTATTCTAGCGAGAATTTTAAACAATGGAATGTAGAATAAGCCCCAGAGACATAGTCAGTGCATCATACTGAATTATTTATTTATTTGCAGTTTTTTTATAGCTCTCCCCAGTCACAAACGTCTGGGCTGATTTCAACAGAGTAAAATTAAAACGATAGAAAAATATATATAATATATAATTATAATATACATGAGGCCCAGGTGTGATGGGTGATTTGAAATTTGATCAACCAATCAATAAAATATACCTCTATTAGCTATATACATTAAATATCTCTCCAAAAATAATAATAAAAAACTTACAGCTTAGCATTATGGCTTCCTAAAAGGGAAGGATTCAGTTTATACTAGTTTCTTTTTATGTCTGGTGGGAGCGGATGGATTTGTATTCCTTGCAGTCATCTTTAGCACTCTGATCATTGATCGATCATTGGCTCCCTGAAAGTATTTGAGACCACTTGGGGGTTTATCTCTTCTTCTTCTGATACTACTGATAGGACTAACAGTGGCTCACGCCAACCACCTAGCGCCTATAATGGCAGCTTGTACATAGTAACAAAAGCTCCTGTAGTTGCAAACATTGGTTCCACCACAAAACTGCGGTAGACTAAAGCGCGCTCGACGAAAGCGTGTACGTGACGTCATCAAAACCTTACCCTAACCCCCCCAAACCTAACCCTAAACCTAACCCTAAGCCTAACCCTTAACCTAACCCTAAACCTAACCCTATACCTAACCCTTAACCTAACGCTAAACCTAACCCTAACCCTTAACCCAACCCTAAACCTAACCCTAACGCTTAACGTAACCCTAAACCTAACCCTAACCCTTAACCTAACCCTTACCCTAACCCTAACCCTAACCCTAACCCTAACCCTAACCCTAACCCTTACCTTTATGTGAATCGGCTTGCTGTAAAAGCGCTTTTTAAAGTGCCCTTTTTTCCCCGCGGTCGTATTTGTCGCGCTGCTGATGACGTCAGGTACGGGCTTTAATCAGGCGCGCTTTAGTGGACCGCGGTTTTGACGGGTCACGGCAAACATTAACTGTGATTAAAAGTAGACTTATATACCATTCCATAATGGTTTTATAGCCCTCTGTAAGCAGTTTACAGAGTTAGCATATTTTCCCCAACAATCTGGATCCTCATTTTATCCACCTCAGAAGGATGGAAAGCTGAGTCAACTTGGTGAGATTCGATCTGCCAAACTGCTGTCAGCCAGTGATCAGCAGAAGTAGCCTGCAGTGCTGCACTCTAACCACTGAGCCCCGCAGCTCTAGTAGAGGTATGTTGGAGGAGAACAAGGGAAATTTGTACATCAATTGAACATGCAACTTTTGCATTATCAGTTACTGAACACTTGATTAGCGGTTCCAAGGAGATGTATGACTATTGCTGACCTACATTTTTTCCTGAGTCCCCTTGTTGGAATGCCTAGTAAGAATAGCAAGTTGTGTGTCATCCTTGTATTTGGCACTTCCCCAGCCTTCTTGCAGAGCATAAGAAATATCAAACCTCACAACACTGCGTCCAACATTTTTTTTAACTAAATGAAAATTTGAAAACACGAGTCAGTGGCAATCCGCTTCATGTGACAATACAGGATCAGAGAGATTTTTCAGACTTACTTGTGACGAGAAGATCTGGCAATAACATACAAGAATGATTGAAGATGAAATCATGATGTTGTTCCTATGAACTAAAACAGGATGATTAGTAATTATAAACAGTGTGATAGTAATAAAGTGACAGTGCATGAATAGAAATCTTAACTAATACCTTTCTGTTGAACTCAGTTACTTCTGGTACCATGAATGTTGTTTAATCATTCATTTGTGTGTGACTTTATAGGCAAGTGCTGCTGTCCATGTTATTCTCCAAGCATAGCTTCTTACAGTTGTTGGATGTTCATCTTTGTATCAGTGTTGATGTTATCAAGCCGCTGTCTTCTTTGCTTGCCCCTTCCTCTTGTTCTGCCAACCACCATTCCTAGATCCAGTGGTGGGATTCAGCCAGTTCGCACCTATCCCGGAGAACCGGTTGTTAACTTTCTAGGCAGTTCGGAGAACCAGTTGTTAGAAGAAATCTCCTTTTGGTTTTTTCTACTTTACAGGGCTAATCCTGTAAGGAAGGCAGGAAGGAAACATTATAGTGTTGTTTCTAGCCTAATCTTTATTGCCCTGCTTACAGAAACTACCTCTCCGGTTAACCCTTATTATATTGTAACAGCTAAGGCGAAGCGCCCATCAACGTGAATGATGTTGAGTTGGCCACGCCCACCCAGTCACATGAACACCGAGCCCCACCTACCTAGCTGGTCATTAGGGCCGAGAACCGGTTGTTAAATTATTTGAATCCCACCACTGCTAGCATCACTGACTTCTCCAATGAATTTGCATGCATGACGTGGTCAAAGTAAATCAGACAGTCTTGTGAGTTTGGCTTCTAATTATGTTTCTGGTTTTATATGACTCAGCATCTCTCTGTTGGTTGCTCTGACTATATCATGTATTCCTGTATCATGTATCATGGTATTCATGATACATGGCGAATACATGGCGTGGCCAACTCAACATCACTCATGTTGACGGGCGCTTCACCTTAGCTGTTACAATGTAATAAGGGTAAACCGTATACATGATATTCCTGATACATGAATATCATTTATATATGATATTCCTGATAAATGATGTATACATGCTATTCATGTATTAGGAATGTAATGTTTACATGTATACATGAATAGGATGTACTACTAATGGATCTCTAAGCCTGATTCTAACCCAGGCACTGGCCATGATAATTCATTAAAAAAGTCTGCAGTAGTTTGCACAGTGACAGAGTCATTGACTGAGATGGGCGGCTACAGAAATTGAATAAATAAAATAGCAGCATGCCATTTTAGAACTTAAGCAATTAATTCCAAGCAATTAAGATGCATATTGTGGTTTCCTTGGTGAGATGTGCTCTTCTATATAAAGGAAGTAGCCTATCCCCTTTTGTTCCATTTGGCTCTCAGGCAACTTGTCAGTATTGCTTAGTGGCCTAACTCATCTTATTTTGTTATTTTTACATTCTGATTAACCTTATGCTAGGCAGTCAGATCTTCATTAGCATGAGCAGGGAAAGCATTTTATCAGCATCAGCTTTTGTGAAGTTATATGGAAATGTTAAGGTTACCCATAGATGCTATTTAGGATGACCATGTTCAGTTCCCTAGAGTGGAACCAGTGGTGGGATTCAATTTTTTTTACTACCGGTTCTGTGGGTATGGCTTGGTGGGCACGGTGTGGCTTGGTGGGTGTGGCAGGGGAAGGATACTGTAAAATCTCCATTCTCTCCCGATCAGCTGGGACTCGGGAGGCAAAGAATAGATGGGGGTGGGGCCAGAAAGAGGTAGTATTTACTGGTTCTCCATACTAGTCAAATTTTCTGCTATCGGTTCTCCAAAACTGGTCAGAACCTGCTGAATACCACCTCTGAGTAGAGCCAGTCTTTAAACAGCATCAGGGAACATTGAGATCTGCTTCTTAGAGCAGAGGTCTCCAACCTTGGCAACTTTAAGCCTGGAGGACTTCAACTCTCAGAATTCTTTGCTGGCTGGGGAATTCTGGGAGTTGAAGTCTGGCAGCTTAAAGTTACCAAGGTTGGAGACCCCTGTCTTAGAGGCATTTTTTGGTGCTGATGGGAAGAAGATACCACATTATCTTTTAATTAGAGCCAGCAATGTTTATTCTAATGAGTGTTTTAAATTGTAAATCATGCAGAATTTCACCCTGGTGGAGAATGATATCTAGCACCATTTTTATATTACAGAGGAATGATGAAGAGGCGGTGGTGGACCAGGGAGGAACACGCTCCATCCTCAATACCCATTTTGAAAAGGAGGACTTGGAAGGTGAGAGCTGCTTATTTCTGATTCAAGCTTTTATTTCTTTGAAACACATGCAAAGAAGGTATGATATTGTTAACCTTCAACCAACTCAAAAGTTTGGAAGTAATCTAAGTTTTGGAATCCTCCCCCCTTCCCCCGCAATTCCTGATGACAATTTGGGATCGAATTTTTTTTAAAGCAATGAGGTGGAAAGTGTGGAAGTGCCTCAGGCAGATTCCTCCTTAATTCACTGACGGTTTAAGGAGAAGGACATACATAGTTCTCAAAAAAGGACCATTTGTTCAGCAACTGTTTGAAGTTACAATGGTATTGGACAAGGGGTACTTATGGTCCTTGAATTCTGGCTGTCCCAGAATTCACAGGCTCACGTGGTTGTGATCTGGGTGCTTGGCAACTGGCTCACACTTACTATGGTTACAGCATCCTCTAGTCACGTGATCACTATTCTTTGGCTGGCTTCCCACAAGCAAAGTTGATGAGGGAGCCAGCAAGGAAGGTCGCAACTTGTTCTGGTAAGCTGCTTGCATTGCACCCCACTCAGCAGCAACAACCCCTGTCTTTTTCCAATTAAAACTTTTTATTAGTTTATCAAAGTATAAAATGCACAGAAAAAAAAACCTGGAAAAGTAAGAAGAGAGGAAGGGAAAAAGGGGGGGTATAGTGTAGAGGGAGAAAAAAAGAAAAAAGGCACCTACTTCCGACTCTCTTTGGCACAGTCAAAGGTAACAACATTACAACCACAACTTTTTGCTTTTACCTAGCAATATGTAGAAGCCATTTCTATAACAATAAACCTTTCTAATTTATGAAAACAGAATCAAAGTTTCATTTATTTTTCTCATTGCAAACACAAAATCCAGAAGCAATTTCGAACTAGGGACAAAATTAAATATAATTTGGATAAAAGAAACATTTTAACCATCTCAGCTTCCCTGACTTGCCTGCAATCCTACCATGCCTTCTGGCCACCCATGCATGCTTCCCTGCCTTGGCAGCAGCAGCTACTTACCTGCTATAAGTCATGACAGCCATAAGCCGAGGCACTCATGTGACCAGACCTGGTTTTATGAGATTTACCCAGCAGTTGTTAAGTGAATGCCACTGTCGTTAAATGAATCAATATATTCCTATGGTGTTTTTTGCATGGGAACCATCAATCATGACCCCCAGAGCACTGAACGCTGCAATCAGCCATGAAGATGAGTCAGTTGCCAAATGCCTGAAATGTAATTATGTAACTATGCGAGTGTGTGCAGCCGTCAGAACTCCGGAATTAGCTTGCACAGGTAATCCTCGACTTATGGCCACAATGGAGCCCACAATTGTTAAATGAGATATTTGTTAAGTGAATTTTGCCCCATTTTGCGAGTTTTCTTGCCTCAGTTGTTAAGCGAATCATTGCAGTTGTGAAATGAGTAACCCGGTTGTTAAGTGAATCTGGCTTCCCTATTGACTCTGCTTGCCAGAAGGTCGCAAAAGGGGATACCATGACTTTGGGGCACAGCAATGGTCATAAGTATGAACCAGTTGCCAAGCATCGGAATTTTATCACATGATGATGGGGATGCTGCAAAGGTCGTAGCTGTGAAAAATGGTCATACGTCACTTTTGTCAGTGCCGTTGTAACTTTGAATGGTCACTAAACTATTATAAGTTGAGGACTCCTATAATTAGCTTTTGGGGGAATCCATCATAACTTTGAACAGCTGTTGGGTGACTGTTCGTTAAATGAGGACTACCTATATTTTGCTGTCAGATTTGCTAAAAAAACACAGTAATATTGAATACCAAGCATTAAAAGGAAATTCATGTTAAGGGCAGACTTACCTATATATTTATTACCATTCATTACTAATCTCATCAATGTGGGTGAGATTATGCCCTTTTTGACATGGAGCTTTCATTTACACTTTATTTCACATGTGGGAAGTTAGTTGACCCAGAAAGCAAAGCTCCAGTCTGCTCATTTAAGAATTACATAGAAAGGTAGATTTCCTTCAGTTTCCTTCTAGATCTCTAGGTTGAATTGATTGATTTGATGTGCTAAAAAATCTCTTGGCCATTTCTGTCTTTTGTATAGAACATCCTTATGGGTTATTTTTATATCATATCTTTTGCTGTGACCTTATTCACTGAGACACAAAATGCAGCATCATTGTCTCAGATGACTTGTTCAGATCAAGTCAGAGAGTATGTCGCAACCTCAGAATGTTCTCTCTCTCTCTCTCTCTCTCTCTCTCTCTCTTTGTGTGTGTGTGTGTGTGTGTGTGTGTATAAGTGAAGCAATCCCTGCCTGGAAAGAAAATAAAAATAAATGTTTGCTTTATAATAGTATACTGTTAAATGCATACTCATTATACATTTAGGATAAAGATACACTTTGTCTTTATCCTAAATGTAGAATCCTAAATTTATCATGGGTTAGGGATATATTATGATCAAGCTGTTTATTTCTTCAGAGGTGTTTGTGAAAACTTTGTATGTATTACATTCTAATAGGAAACCCTTCCTGATTTTACTGAAGTTTGTTTGCATCACGGGACATCTCCCCTTTCTGCTTCAGCCTTTTAAAACTAGGTGTGAACTGTTTCCCGGTTTGGGAAATTACTTTTTGAAAGCACCTATAGCCTACAGGAGGGAACTGAGTTATATGTTTTAGGCTATTCTGTAGTAGAAGGACCTCGCTAGCTTCCACTATTTGTAACAAAAAATGTGCAGATAATTACCTTTAAATTTCCGCACCTCTCTTAATGAATATCACCTTCTTTACTATACTGGGGTTGATCAGGAATCAACACATCAGATGCATGAAGTGGTTAAGTACATGAGTTGGTGTAGCAGAATAGTCCTCCTAGACAGAGATGGTGTTCAGCCATTTCTGGCCGCTTCTAGCGAAACCATGGAAATTTTGATAGCTTGGAGAACCGGCAAATACCACCTCTGACTGGCTTCACCCCCATCTATTCGGTGCTTCTCGAATCCCAGCTGATTGGCTGGGTTTTCTTTTGTTGCCCTGCACAGGAGAACAGAGCTGGAAAGCAGGTTAGTGGGGTGGGGAGGGAATGGGGATTTTGCAGTATCCTTCCCCTGCTATGCCCACCAAGTCATGTCACTCCCACCACGCCATACCCACAGAACCGGTAGTAAAAAAATTTGAATCCCACCACTGCTCCTAGATGAGTACAGGTAGCTGTTTTCTTTCTCACAATGGCCAGCCAGAGATTCGGTCTTCAAGGTGAGATGAGGATCTATTCTTTACCCAATGTTGTTTCCCCTGCAGCTGTAGTTTGAAAGCATGCTGCTCGCATCTGGAGGTGAGGTTGAGTTGCAAGTTTGATAGCTCTTATGTTATCTTTTGATTATTTTTGTTTTAAACTATTCATCTACCCTCATATACTATCAAAAGAATCAACATTTTTTAAAAAAAATAGTAACCATTGACTGACCTGCCCTTCATGAATTTATTCAATTATCTTCTATACCATTCAAATTAGTGGCCAATTATTACATTTTGCTTTCATGGATTCCAGAGCTGAATTATGTATTCTTGGCTTCATTTTCAAAAGCACTTTCTAATTAGATTTATTGGGATGATCCCCTATTTTAGTGAAAAAAAGTTTATTGCTATCTATTTTCTCCAGGTTATCTGAATGTATATATTTTATGAATTTGCCTATCTCATGATTTATGTCTACTTTTAATCTCCCTTTTAAATATTTTTAATGAAAAAATATTTTATATAGGCTTAAAAAAACTACAGAAACATAAATGATCAATCAATAACATATTTACTCAGTCATAGACCAGTAAATAAAACACATAACTCACAATTAATTAAGATAAAAGAAAAATATAGTTATTCTAAAATTTCTAAAAAGGTTTAGAGTTAATACTGTGGCATTCTGTGCAGAGAATGGAACAGAACTTGGCTGTGGGCAAGGAAATAAAGTCAGATTAATTTGATAATAACATCTTTAGATAAAACAAGTTGGAATAATCAGGATATTTTGTAGAGAGTGGAAGTATTAATTCCTGGTGAGCACCTACATAGATAGGGCAATACAGAATAACATATTCCATTGATTCAATTTTTCCTCCTCCTCCTGAACAAAGTCTCACTTTGAAAGGGACTTATTCAGTAAGAACTGTTGGAAGGGCACTGAATTTGGTTAAGGAAAAAGAAAAAAAGAAATACAAAAGACTAAAAGAAAAATACATGATAAAACATCTCTTCATATTTTCACATTTCCAAAAATACCTTGGTACTTGACTCTTTTGAAATTAAATTTGGTACTCATTAAATTTGGTACTCAGTGCATTTTTTATGCAAAAAATTTGTCCTGGTACTTATTGTTTGTGTGGTACTCAACGCACAAGCTAGAAACTTGTCAGTTTTGGCTGCCTTGTGACTCACTTCCTACCTTGTGGAAAAATTTTGTTTGGTACTCATCGTTTTTGGTACTCATTGGGCCTACCGGAACCAATTAAAGTTGAGTACTAAGCAGTGGCAGATTAAGGCTCACGAGTGCCCTGAGCACTGACAAATCTTGGTATCCCTCTCCTTTGTACATACTGTACAAATCTTCATTTGTTTTTCTCAACTTTGTGATGCCCCCTTTGGGCCTGGTGCCCTAAGCACATGTTTAGTCTGCTTAATGGTTAATGCACCACTGATATTAAGGTACCACTATACATTTTAGACAACTTTTCTGGAATCATATACCAATGGTGCATCATTTTATAAAGCTACTCCTTTAAATTGTAAGAGAAAGTAAATTTCAAACCTTTTAACCACATTTTCTTCTTTAATCCGTTTAAATAATGATCTCTTGCCTTGGGGAGGGGTTGTACTAGGTGATCATGATCCCTTCCAAACAAATATAAAAATCAAACAACAAAAAATGTTCTTGGCACGTGTATCATGCATTTTGTAACTTCTTCTATTTCAAATTTCATACAGTACATTCTAGCAGTCACATATTCATCATTTATACATAATTCATTTTCATTTCATTTTATCATTTTCTATTCCTGTTATCTTATCTATATTAAATCTTTCTCTTAATTGTGTGTGTGAAAACCATTGAAAACTAAGGCCCTCAGCAGTCAATTGTTCTCTTGATTTCATCTTAAGCTCTCTATTTTCCTGTATAATCAAGCCTTTATATGTAACCGTTTATCTTTGACACTGTTTCTTTTCTGTGAAACATTTCTTTGGCTGAAATATGCAAGAGTATTTTTGGGCATAGCCTGGGTTTGTATCTATTCCATATTTGGAATATAGCATTCCTGATAATAACGATTTTTAAAATCTACATTTACTTTAACTTTATCATACCATAAATCAGTGGTGGGATTCAAAACTTTTTACCAACACTTCTGTGGGCATGGCTGGGTGGGCATGGCTTGGTGGGCCTGGCAGGGAAAGGATACTGTAAAATCTCCATTCCCACCCCACTCCAGGGGAAGGATACTTCCTCCATATCAGCTTGGACTCGGTAGGCAGAGAATAGGTGCGGGTGGGGCCAGTCACAGGTAGTATTTACCAGTTCTCTAAACTGCTCAAAATTTCCACTATCGGTTCTCCAGAAATGGTCAGAACCTACTGAATACCACCTCTGCTATAAATCACCATGCCAACCAAACCTCAGACCATGTGCTTCTTATCCTAAGAGTCTTCAATCCCTCCCTCCCATCCAAGGTAAAGAGTCTCAAGCATTCTAACCATGTTTCTTAAGAAAGGTGTTTAAATGCATATGGTCAAATTATTCCAGTTGCCCTCTTTTACACATTTTCCAGATCTGTCCTATCTCATTAAAAAACATCAGATAAAGGATAAGTTAGACCTCATCAGTGTTGATGCAAAGTTGATGTGTTACTCTTATTACACCAGTGTGTAGCATGTCTACATAAAGTATATGGGTGTATTTTAGGGGTGGGTTCCTGCCAGTTCTAACCTCTTCTATAGAAGAAGGTTCCACAAATCCACAGTGCCGTTTAGAACCGGTTCAGCTCCCTCCTCTTGCCCGTCCGCATATCATCAAGATGAAGAGCGTGAGGAGGACTTCTGGGAGTTAAAGTTCACAATTCTTAAAGCTGTCAAGTTTGAACACCCCTGGGTTTTTTTTCTAAAGGGTTAGGGGTGCAAGGGTCTTATAACTTGACAGCTTTAAGATTTGCGTGCTTCAAATGCCAGAGTTTCTGAGCCAATATTTTTGTTGCTAAGCAAAAGCGTTGTTAAACAAGTTTCACCACATTTTATAAGTTGGCCATGCCCACCCAGTCACATGACTGCCAAGCCACTCCCACCCAGTCACATGGCTGGCAAGCCACTCCCACAAAGCAGGCCATACCTACAGAAGAGGTTCTAAAAAATTTTGAAACCCACCACCGTTGTATTTGCTATTTGGTTGATCCTTCACACAATTTCAAAATATCCTCCTAAAGCTCTTCATAATTTTATTTTTTGAATCTCTCTGAAGAGTTTAGTTTAGTTCATTCACAGGTCTATAAGACAAGGAATACAGTTAGTTCTCTACTTACAACAGTTCATTTAGTGACCATTCAGAGTTACAACAGTACTGAAAAAGTACTGGCTGATGATTTTTTTCACATTTACGACCATTGCAGCATGGTTATATACTCAAAATTCAGATGCTTAGCAGCTAACTCACATTTATTAGGGTTGCAGTGTCCCTGGGTCAGGTGATGACCTTTTGTGACCATGTGACAAACAAAGGCAATGGAAAGCCATATTCACTTAATAACTATGTTACTAATGTAACAACTGCAGTGATTCACTTAACAACTGTAGCAAAAAAGGCAGTAAAATGGAGCAAAATGTACTTAATAAATGTCTCACTTTGGGGCTCAATTGTGGTCATAAGTGAGGACTACCTATATTCCCCCCAAACCCCAAAAGATAGCGAAAGAAGTTGCACTATACATGATCAAATGCCTGCAAGATCCAATCAGCAAAATGGGAATTGCTCATCGTGACTAGCCCTCACTGATAAGGAACAGGCATAGAAAAACCAGTTGCATAAATAAACACTTAGAACAGGATAATTATTATTTATACTGAGCTAGTCAATCCCAGTATTTGAGGAAGTCTAATGTCATTATCCTGAATAGTGCTTTATTCGCTTACTGTATTTTTCAGAGCATAAAATGCACCGGAGTACAAGACGCACCAAGATTTTGAAGAGGCAAAAAAAAAATAGTTTTTGCATTTTGCGAACCTCCCAAAAATGGCCCATTTTTACAAAAATGGGCACATTTCCCCCCCCAAAAGCATGAATAGCCTTTAAGGGGCTTGCAGAGTGCTCCTGGAGGGGTGGGGTGGAGCCAAAAACGAGCAAAAAATGGCCCATTTTTCGTAAAAAAAAGGGCATGGATAGCCTTTAGGAAGCTTATAGAATGCTCCTGAGGGCTGGGGGGTGGTATAACTGAGCAAAAAATGGGCTGTATTTTTCTCATTTCTGCCCTCCCCAGTGCCCAGGAGCTCTCTAAAAGCTTCTTAGAGGCTATGCACAGCCATTTTGGTGAAGGGATGGGGTTTCAGGAGGCAAAAAAATGCTGTATTCAGTGTATAAGACGCACCCAGATTTTCAGCCTCTTTTTTGAGGGAAAAAGGTGCGTCTTATACTCCGAAAAAATGGTAATTCTGTTCTCCCTAGTTTGAAAACTTGCTTTAAAAAAAATTCTCCTAAATGTTAAAAGAGACAAACACCTCTTTAGGGAGACTCATCTTTCAGCTTCACAATCATTATTAAAAAGTTGCTGTTTTTCTGCACAACAGATTATGTTAATGATCAGTCTTTAAAATTCTTGCTTGATGGGGAAAAATAAGTAATCACAATTCTATTGCAATAAAGCAGAAGGCGAATTGTAAAACTCTTAAGTTTTGAATAGACTGAGTTAAAATAGTTGTGGATTGATCTTTGATTATCAGCTGCTGCACTAAGTTATAATGCAGACAGCCCCTCTCTGTGGGAGATGGGTGGATAAGAAATGTGAAGTATAAATAAATATAAATAAAACAATCCTGTCTGATGTAAATGAGCTTTCAGATAGATGGGATCTCTTTTCTTCTTCTTTGTAAAGAGATTTGATTTAACGTAGATTTAATGGGTGCTTAGTTGTATAGCCTTTTGGATGGCAGTTGGCCTCCGATTGAGCAGTGCAGGAAACAGCGTAGAAAATGTGCCAGGGTGGAGCCATTATGTTTAGTAACCATTATTTTAAGAACATTTCACAATAGTATGGGAAACCTGTGGCTGGGAGTGCAATAATGAAAAGGCAGGGAAAACTCACATGATGTCACAGCTCCTATATACAATGTGCATTTGTTTTTGCCTTTTGTTTCTATGCTGTGGGAAATTTTTTATCTGGAAGAACACAAAATCATGGGAAGACCCTGCCCGCAATTTGAAATGCTCCAAACAAGATTTATCACTTCAGTGTGCATTAGGCCTCATGTTTCCTGTTTATTCCTTAGCTCCCATTCTGTCTTCTCTTCAGTAGTTATCATCTGTTACAATCCTCTAATTTCCCCCTTTTTTTGAATCCCAAATTATTGGTTTCTGGGCTACAATTAACTTTAGGAACACAGAGCTTGAATAGTGGTTTGCAGATGTCCTCTTTTCCTTCCTTGCTCCTTTCTTCATACTTCAGTGAATGTTTGCATTGTCTTGTATCAACCATTCTTTCTTACCGAGTTTTCTATCCCTTAATCTATTTTTATTTAGAATCCTGTCTAGGATACAACGCCACTTTGATAAAGCCATGTTACATCATACATTATGAGTTTTAATGAAGATTGTTTCCAGGGAATTCCTTTTGTCTTGTTTCCAGAGAAACTGTGTTAATGGAGAGGGTGATACATGCTGTAAGGTTTGGTAAGACCCAATATGATGTAGGGCAGGGGTGTCAAACTCGTGGCGTCACGTCGTCATGTGATGTATCATGACTCCCCCCCCTTTGCTAAACCAGGGGTGGATGTGGCCAGTGTGTGATACATCTGGCCTGCGGGCCATGGGTTTGTCACCCCTGGTGTAGGGTTAACATGTTAGGCTAGAAATCTAGCTTCAGCTCCTTCTCATGCCAAGTAGCTGGTAAAAGATGTTTGTCTATGTCAGCCTCTAGAGCAGTGTTTCTCAACCTTAGCAACTTGAAGATGTCTGGACTTCAACTCCCAGAATTCCCCAGCCAGCAAATGCTGGCTGGGGAATTCTGGAAGTTGAAGTCCGGACATCTTCAAGTTGCCAAGGTTGAGAAACACTGCTCTAGAGTGATTATGGATGAATTACTGTTCAGAAAAAGACAGGGAATTAGAGAAAGATGCCTCTAGGTTCTCCTCATAAAGCAAGCTTTCTCCATCTCATCTGTTCACCATTACCCTAGTGCTCTAGATCTCCTCATTATCCACTGAAGTCTAACATGAGTTTGAGTCTTATAGGATTCTTGCAGGACTACTCCCTTGCAAGAAATAAAATTAAATAATACATTTTATTTTGGTTTAGGCAAAGATCATTTGAGATAAAAATATGCTTGGTTCTTAATTATACATGTACTAACTGCGGCGCGCATACCTTATGCACAATATTGGAAAAAAGAAAATACACAATCAGAGCTAGATATAATCACAAAAGTGTTGGCCTGTGCGGCAGCAGATAAGCTCACTCTTGAATTTAAAAATAAAGGGGAATCAGAATATTTTGAAGTCTGGAACAGATTTTATGACTGGTATAAGACAAGATGACAAGACTGGAACAAACTGTATATATTGTGACTGGACAGAAGGATAGACAATGTATTAAGTAGGCTAATTGTTAATGGTTGAGACTAGCTGTATATAATGTGAATGTATGGTCACTTCGACTGCATTGTTTTAAATGTAAAAATAATAAAAAAAATATGCTCGGTTTGTCTCCTTCCTCCTCCCCTTCAAATTAACTATGCACCTTCCTTTGTTTACTATGGAAACTCTCTGTTCTGAAGGAAGGCAAATATATACATGTCCTAGGATAATGTTGCAGGATCCAATCTGGGTTGGTCATCAGAATCAGAGGTTTAGTCTTCCGAGCTTTCGGAGTCATGCTGGAGACCATCCTCAGGAAGTTCCCTGAGGATGAGCTCCAGCATGGTCCTGATGACTGACCCACATCAGATCCTGCAGCTCTCTGTTCCTATTGTATTTGCAGGAAAGCAGTTTATTTGTTATTTTATTTATTTTCTATAGCTGCCAGTCTCAATCAATGACTCTGGATGGCTTACGAGTCACTCTCTGGAATATTTGCCAGGCCCAAAGAGCATCTCTAAATGGCTTTCTGGAAGACCTGCCGACTCTAATACCTTCTTCCAAGGAAGGATTTATTCAAGGTCAAGGTTTCTGTGGAGAATTTATAGATCCCGGGGTGAAAGTATTTTACTTTACTCTCCCTCTCAGAAGAGGAATGGACTATTGTAGTGTCCTCCAGATGTTGAGGAGTTATAATTTTGAGCACCACACCCCATTGGTTATATCAGTGGCTAGATATGGAGGGAGCTGTAGCTAAGCAATGTTGAATGCTGTATGATACTCTCTCTTGTTCTCAGAATCAGCTATTGATGAGCAGATTCAGTAGTGTTGTTGCAACTCAAACATCAGCTTGGGGGGATTAGCAACAGCTGGATCCTTTCTGCATAGGCATTGGATGGTTTTGCATTGACCCCGCTTCTAAAACAGAATAAATAAACATGTCCACAACAGGCTGAATAATCTTAGTGGGTGGATGAGATCAGGCAAATTGGTCCTTTATATGAGCACGGCAATGGTAGTAGAAGAGTGTTCTAAAGAGATCTTGGTGGCCATGTAAACTGAGTCTCTATTCAATGCAAAAATCTGCAACCATAATAATTCTGATAGAGGACCACCTATTGCATCTATTACAAGACAAACGTCCCCAGCATCTTAACTGTCATGCAGCTTTTAGTATGAGTTTCTCCCAATCTTAGAAATACATATCCTTGCTCGCAACTCCATATGAAAGGACAGTTTAAGTAAATATTATTAATAAATACAAATACAGATAGTCCTTGCTTAGTGATGACAAATGTTCAGCAAATGGAGGCATTGCCTGAGGGCAAATTACAACCAGTCTTCAAAGTTGCAGCCATCCGAGTATCTACGCAGTCATGGCTTGTACTTAAAATGGTAGCAGTGCCCCACGGTCATGCGATCATCTTCTTTGCCAGTTTCCAACAAATGAACCCAATGGAGAAACAGGCGGGGAAGTTTGCAAGTTGCTCCCCTAAGTGGCCCTCGCTTCTATTACTTTTTTTTTTGCCTGAGGAGCCTCTGGGTGAGAGGGTGAGCGTGGGCCCTGCTTATATGCCCCATCGCCGTGTTCACCCGCATGCCCTGTCACACTTGTGCCCTGCAGCAGCAGCACACATCCGAGTGCTTTGTTGTGCTCATGCCATGCAGCAGCATCCACATGAATGCCAGATTATTTGTATCCAGAGTTCAGCCCCCCTCCTGCTGGCACTTGTGTCACATATCCAGTGGTGGGTTTCAAATTTTTTAGAACCTCTTCTGTAGGTGTGGCCTGCTTTGTGGGAGTGGCTTGCTGGCCATGTGACTGGGTGAGCATGGCCAACTTGTAAAATGTGTTGAAACTCACTTAACAACGCTCTTGCTTAGCAGCCAAAATATTGGCTCAGAAACTCTGGCATTTGAAGCACGCAAGTCTTAAAGCTGTCAAGTTACAAGACCCTTGCACCCCTAACCCTTTAGGAACCCTCCCCAGGAGTGTTCAAACCTGACAGCTTTAAGGCTTGTAGACTTCAACTCCCAGAATTCCTCCTCTCGCTCTTCATCTTGATGATGTTGGGACAGGCGGGGGGAGGGAGCTGGAACCGGTTCTAAACGGCACTGTAGATTTATGGAACCTCTTCTATAGAAAAGGTTAGAACTGGCAGGAACCCACCCCTGCACATATCGCACCCACCTACCTAGGCATGTTACTGTGCTTGTTCTGCATGGCAGCACCGACTTACACTCCCTGTCACATAATAACAATCTATATACTAAATATATAGCAAGGCAATTATCAACAACACCATGAATATGATAAATGCACAATTTACAATTAAGAATTCTAGGACACTTTGTGTCATAATGGTGAGACAGTTGTAAAATGAGATTATTTTTCATTAAGTAGGATCCCTTAAAATATTGCATAAAAGTGGTTTTTCTGCTTCTCCAAGTAGTTGGACAGGTGTTATTGGAAAAGAGCTATTTTCCAACAGATTTTAAATGGGAATGTTAAGTCCTCGTTTTAAAAATGCCCTTTGGATGTTTTGTCAGCAAATTGTGCATGGCATGCCTACAGTGTTTAAATGGCACAATTTTTTATTTTGTTTTGCCCGTAATGCAAGGGATTAAGAAAACTCTGAGGGGAAACCCATTTGCAGTGCAACTGGAAGCAAGCAATGGGTCCCTATCCATATTAAGCAACTTTTAAATGATCTTTTAAAAAGTAATCTATATCTCAATGATGTTCAAATGTTGCTTAGTCCCTATGCTGACAGTAAGTACCAGTACATTCTGGGGGGAACATGCTCATTTGTACAGGCCTTCCTTCAATGTTCCTATTTCAGTACCTGGCCTTAATTGAACCTAACCATTCCCAACATCAGACAAACACCTTTTTAGGGGTGATATTTCTATCCTTTCTTTTAATGATTCAAAGTTCAGATAAAATAGATTGCAGTGACCATCAGGTTAAAAGCTAATGCTAATGCCCACTTCATAGTTATTTAAAGTGAGAAAGTGTATGAGTTCTGGCAGAGAATTTGAACCCCATAAAATAACCTCTGATTAATTGCACCTGAAGAGACCCCATATTGATTAAATTGTTCATGTGGTGCCTCCTAGTGGTCACTATAAGCTCTTACAGTTAAAAGAAGTGATATTCTCGTGTGCCTGGAGAGTATGTTCATGTAAATGCAGATGAAAGCCCCAACTGAAGAGATTTCTATATTTTTTCAGGTAGTATGATAATGATAGTTAGATGTATTTTCTGTCCCCCTGGACTCTGCATGGGTTTAACTCTTTCATGTTACTAATAAAAGAGAATATTTGTAGCTCAGGGTTGAAATGAGAGATCCTTGGTGCTCTCTGAGCCTGGTTGATTTCCTGCAGATGTTTCATTACCCAAACTAGGCAACATCATCAGTTCTCTTTCATGTTTCTTTCCTCACTTCCGATGAAGGTAACATACACTGTGTTCCTTCTCATATTTTCTGTATAACAATCTTGCATGGTAGGCTAGCTTGAAGAGAATGAATGTCCCAAAGTCACTAGTGAGCTTTTATGGTTGAAGTTGGAGCAGAATCTGGGTCTCCATATTCTTAATCCAATACTTTAAATCACTCTAATAGTAGAGGTGGGTTCCTACTGGTTCGGACCGGTTCGGCTGAACTGGTAGTAATTTGGTGGCCTGGGTCGCTAGAACCTTTTAAACATTTTGCGCATGCACAGACCTTTTTAGGTACAAATGAGCACCTATTGGTATGCGCACGAGCAAAGTGAGTGTGCATGGGCAAATTTGTTTGCATGCTGAACCGACAGTAATGCTGGTAGCAACCCATCCCTGTCTAACAGAGTGGTTTTCTTTCTTTCTTTCTTTCTTTCTTTCTTTCTTTCTTTCTTTCTTTCTTTCTTTCTTTCTTTTTTTCTCTCTCTCTCTCTCCCCTCCCTCCCTCCACCCCTCTCTCTTTCTGAACAAAACACACAGATGATAGCTATAATATGCCAAATTAAATGAAATTTTCAAATATATAAAAATAATAGGAATTTTCATTGCCAATTATTGTAACAGGAATAATACTCTAAGATCCAATTTTGCACAGCAGTATAAAAATACTAATGTAAACTTTATATCTCAACTCTGTATTTCTATTCGTATTGTATTTTGATTGTCTAAATATGCTGTTACCCATTTTATCATAGTGTTTAAAATCTTATGATACAAATCAATGATTAAGTGGCGAAAGTGTCCAAATTGGAACTAGCGTTGAACTTACTAACTTTGTTCTTTCTTACTGATTTACATGAGTTACGTACTTTCTAAATTTTACTTCAGCTGTTTTATCATTCAATGTTATTTAATTTATTATAATTATAATCTCAAGATGGTTTCCAGAGCTTCTAAAACTGCACTTTTATGCTGTAGCACCATTACTAAGATTATTACTGTTTAATGTGTTAGAATTAAATATTCCAGAATTCCTAGTCAGCATTGGAAAGACTGGGTACTATATACCTCTCCATATGTGCATGCGTTCATGTGTGTGTGTGTGTGCATGTGTGTGTGTGTGCGCACACACACACACATGCATGCACAGAAGTTTGTGTGTTATGCATTTAAATCTGTTCAGCTTTTTTTCCCTTTCCCCCCATTTTAACACATGTTGTTAGGACTTCCATTCACCCCTATATAATGCATAAATATACTTACTTGGACTGTATGCTGTTTTGTAGGTCACAGGACTTTGTTTATCGGGGTTCATGTGCCATTGGGTGGAAGGAAAAGCCATCGCCGCCATAGGCACCGTGGACACAAACATAGAAAGAGAGACAGAGAAAGAGATTCGGGATTAGAGGATGGTCGAGAGTCTCCTTCATTTGGTAAGTCTTGCTTTATTTTTGTATTTTTGAAAAAAAAAAACAGCTCAGTGAAATGTGAACCACAGTAAACAAGAGTCGAAACATTCTAGTCCTTTTGAAATTTTGGACAATAGGGTAATAGTCAGAAGAGGAACACATTAGAGCAGACATGTCAAGGTGACACCAGAGAATATATGATAGTATCAAGTTCTTTTTTCCTAGAACAGGAGTTGGCAACCCATGACTGTGGAGCCATATGTGACTCTTTCATCCCTCTGCTGTGGCTACCTGTTGCCGGTCAGCTCCAGAATTAATAGGGCTTTTGGTTAAGACAGGTAGAGGAAAATGGATGCGATGCTAGGAGGAGACTCTGTGGTGGGGGAACCAGACTTCCGGTCAGCAGAGGAAAAAGGACGCCATACTAGGAGGAGACTCTATGAATGGGGGGATTCCAGTTAGGACCTTTGTGGCTCTTTGAGCGTTTAAGGTTGCCGATCTCTGTCCCAGAACAAAGCAGGGCTGGTATAGCAGGTAAAGCTTGTAAATATTGCTGCATACCTAAACAGCTAAGAAATTATGGCAGACCAAAGAATATTTGTCTGCTATCTTAATTCATAAAAGAGTAATCAGAGTACAGTAGTATATTCCTCAAAACTGATTACAGAAATCCTCCAACCATCGGCATCTCTTTCTTCCTAGGAATTGTTGCTTTTGTCTATCCTTGGTTGAATACTCTGTAAAAACCTGAAAAATGGTAAAATGAAGGCGATACATCAGTGTGAGTGAAGGGCCATTTCCTTACTCAGAAATGAGCCTACCCTATAACAAGTACCTTCTAAAAAGGCACCCAAAAGTACAGCCATGTTTTGTTTATTATTATGAGGCAAATTAGAGGGATTAGGCTTTAAATAGAAATGGGAATATTTTTTTTTGTTAACTTGTGTTAACTTTTATTGGATTTTGCTGTTTAATATGGTGAGCTGAGGATCTAGAGATGATTTTATAGAAAATGGGGTGAGGTATGGAATAAACAAATATTTGGTGTAACAGATTAACAGAGTTGGAAGCGACCTTATAGGTCTTCTAGTCCAACCCCTTGCCCATGCAGGAAACCCTACACCATTTCTGACAGATGGCAGTCCAGTCTTTTTTTGAAAGCCTCCAGTGATGTAGCTCCCACAACTTCCGAAGGCAAGCTTTTCCATTGGTTGGTTGTTCTCACTGCCAGAACATGTCTCCTTATTTCCTGATTGAATCTTTCCTTGGTTTTAAAAGGCAGAGATAAATTTTTAAAGCCGAATGTACTTGTTGGGGATGAAAGGGAAGTTTCTTTTTCTTATTTCCCCTCTTTTGGGTGGGAATTGGGTGGGTTTCTGCAGCTTCTACATTTTTAATGTATTTTGGTATCTGTTTTATCTGTTTAATATAATTAACAACATTATTCAAAAAGAAAACAAAGCACAACCAATCTTTTATATCTCACCTGGACTTGGTCTTCAGACTACACTAACTCCCAAAAACTTATAAACCCTACAGAAAGCATCAAATTCCTTCAGTGGGAACAGCAGAGGATATTGTTATAATGGCTTATGGACGGAGTACGAGAGGTGGGTTGCTGCCAAACCAAGCCCAACCGGTAGTGGAATTCAGGCCTGGGTTGCAGAACTGGCAGCGGCCCAGGCCTGCCACACCCACAAACTGGTTCCCTCGCTGCCGCTTGGCCTCCGCCATTTTGGATTTTAGTGACTGCACATGCGCAGTTTACTGTACATTGTTCTGCACATGCATGCACAGCATGCACACAGCACATGTGGGTTGCGAACCAGCAGTAACGCTGGCAGCAGCCCACCCCTGCGGAATACCATCTTACTAGATCTATGAAGGGACCTATTTACTGGTGCTAATTGTTGCTATTATTTATATGAAAATGGTGGTTTGGAAGCAGGTAGAATAGTATCACATGAGGATTTCTTTGTCTAACAGAATAATAACAGAATAACAGAGTTGGAAGGGATCTTGGAGGTCCTCTAGTCCTGCCTATGCAGAAAACCCTACACCACATCTCCAAGTTCCTTCTGATCACTCCCTACTGTAATTTGAAATTCCAGTGGACCCTTAATCTCAGAATCTGCCCTGATTCTCATGTCTCATTCTTCAAAAGAGGCATTCACTTATTAGCCTTTGGATATTTTATCTCTTCATGCAGGAACATTTATTGAAATTGTGTTTCTAATTTGCAGGGTGGTCTTTTTGCCATATATTTTCTTCTTTAGATGTATATTAAACCCCCCAATACATTATAATGCTTTAGAATTATAGCTGTACGTGGAAAATTTATAAGACATTGATTTATTAACTTACCAGGTTAATGACCCAGCCATCTTTAATTCTTATTTCTCTTCTGAGCTCCTCTTCCCCCGCTTCCTTATTTCTGTTTCATTTCTCTTCTTTATTCCATTTGAACAACAGAACAATTTGTCACTCTGTCTTCTCTTACTGCCAGCTACCTCAGGTAATAAACTGCCTCTCCCCCTTCTTCTTGAATTCCTGCTTCTTTTGTTCCTTCTCACTAGAAGGTACAATGAGTTTGTTCCTCCTCACTGGGAGGTACAGTAAGTTTGAAAGCATTAAATAAACCATCACCATTTTTATTTGCTGATTAGTCTGTACTGTACTAACTTTTGCTGGAAGCCATCCAGGAATTTAAAAAAAACATCTCAACATATTAACACGAATGAAGGCGAATAAACATGTCCCAAGATAATGTTGCTGGATCCAATCTGGGTTGGACACTGGGACCAGAGCAGAGGTGGGTTCTTTCCTATTCGGTTCAGTTCGGCCAGGGGTGGATTCCTGCCAGTTCTAACCTCTTCTATAGAAGAGGTTCCACAAATCTACCGTGGCATTTAGAATTGGTTCCAACTTCCTCCCCCCAGCCGTCCGCACCATGCTTGCCCTGCCCACCACTCACTGATTGGCTGGCTCACCAAACGCCCCACTCACCTCTAAGAGTCCTATCTAAGCCTTAAAGTCTTAGAGCTGTCAAGTTTGAACACTCCTGGGGTTTTTTTTCTAAAGGGTTAGGGGTGCAAGGGTCTTGTAACTTGACAGCTTTAAGTGCTTGAGTGCTTCAAATGCCAGAGTTTCTGAGCCAACATTTTGGTTGCTAAGCAAGAGTGTTGTTAAGTGAGTTTCATCATATTTCACAAGTTGGCCACACCCACCCAGTCACATGGCCGGCAAGCCACTCCCACCCGGTCACATGGCTGGCAAGCCACTCCCACCCAGTCACATGGTCGGCAAGAAGAGGTTCTAAAAAAATTTAAACCCACCACTGAGTTTGGCCAAATAGGTAGTAACTCCAGCAGACATGTAACCATACTGGTTCTATGATCGGCGGTGCCATCTTGATTTTCTGTTCTGCACATGCGCAGAACAATCTTCATTAAAATGTAATTTTTATTCATTTTTTAATGTTGTTCACATGCGCAGATCATTTTAAAGTAGAATGCACGTGTGTATGGAGTGCAGAATTGTTTACTACTGAACCGGTAGTAAAGGCAGCCGGAACCCACCCCTGAACCAGAGGTTTTGTCTTCTGAGCTTTCAGACTTGTATTGGAGCCCGATCCTCGGGGAACCTCTTCCTCCACATTCTGGTGAAGAGAGGCATTCCCTGAGGATGGGTTCCAGCACAAGTCCGAAAGCTCAGAAGACTGAACCTCAGAATATTAAAACCACAAAACCACTAGACATTTACAAATTTAAGAAGTGTCATTTAAGTCTGATATATTTTACATATATATGCAGGGAGAGAGTTCCTTCTGTCTTCCTCTGCCTTGCATATCATATTCACCCAAGCATGAGCCCCATTCGCTTCTCCCAATGGCTCAGTTTTAACAATGAGTTCAGCTTTAACGATTCCAGAGTTGTCCCATGCTGCTATAATGGCATTGTTCCCTGGGAGAAATTTCTAATGGACTTAATAATGATGGAAAGTACTTTTCTGCCTGAATAAGAATATAGCCACTAAAAGTATATAAAGGATGTGAACATTTTTAGTATTATATTAAAAAGACAGATCTTACAAGACCCAATCTAGATTGGGCACCGGGTCCAGAGGTTTTGTCTTCTGAGTTTTTGGACTCGTGCTGGAGGCCATTTTCGGAGAGCTTCTCTGTATGCTTTCACAGAGGAAGCACACAGAGAAGTTCCCTGAGGATGGACTCCAGCAAGAGTCCAAAAGCTCAGAAGACAAAACATCTGGTCCCGGTGACCAACCCAGGTTGGATCCTGCAAAATTATCCTGGGACACGTATATTCGCCTTCACTTGTGACAGATCTTGCAAAAACATGAGTGAATAACAGTACTGTGAAACATACTGTGAATAACAGTATTGCAATGTCAAAAAATATTTTAGTTTCTTAGAAGTGCCAGTGTAATTTCTGGAATAAACTTAACAAATCTTTTATTTTAAAATGTATTTAAAATGATAAGCATTAGAAGTACAAAAGCAAAGTGACATGAGCTATTAGAGTAGGACTTGAAACTGTTAACATCCCTTGCGGACGAATATGAAGGCAGAAAAGGTATCTTTCGCAATCTGTTATTAATAAGAATTAAGAGAATAAAAAGGGTCACAAAAACCAACAGGGGGTTAATTTAAAAAAAAAAGATGCATGTGAGTTTGTTTTATACAAATTGGCAATGCTGGGGAATCCTAATCTGGAAATTTCCCTCCCCTCTTTCCTGTATGTCACTCATCACTTTAAAACAGATGTTTGTGTTGAGTCATTATGAGTATTGTTCAGATTTTTTAAATGAAGAAATTTACAAATCTCTCTTGAAAGGAAATCTACAATGCAGGTAGTCCTCAATTTATGACCACAATGGAGCCCAACATTTATGTTGTTAAGTGAAAAATTTGTTAAGTGAGTTTTGCCCCATTTTACAACTATTCCTCCCATAGTTTTTAAGTGAATCGCTGCAGTTGTGAAATTAGTAACCTGGTTGTTAAGTGAATCTGGCTTCCCCATTGACTTTGCTTGTCAGAAGTTCGCAAAAGGGGATCACTTGACTCTGGCACACTCCAGCTGTCATAAATGTGAGTCAGTTGTCAAGCATATGAATCATGTATCCATGGGGATGCAACAACCGCCATAAGTGCAAAAAATGGTCATGTCACTTTTTTCAGTGGCGTTGTGACTTCGAATGGTCACTTAGCGAACTATTGTAAGCCAAGGACTACCTGTACATATATGGAAAGCCTGTTTCATAACTAAGTCTTCAGCAAAGTGAATGGGCCCAATGGTGGCTTTCAAAATTTTTTAGAACCTCTTCTGTAGGTGTGGCCTGCTTTATGGGAGTGGCTTGCCGGCCATGTGACTGGGTGGGAGTGGCTTGCCAGCTATGTGACTGGATGGGCGTGGACAACTTGTAAAATGTGGTGAAACTCACTTAACAACATTCTTGCTTAGCAACCAAAATGTTGGCTCAGAAACTCTGGCATTTGAAGCATGCAAGTCTTAAAGCTGTCAAGTTACAAGACCCTTGCACCCCTAACCCTTTAGAAAAAAACCCCACAGGTGTTCAAACTTGACAGCTTTAAGACTTGTGGACTTCAACTTCCAGAATTCCTCCTCTCGCTCTTCATCTTGATGATGTGTGGACAGGCGGGGGGAGAGAGCTGGAACCGGTTCTAAACGGCACTGTAGATTTGTGGAACCTCTTCTATAGAAGAGGTTAGAACCGGCAGGAATCCACCCCTGATGTGGCCTGATATGACAGCCTTTAATCATATAGAAGATAGGAAAATATTTTCTATTTGGATCCCTGGTTAGTTTTGATCAAACCATTAGAAACATTCATGTAGACATGCCTAGGATTTTGCTGTAAAAATCAAATCAGAAATGATTACAGTTTTCTTATAAAACTGAATCTAGTATAACCTATTTACGTGGCCTTAGATTATACTGATTGGCTATCCCATATTTATTTTTTATTTATTAAATTTACATGCTGCCTATCTCATTACTCCAGTGATTCTCATTGCAAAATGATAAAAAAGATAATACAAAATGGTTAAAATTATGTAAACTTAAATAGAGACTAAAAATCAAGAGGGCAGAGTGAGATGGGAGTGACATTAGAATAATGCAGTGAGCCCTGATTGTTTGCTTCCCGGCAAGTCTTTCATAAATGTTTTATTGTTGCCACAGGAGCTCATATTGTCTTTTAGATGAAGGTATAAAGCCAAAGGGACACGATGGCTCAATGGCTAAGATGCTGATCTTGTCAATCAGAAAGGTTGGCAGTTCAACGGTTTGAATCCCTAGCGCAGTGAGTGAGTTCCTAGCTTCTGCCAACCTAGCAGTTTGAAAGCATGTAAAAAATGCAAGTAGAAAAAATAGGAACCACCTCTGGTGGGAAGGTAACAGCGTTCCGTGCGCTTTTGGCATTTAGTCATGCCGGCCACATGACCACAGAGACGTCTTTGAACAGCGCTGGCTCTTTGGCTTTGAAACGGAGATGAGCACCGCCCCCTAGAGTCATGAATGACCAGCACATCTGTGTGAGGGGAACCTTTACCTATAAAGCCAAAACATGCATTTCTTGTTCTCAAATAGTTGGTTGAAAGTATCCAATGCAATTTTGCTGAGGATGGTGATGAGTTCCTGAGAATGATCTTTTAGTATTCTTTAAACCATGGGGTAAAACATAGAGCAATAAATAAGATGCGATGCAATTGAGATTTAATAATAGGAAATATTAAATAAGGGGAAACAAAAATTTCAGTTTGACTGTTTACCATGGTGTTGTGTCTTGACACCAAGTAAAGACTCCTTCAAACTTGACTCCTTTCATTCCCATATAGTTTTCTTTGCAGAAAGGGCTTTGTCATCAAATGCTTCTGGGATGGTTTTTTTTCCCATCTAACCCAGCATCCCAATATTTGATTAGCCTGATCCAACATAACAGAGATCAATCCAGTGCTGCTAGCTGCTGAGATATCTTCATATAGTACAGGCCATACAGAGAAATTGAATTCAAGTGTTCTGCGTTTTAAATTTCCATTCCCTCTTCCTGAGTAACATTTATTATCATCTTAATAGACATGATATTTCCTCTGTCATATTTTAGTTTATTGCACTTAAAAAAATCATACAAAGTCCCATACAAAGGTTTTCCTCTTGACAACTGGAAAATTTGGAAATTTGCCATGTTTTATAATCAATCTTTTATTGATAAGCATAAAAGCACTTACATAAGAGGGACAGACCTCTCCCTGCAGAGAAAAACCCAGTGTGAACTTTACATATAACAGTTTTTTTCCCCCCATTGATCCATGGTTTGTTCATAATGGGCTCATTAACCAGGCTGTTAATTTGTGGTTGGCCTTCTGAGTCATTGCCTTTCTTTGGAATCTGTTTCTGAATCTGTTTACATGAGCACTGAATCACAGGCTATTGTTAACTGCCCACAATGATTTCTGGCTTCTGTCATAAGGATGACAGTAAGGTAAGAAGATACTCTGCATCTTCTAGAAAGTTATATCAGTATTGTTTACATGATAGCCCAGATGAAACATTATTCATCCCACCAAGCTATTTGTGTACAGCAGAGCTATTGAGTGGCACACAATTATTTTGCCACTGACATTGGAAACTTTCTTTGGGGCATTTAAGTGATTAGCAGGTAGCTTAAAAACAAATTAAAAAAGGCTAAACAAGAATATGTTTCTCAGGCTACCTGTACAGTTTAGAATTCTGTGTTATCATGTTCCGTGAATAATGCCTGAATAGGTTTGGCTAATGTTGGGTTGATTGGCTTTTTAATATGAGTTACCAAAAGCTCACTTGCTAACTGATAGAAGAAGCAAGTTATTTTTTGGTTTTCTCATTTTCACCCCCACCCTCCCAGAAAATATTAACGGAAATTGCTTAGAAATGATACACAGATTTTTCATGAGAAAAAAAATGAGGCAGAAAAGGCATGGAATGGCCTTGTACTTGAAAATATGAGAATGTTACAGAAATGAAAGTGGAAAAGTCATCCATTGTCATTGGTATCAATGTGAACTGAAAATAAAGTACATATAAAGTATCAGAATTATTGATAAAATAAATAGGGAAGTCTTGCAGATGTCCACAGATGATTTATTCAAATATTAATCCAGATATTAAAAAGAAAAAAAAATGGGATTTTTATTGTTGGAATTAATCAGAGATTTGCAGGACGTTTTTGTCCATGTCTGAGCCATAGTGAGTTCACTGGAACTTACTCACTTTGCTTGGTGAAAGGAGTAGGAGAGGATCTGTATACCACTGGTTTGCCCTCTTTATTTACTGGGTCAGTTTTATGAACAGTTGATCAAATCACTGCTTCTCAAGATCTCAATGTATCAATAGCATTTTGATTTGTCAAAATATGAAATATATGAATACATCCTGATTTATAGAAATTTCACTTGGTGCTGCAGGCTGAGTTATCCCGTTTCCTGTTTATATCACTGGAATTTTTGGTATACTTGTTGATGCTAGCAAAACTCTTCAGAGATGTGGGTATTTTGGCACACTCAAACACACTCTGCTTTTTACTTAATCCTCTTTCATGCATTTAATGTTAAGCTCTCTTTCATAATCAAATCTACGTCATTTGGGAGCCAGGCTATAGAGTATTCTCTTTTTAATATTTAATTGCTATTGGCTACTACATGAAAACAAATTTTTCCTTGAAGAATGTTGACCTGAAAAATAGGATTCCAAAATTCTCAGATGTACTTATATATGGAGGTTTTTTTTTTAAATACAGAGTAATGTGTGCATGTGCACAGCTTTTACAGATGAAATGTCATACTGAGAAAGGACATAAAGATCTCTGCATCAATTTTGACAGCAGGATTACTCATCAGGATCAGTTGTAGAGATAAATAACTGATGTCAGGCATTGTAGTGTTTTATGTACTGTAGAAACCGTTGCACTTAGAGAAAGCTGACAATGTGGTTACAATCCTTTCTTATCAATTGTTGAAAGACAAGTCTATTTATAGAGACATGTAGTTCATTTTTTTTATTTTCATGCCTCATCTCATTATATCAAATTAACTAAGGCAAGAAAAAGTATGTAGAATGCCCTCTATTGTTAGCCGTCTCAGGTAAACTAGACAAGAAACTAGACTAGATGAATTAATAGTACTTTATTGAAAGGCTACATTAGCAATAGCATTTAGACTAATATACCTCTTCACAGTGCTTTACATCCCTCTCCAAATGGTTTACAGCATAAAGGTAAAGGTAAAGGTTCACACATATGTGCTAGTCATTCCCGACTCTAGGGGGTGGTGCTCATCTCCATTTCAAAGCCGAAGAGCCAACGCTGTCAGAAGATGTCACCGTGGTCATGTGGCCGGCATGACCAAATGCCAAAGGCTCACAGGTGGTCCCTATTTTTCTACTTGCATTTTTACATGCTTTCAAACTGCTAGGTTGGCAAAAGCTGAGGCAAGTAACAGGAACTCACCCTGTTACGCAGCACTAGGGATTTGAACCGCCAAACTGCCAGCCTTTCAATCGAGAAGCTCAGAATCTTAGCCACTGAGCCACCGCATCCCTATGAGAGTCACATATTGCCCACAATAATCTGGCTCCTCGTTTTATCCACCTTGGAAGGATGGAAGGCTTAGTCAACCTTGAGCCAGTGAGAATTGAACTGCTGGCTGTGGGCATGCAAAACTGTATTCTAACTACTGCACCACCACGACTCTTAACATTAATAGAATCTTGCAAGTCTGAAAGGACAAACTTCCCGCCTCCAAACTGATAATGCATTTGATTCCGCTCTTGGCTTAGCCTGGTCCTCTCCTACAGCTGTTTGGAAATAATAATGTTAAGCTCCCCTTATCCATAACAAGAAAATCCTGACTCAGATTGTGCCTTTTAAGAACACCGTTAGTGACACAAATGTCTTTTTCTCTTGGCCTTCAATTATATATTTCCATTAAAAAAAAAGTCCCCATACTGTCAGTACATATTAGTATCCATGTATAAATTTAGGGTTTGGGGGAAATAACCTAATGCAAAAGGGAAAAACAGCATCTTCTTTCCAAATGACCTGGAAATACTCAAGGGTCTGACAGTGTTAAGCAAGTATGAACCTCTTCCCTATGTAAAACAAGCTTCTGGATCTCTTTGAAAGTCTATCTAAAAGGAGTAGGATAAATGTGTGATGAATTTGATAATATAAGGGTCAACTTGACATGGCTAGGTGTTTGTTTTGGAAAGATCTAGGTTACATTTTCAAAAGTTAGAGAGGAAGTTATATGTGTTTTAAATACCTATTTCATAACTATCACCTTGGTAACAACAATTGAAAAAAATATTATGAAATTTTCAGCTGAAGATGTTAAAATTCCCAGCATATAAGGAGTTGGGCATATAGCTATTAAAGCATTGTTCAGTTGTTAAAATGTCATTTTTAAAGCCCTGGATCTTGCCAGCTTGGAAGATTTTTTAATTAATTCATACTCCCATCACATTCTTCATGAAGCTAAATTTATAGGCATATACTTGTTCAGACCAGAAGTGAAGGATGCCACCCTCATCCCAATATTCCTTCATGCTTTGGAAGAGGGCAGTCTCTAAAGCAAGTTTTGACTTGCATAAATTCTCTGTTCAATCATGGATTTTGTGTTATGCAGGTTTTCCACCAATGGTGAAAAAAAAGTACTATTCAAGTAAATGTGACTAGAGTCATAATTTAAGCTTTGCTGCCCAACGTGGTTGGGGTGGAGATTGAGCAAACAGATTAGGTGTACATATAAATTTTAGGTAGAACAATTCCTATGCTCAAAACCTTCTGATATGTTAAGTAAACTACCTGTTAAGGTACAGTAGAATTTAAGGAGTTTTTCCATTTGATTTTGTTCCATTCTTTATTTCATTCAGAGATGCTTGCTTAGAAAGATCATAGTGCTGCTCCAAAGCAAAACAATATATGCTGTGTGTAAACAGGAAATAAGCTTGTGTAATATATATATATATATATACTATGTTTCCCTGAAAATAAGACTTGCCTGGATAATAAGCCCAATGAGTCAATGTGCTAAAATAAACCCTCCCCCCAAAATAAGTCCTCTCCAAAAATGTTATAACACATCAGCAGCCATGAGGTGACCACACTTGCCACCTCTTGCATTTCAAAAATACTAAGACCTCCCCGAAAATAAGGCCAAGTGCTTATTTTGGTGTCAAAAGAAAATAAGACCCTGTCTTATTTTGGGGGAAACATGGTATGTAATGAAAAAGAGTATAAATTTAACAGAGCAATAATAGATTTCACAGACTTTTCTAGCATGGTATATCAGGGCTGGCTTAACAGCATTATGGGCCCCAGGCAAAGCAGTATGCTAGGGCTCCTACAACAACTACTCACAGGAATAAAAATTAAAATGGTCGATAAAATTAAACATATATTTATTTTATTAGCACTGACAACAAAATCGGTGTTGAAACATTAAAAACATGCTCTGCAACAACAACTAATCAACATGATAAACATTTAAACAATACACGAAGCTTGAAAAATACAATAATATTCAGTAAGCCATACAGTTGCTGTATTTATATGATACAAGGTGCATTGAAGGGTCAACATACACAGCGGATCTTGACGTTGCGATGACACAACATGCAATCTTGGAGCTCCAGGATTGCTGTCGATATCTCTGTTGCTGGACAGTCCTTTTTGGATTTAAATCGTTCTGAAGGAACAGTGATAGAGAAGAGCATGTCCTGCTGATCTCAGGGACATCACAAAGTCCCTGATTGATCCAGGAGAAAGCTCTTTTTGCTGGCTACAAGAGAAGTAGTCAAAATGGCTGCAGAAAATTGGGACAGTCCCCTAAATGGAAGCAAAACAGGAGAGACAGTGTGTCGGAATGGTGAGAAAAATCCTTATTATTAGAGAAGAGAAAACCCAAAAGACTTAGTTAAAATAAAATTGAAGACAGAAGGAAGTAAGCAGCGAATTAACCCTGGTTTAAAACTATCGTGTTATCTTTTTCACTTTAATTTTGTTTGTTTTGTATAGATGGCCTTTTTACAAATGCCTCTTACTTTTAAACTGGACTGGTCTTTTTTTCCTTCTTCCTCTATACTTCTTCTGTTTTTTGTATTTGTGAATTAAAAGTTTCTTTCCTCGCAAGACTTGCAAGGCTCAGCTGGATCGTAATCTTTAAACATTCTTTTCTTCTGTTGCGGAGTTCGGAGCTTAGAAAGAGAGGCAAAAACAGAGGAAAAGAATGTAACACTGCCATCTAGAGGCTAGAAGCTTGGCAACATCTGATAATGCAAAGATATTGGCTTTGTTTACTGAAAGGGTCAGTAGTTATACAGGTGTTTCTTTGAAGGAAAGAGAAAGCTTTGACCTGAAAAACTTTACTGAATTTGTTTGAAACCTAGCAAAAGCCTTGGATGTTTTAGTTGTGGTGTCTATAACCTGGAAATATGCCCAATATGAAGAACAAAAGGGATTAACATTGCAAAGAATTATGCTAGAAATTCAAAAAGTCTTAATAATCACAGAGCGAATTAAAAGAGAATTGAAATTATAGATCAAAATACAGAAAGTACGGAGGGAAAAGTTGAGAATATTTATAAAACAACGATGAAATTTGAGGACAGAGTTCAAAAAACCACAGAGACATATGAAAGTGATAAGAAAATTGTTGACACTGACAGCAAATCGAGAGTGGAGGGAAATGATAAGTGCGAAATATGGAAAGGAGAGATCGATGAACTGGACCTTTATTTCAGATGTCAAAATATAGATGAAGAAAGGGGAAAAATTTGGCAAATAATGAGAGTAATTTCGGCAGAAGCACCAGCGATAACAAAAATCAAGCTGATGAAAGGAACAGATTTCGAATCTTTATAAGATATGCAATGAATAACAAATTGTCAAGAGAAGTCCACATAAGACTTATCAAGAAAACACTTAGAATGCAGATTTTACAAATGGCAAGAGATATTGGACTACACTATTTCTGGAAGGATACAGGATGATGAAATGAAATGTCACAATGAAATTTAGTTAAATGTATTTAAATTTTGAATACTATGTATAAGACAAGGTAATAATAGCTATAGCCAAATAAATGATTAATAATGATAATAAATCATTTACATATACTAGATTTATAATATGAAATTTTATACAAACTGTGAGGATGATGGAGATGATGTTGAAAAACCTTTTTATAAAAGATAAATAATTCTATATAAAATAGAATATAAAGATGTAATATCATTGGATGATTTCAGGTTGATGTAATGAAATGCCATAATATAAATTTACTTCAAATTTAATATTTCATATAAAAAGGATGTAATAATAGCTATGCTTAATGGATGTTTAACAATTATAACAATTTGTATACATGTATATTAGATTGATGATACTAATGGAAAAAACATGGAATTGAAAATTAGAGAATGATATCAATGCTAAAATAATAGAATGATTTAGAATAGGATATAAAAAATCTTTATTATTGGATATATTGAAGATGATATAATGAATCATAATATAAATGGATACATATTTAGAATATCTTATTTAAAATGGAGAAACAATAGTGATAAGCAAACAAATGAAGTATAATAATAATATATACAAAGCTATTTGATTGACTATATGTGAATTTTGATAAAGCTCAAGTGATGACTATGGAAAGGATGCAGAAAAACCTTGTAACCAATCAACACACTGTATGCAGTTGAAGAGGTTTTTATGTTATATGTTTTGTGTGTTTGCGTTTGTTTAAAAATAAAAATTTTACTTAAAAAAAGATTAGTATGGGGCCCCTATGCTCATGGGGCCCAAGGGCAAGTGTCCACATGTTAAGACAGCCCTGTGCTATCTGCTTCTTAAGGAACTGTTCTTGAAAAAGAGATGGAGAAAAGAAAGCAGTCTACACATTGTTTTGATTTTCTGATTCTGATTATGTAGCATTTAACGTGCCTTTTCTTGATAGACTCCCCAAAAGATCATGGAATATATCAGTAATATTTTTTGTACTACACATAGATTTGAGGGTAAAATATTTTATCTGAGGTTTTTCTCATACCTTTCTTAAGGTTTTCTGTCTTTTTAAGATGCTTCCTGAAAATAGTACTCCGTATTCACATTTTATCCTTTGTGATAATTTTGGCTTGAACAACTTAAAGAGCTTAACAACATAGACATCCATTTGGCTGGATTTTATAGCAGGCTAAACTTTATTCCTCAGGCTTATTTAACATATGGCTGTAGGGAGTCCATAGAAGAAGAGCTATTTTTGTATGATTAAAAATTCAGAGTAACCTACTTTAAACTCATAATAAATTGGGTCCTTGTTTGGAACTTCCCCTATTCATTCTTCGGAATCCTCTGTGCACATTCATTTGTAAGTAAGTAAGTTATTTTATTTTATTGATTTAAATCTGTGTCATGATCAGTTTTCATTCCTACAATAAAATGTAACCAGTATGCTGGAATATTAGTGTTTTAAGCAGTATTGTTTAATGAACTGTCATCATGCTTATTTTATATATTCTTTTTTACTGTTATTTTTACTTTATTGTCACAGAGTATTATTTACATTTATTTTCTTTCTCTGCCTTGCTAACTGAAAAAAAAATCACAATTTCATGCAGATGACAATGTATACTAAGTTATGAAAGCTTGTGCTATTATAAGTATTCTACTTCTTTTTAAGCTCTTAAGGATGATTTTGTTGTTGTTGTTATTGACTCAGGAAAGGATTTTTTTTCTGGTCAAGGACAACATTTTATCTTTATCAAAGAGAGTGGTAGGGAACTGCAAAGATATATTTGGGACTACAAAGTTACTAGGAGACACAGCATCTTTTGCTAGCTTTTTGTTTTGGGAGAATTTGTGGGAATTAATTCAAAATAAAACAGAGATTCATGAAAGCTTAAAACACCTATTCTGCACCTCTTGGAAGAAAAAAAAATACTAAATACCTACAGAGCACTTATGGATGCTCCAGGTACCATAGAACAGAGGCGAGAGGCATTCATACTAGTTGTACACTAAAATAGCTATTGTTTTAGGAACTAACTAAAACTGAGACAAAATGGTAGTAGTAGTGGTTTGGTAGCATCATCAGAAAATGAAAAAGAGATGTGGTCCCCCTCCCATTGTCAGCTCTTCAGGGTAGACCAAATTAGAAAACTACTAGCATGTAGTTCAGAATTACTTTTATTGTAATGCTATAGTAACAGAATCTAGCATGTCTAGATGCACTCCTTTTTATCTTCATGTGAACCTGGGAGAGGGTAACCTGAGAAGTTTACTTATGATATTTTCTTGGCCACTTTTTTCTGACTCTTGCCTTGGTAGTGTTGTGGCTCACATGCCTATGGGAGTACCTTTTACCATCACAGTAGATGCTCTTCTTCCTGTCCTTCAAGGCCATTCCTTCTGTCCTCATATCTCCTAGTCCTTTCCCTTGAAGATTCCTCCAAGAGGTGCAAGGTCAGCATCTGTCCTCAATCAAGTTCATGCCCATGCTAGGTTTAGCCTTTGAATGGATCAGTTTTATGATGGACTTCGGCATGGATTTGCAAACCAGGTGGTCCTCCAGTTACAACCATTTGTTCAACCACTATTTAATCTTATGATCACTGAACAAAGGGGGCAATGACTGATTCTTGAAGTTCCAGCCATTGCAACATCCCTGGAATCATGTAATGCTAAGTTCCAATGTTCCCTGCCAGTTCCCCAAAAGCAAATTCAGTGGGAAAGCCAGCAAGAAGTCAAAAGTCACACTTACGTGAGGTCCTTACTTAATGACTCATATGATTTTCACTTAACAATGGCAGCAGGTATTGATGGAAAAGCTGTCAGCAAATGATGTGGTTACATGAAGCCTGCCCATCTGCCATCATAACCTGAGGACTACCTGTAATACACCATGGTTATCCATTTGTAATTGTTGTTGCAATTGAAAAAATGTATCCATCTTTATTTTTGCCATCTCTCAAATTAGCTCTTTCCTCCTCATTCTGTCCAGGGGTGGTATTCACTTACTTTCCCTCCCGGGTTCGCAAATGTGACCGTGTGTGCGCTCAAGTTGGCTTCACTCACACGTGCCACCTCTGTGCATGCGCTCAGCCTTCCACGCCTAAATGGGATGCCATAGAGCCGGGGTGGGTGGGTGGGGCCACCCACGATTTCCGCTACCATTTTGAGTGAACCAGTCCTAACCGGTAGAATGTCACCTCTGATTCTGTCCCATTCTATGTGAATAGCTTAGCATAGCTGTGTTACAAGTGTACCACACTACAGAAACTGATGGAGGCTTCTTACTCTTTGGCAGCTGGGAAATTAGGTTTCTCATCGCCATGCAGTAAAGCCATGCTTTAAGAGTGCACCATCACTGTAGCTGAAGACCCTTGGTTGCTGCTTTGCCTTGAATAAAGAATGGCTCTTGTGCAATTAGGACAATCTTGTCCATGGCGAAGCAGAGTGGCAGAAACCGCAGCCATCGTTTTGTGTTTTCCAGAAATGCAGATCCTATTCAGAGTATAATGATCGAAGAGATGTTTCTTTTTTGAGACTGCTGAGAGGAAGCAACAACCCTTTGGGTGTTGAGATAACAAAGAACGCTGTGAATATTACCTGGACATAATTTGTTATTTAATACCTCAGAGGCAACACAAGAAGGAGCTTTCCCTCTGTAACACACTGACATCCTGTCTATCTTGCGTTAACACAAGCTTTGGTGCAGTCATCTGTTAAAATCTGGAACAAGCTTCAAGGGACATTTACGTACTCTCTTATTCACTCAGAGAATTCATTTGAGCCACTTTGACATACTGATTAAAAGGCAGGCCTAGAAAACAGGAGAGTGAGTTCCAGGCAGCAAAATCAGCTGACCAACTTTGGGCCAATTGCTCTCTCTCTCTCTCAGCCCAACTCTCCTCACAGGTTTGTTATGGAGGCGGGAGAATCGGATTATGTTTACTTGCTTTGTGTTATCTAAAATTTTATAATTATTCCAGCAACAATTATAGGGAACTATGCTACATTTGCATAAACATCTCTTAACAACAAAGTATGTCAGCAGAAAGCATTATTATTTGAGTAGGCATCCAGTTGTGCACAGAATTTTGCTGTCGTCTTTTACTTCCACTCCAGGGCTGTTTTTATGTCTGTTGGTCTATAGAGCCCATTTGACAGGTTTGTGAGTTCATAGAGTTTGCAGTAAACCATTAGACAGTTTGTGTTTGCTGTTCTGGCTAAGAGCTGAGATCAGAGAACTGTTAGTCAGTAAGTGCTCACTTAAAACTCAACTGACAGCTAGTTTGGTGTAATGGTTAAGGCATCAGTCTAGAACAGGGATCCTCAACTCCTCATGGACTGGCACTGGTCCATGGCATGCCGGTAACTGGGCTGTGCAAACAAACAAAGCCCCATCTGGGGGATGCAGGCAGCACACGAAACCACACCCTATCCAGTCTGTGGATAAATCTCTCTCTATGGAACCAGTCCCTGGTGCCAAAAAGGTTGAAGGCCTCTGGCCTAGAAACCAGGAGATTGTGTGTTCTACAGCAGTCTTACTTTAGGCATGAAGCCAATGGAGTGATTTTGTACTAGTCACTCTCTCTCATTCCTAGGAAGGAGTCGAGGACAAACCTTGCCAAGAAAACTGCAAAGATGTGTCCAGGCAATATCCAGGAGTTAAAAACTGACTTGTGGGTACAAATAATAATAATATAAGCTCAGTTACCAGCTCGTAACCAAGATCCATCCCTAAAACACATTTACCCTTTGCACAAATATAAAAGAGAATACATTGAGAGCCTTTCCCCCTGTTTTTGTGCTTGCTGTGCTCTGCTACCTTTCAAATGCCTGGCATGCTTGCATGTTCTCCATTCGACTCCTTGACTTAATCAGATCAGCATGGAGCTACAGCAGGATCCCAGGAAGTAGGAGGTAGGGTGAGTCAAAACTCCCCTATAATGACGGCCCAGACCGCCCCTATGAGCACAAGGCAGTGAGGCATTGCTCTTTTGTGAAGAGTCTTTCTCTGCCATAGAACGTGGTGATATGCCAACATTGTTCAGACAGTTCTTTCTATTTCTTGTGTAGAAGTCCTTCAGTTCATGACTTTCTCCAAAACAAAAACGACTGCTTTAATAGAAAACTCAGTTACGTACTTGTCTACTGATTTAATTCCTGCATTTAATTCCTATTGGCATTATATTTTTTGTGATGCTCACTGCTTCTCAAAACATGAAACCTATCAATTTTAAAACCAAACTAAAGAACTTGAAGAAAAGAACTGGGATCTAAAAGAAACAGTGGGAAGTAGAGAATAACCACCAGAAGCCAGCATGTATTTTCAAACCAGATGTCCATGTAGTGTCGTGTCTCCCCCTAAAAAAATGAACATTTACATTCCTCTTCCTTTCTTGTAGGGATGTATAAAACTTGCCTCAGGACCATGCCGAATTTCCTCTGGAAATTAATCCTCTGGAAAGTAAATCCTTTAAATCAGAAGTAGATCAAAGTATTCTGGACATGGCGTTGCAGAGGGAACAGATTTTGGGGGGCTGAATCACAACGGACCCCTTCAGACTGCCTCCAGTTCATCAAATCACCAAATAGTCCCCAGAATAAAATAAAGATGAATTTTAAAATAATCCAGAGAGAAGGGAATATTCCACACAATATTTTTTTTCCTAGTCAATGAATTTTGCTTATCCTTAGTTTATTCTTGTTGGACATCCACACATTCAATTCATTTTTAAAGCAAATGTGATTGCAATTATTCATTGTCATGTTTAAATTCATCTTACATTTATAGTGAACATTTCCCCTCCCCAGTGGAAAGATAAAAATAATTCAGGAACTAAAAGAACTCTTAATAGGGGCCACATCAGTAGTGGGTTTCAAATTTTTTTAGAACCTGTTCTGTAGGTGTGGCCTGCTTTGTGGGAGTGGCTTGCCAGCCATGTGACTGTGACTGGGTGGGTGTGGCCAACTTGTAAAATGTGGTGAAACTCACTTAACAACACTCTTGCTTAGCAACCAAAATGTTGGCTCAGAAACTCTGGCATTTGAAGCACACAAGTCTTAAAGCTGTCAAGTTACAAGACCCTTGCACTCCTAACCCTTTAAAAGAAAACCCCCCTGGGGTGTTCAAACTTGACAGCTTTAAGACTTGTGGACTTCAATTCCCAGAATTCCTCCTCTCACACTTCATCTTGATGATGTGCGAGCGGGCGGGGGGAGGGAGCTGGAACCGGTTCTAAACGGCACTGTAGATTTGTGGAACCTCTTCTACAGAAGAGGTTAGAACTGGTAGAAACCCACCCCTGGGCCACATCTACTTTAACAATTTCTATCTACATCAGGGATAAGCACTAATATGACCACTGACATTTCTTCTGCACTAGCCAGGCTCTGTCCATTCTATTAAGTGCTTGAGGTATTTTATAGAAATCATTAATAAAATGGTGTAGAGTGGTGCAGTGGCCTAGAGGTGGAGGTCTCGCCTCACAATAAGGAGGTTGTGAATTCGATAGATTCCTGTAGAGGCAGATATTTCTCTGGGCATCATGAGAATATGTCTGCTGAACAAAACTCCTCATTGGTGACAGAAAAGGCATCCAGCCATTAAAACACTCTGCTAGTTCCATTCAGATGCCCAGACTCCACCCCATAAGGGATTATGGGGGTCGTCAAAAGAAGAAGAAGAAGATTAATAAAATGGTGTGGGTGTAGGGGTTGGTCTAGTGCTCTGTTTGGAAATACCTACTCTGAAAAGAAAAGAGGTGAGCTGGGATGTTGGATGGGATGGTACAAGGAAGCATATCCTTGTCTTTTAGTAAAGGGATATTTTTCATTTATGTTACTAACTTATCAACTGAAAAATCTCTGACAAATGGCAATCATTTCGTGAATAAATGAATGAATATACTTCAAATTTTACATTGGTCCTCTATCATATAATGTTTGGCTTCTATGATGCATATAATGTTTCTACCAAATCATAATGCTGGCTATTCAGCTCCTTTGGTGAGCTCATGTCTTCTGATTAACTTTCTTAGTGCTGCTCTTTTTCCTCCCTAGATACTCCTTCACAGAGGGTGCAGTTTATTCTTGGAACAGAAGATGATGATGAGGAGCACATCCCACATGATTTATTCACCGAGCTTGATGAACTTTGTTTGCGAGAAGGAGATGATGCCGAGTGGAGGGAGACTGCCAGGTAAATGAGATGTTTTTTCTTCCACATAGCCCATTGCTTAAGATCCAGTGAATATCAGCAGTAAAAAAATAAATATCCATTTAGATTTAGTAATAGCAATAGCACTTGCCTGATATTTTTTTAAGGTATTGGCCATGTAATGTTCTCTTTTCTGTTCTTCAGTTGGTTTTCCTTGTAGGTCATTTGGTATTTCTGGTATTCAGTAAACCTGCGTGGTGTAATATTGTAAATATACTAGACAGTTGAAGAAGCACAAAGGGCAATTGTTCTTCAAATATTCTTCCAATGCCCTTTTTTTCCTCCTTCAACTGTGTGATATATTTGCAATATTCTATATCAATTTATGCTTTTTGGTAACTAGAGTCTGTCAATGTTCCCGTGTGGATAAAGGGCATGATCTATTGTCGTTATTTTTCTAGTCTTCTTATTCAGAGTTTTTAGTTCCACTTGAGTCCAATCTACTATTCCAGCTGTGAATCTAATGAATCTAATGAATTACCCAGGTGTTAATTGACTTGAAAATGTTTCCTCCACTGAATTTAGACTTTGACTTGCTTCAAGCAAAAACCATGCAGTTCATCTTCAGCTGGTGCTGACCAATTCTTGATCTTCCTTGCCCTTTCCTTCATGTTTTCTGCTATTTATTAATAGTTCTTTCATTTTCTTTTTTATTCTTATTTATCTTTATTTATCCAGGTTGCATTCTTTGTGTATTTCTTTGGGTTGTCCCATAGCTGTGCTCAGAATTGCACTGTTTTTGAGATGACAGCTGGTTTATTACAGTCTTTCTATTGATGGATTGATAGAAATGTTTCTGATTGGATTAAAATTTCAAATTGACCGAGTTTCAAATTACAAAACCAATTAAAAAGGGGGAAGAAATGGGATAAGTGCCAAAGAAAATGAAAAAAATGTGGTTGGAGGGAGTTGATGAGGGTTCCAAACTTCAAAAAGAATTTTCAAGAAGAAAAGGTGGTATATGAAGTTGTGTGTATACTGTATGTGTCCAGCTGTATATCTGATGTAATCCAATGCAGCAAACTTCAAACTTTTCTAATGTAGGACTTCTATACCTGACTTTAATTTCATTCTTCTCTAGAGTTTTTCAATTAAAAGTTGACAATTATATTTTAATAGGTGCAGAAACAGAGGGGCTGGGCTTGGAAGGGAAACAGATACCTCAGACATGGTATAGAAGCAGGATATAAACCAGAATATTATTGATAACAACTTTTTGCTGGGTTCAGTTGTGAACAACTATCAAGCCCTAAATTGGACTGGAGGGGGGGGGATGCATTATGGAATGCTCTCCTCAGAGAAAAAGGTGGTAAGTCTTTTTCTACATGCTCTGTCTGAAAACAGAGAAGCTAAACAATAATGGATAAACCAGTCAAATAAGTCAGCCTAGGTGGGAGACTGACCAACTTCATTGCTTGGCAATTAACTGATCCGACAGAATGTATTAATCAAGATAATGCTTCTGAAATCTTTAATGGTATGTTTACGTTTAACCAGGATATTTGTGATTCACTTATTCAGAAAGTAACAGATTTATTATTTAAGTGAGGAAATTGTTAGATTTTTGTATTTTTTTTTTAAGAAAGCAGGGAACTGTCCCAAGACATTTTACTGACTGAGGCAAAGCTGCAGATAATGCCCTCTCCTTCAGCTAAGTTATTGGCAAAAAAAATCCAAGTAACATTCTTGACAGTAAAATAAAATACATAACATAACTAATTTGTCTCACCATGTATCTGTTGGTTAATTATATGAACACTCCTTCTAAAAACACAACAGATGTAGCTAAAATAATTCAGTCAGTATTAAGCAAATCATTATGCTGTAACAAAAGAGTTTGAGCATAGGTTCTTGTTTTTATTATAACATGGCTTCTGCTGAAGCAACACAGCCTTTGGAATGGGTTTATCAATAACAAGGTATACTTTTATATAATGGGTTCCAGAAAAGTTAATTCCATTATTTTTGGAATCTCCAGCTAATGTCATCATAACTTTTGGCATCTATTAAATGTTTTTGTAGTGGCTGAGGAAGAAGAAATGTATTCATGATTATGAAGTCACAAAGCTTAAGTTGGAGGTTTATAACCATAGCAAACTGATTGCTGGATTCTAATTTGGCCATCACTGGTTGTATCTTATTTGAAACACAAATGCCTAACCCCACTTCCTACCTCTGGTAGCTTTATGAGATTGTACAATGTAATTATCAGGCATTCTGTCTTCAGTTGAGCAGCTCTTCCATAACATAATAGTAATAGCACTTAGACTTATATACCGCTTTACAGTGCTTTACAGTCCTCCCTAAGCGGTTTACAGAGTCAGCCTATTGCACCCAACTATTTGGGTCCTCATTTTACCCACCTCGGGAGACTGGAAGGCTGAGTCAACCTTGAGCTGGGTGAGATTTGAACTGTCAAATTGCAGGCAGCCGGCACTCAGCAGAAGTCGCTTGCAGTACTGCACTCTAACCACTGTGTTACCGTGATATCATATAATATAATATTCAGAGATATAATCCATGAAAGAGCTATCCTACGCTTCGAATGCCATCCAGCAATGTTCCAGGAAAGTATGTTAGTTTCTGTGTATACTTTTTAGTATTTTATGGATGGTGTATACTTTGTAGTAGCTTACGGATGCTAAAAAGTATGTTGAGGAATATACCTTTAAAATAATCCTTTGATTCTGAGTTGGGTAAAGATGGTATGGAAATGGTCTGGAATACAATTATTGAGAAGTTGAGGTTGGGGAGAAACCACTCAAATTATCTATGTGGATCAAAATTCATCAGTCCATTTTTTTTAAAAAAGGTCTTAAAAATAATATTTTTTTTAATCACGGGTTTCCATGCCTTTAAATGAAAAATTCCATAGGATATGCAGCAAAATAATTGTTTAGCAAGAATGCTAAAAGCTGCTCTCAAAATTCTAATATATTGTTAGCGGAAGATAGAAATTGAAATAAAGTCATAGGCTTTATGGTATTATTAAAGTAAAATAAAGATTTCTGACCATTATGTACCATTTTTTCCTGTCACTGCTACATATACAATCTTGGAAATCCTTGTAATATAGAATTCATAACATTATAGCAGTAGTACAATTTTCCTAATATAAACTGTGTCAAAAATTCAGAAACAAAGATGGATTAGTGATAATCTCCTCTTCATAGTAGGCTATCTGATCCCAGAAACTGGAAACCTAGAAGGATGGTTTTGGCAATTCCCTTTTTCTCTCATATCTCCTCCCATAGTATATTCTACCTACTATTGGTGGATTGTTTTCTATGTGTGGTTGTCATACTGCATGCTTACTCTTCAGCTGAGGAGATCTGACTAAAATGTTTTGTTTTCCTAGGTGGTTGAAGTTTGAAGAAGATGTTGAAGATGGCGGGGAGAGGTGGAGTAAACCATATGTTGCTACTTTATCACTTCATAGCTTGTTTGAATTGAGAAGTTGTATCCTTAACGGCACAGTCTTACTAGACATGAGAGCAAATTCTTTAGAAGAAATCGCAGGTGAGTTGTTCATTTATTTAATCTTTTAATCTTACCTTACCCACTCAGAAATCTCTCTCATCATGTTAGGGTGCAAAAGCAAACTTTTGAAAAACTTTAAATTAAAGGTTCCAACATTATTGCAAACATTTTTAGCATGTTTTATATATTACATAGCACTGATGTTGCACTTTACATTATTTTCTCTAAGGCAGGGAGCGATTTGTTTTAGATTTAGAGTGATAACAATGAACAGGTAAGTTTGATTTGGATGAGGTTGTCCTTGAAGGAAATATACCATTTACCAGAGTAATAAGGGAATATAATAATAAATAATAGTAAGTAATTAATAATAATAGTAAGGGAATCAGATGGGCTGCTGCAGAATGACCCAATTTTGTATTCAGCTACAAAAGCTTTGTTAGTAAGGTCCAAAAGAAACCACAGTAATTGCCATGTTGTTTGTTTGCATGTTAGTATCTGTCTGTTGTAAAGAAATAAAATAATAGAACTTTCCAAATTCATGGTGGTGATATTTTAAAATGAAAGACAATTGAAATGTTCAAAAGGAAATGTTTTTATAGGTAACAGTAACAGTGCTGTGAATGCATTCCCTGTATACTCCATAAATTGCTGAAGTAGTATTTAACTGGTTTGAAAAGCTGAAATTTGCACTTTAACATGATCGTTAATTGTTCAATTTTATATTGTGTAATGAAAGAAATATGAAGTTTATGTTTTCTAGGTTGCTTTTATTATTTAATAGGAAAAAGTGCCTCAATAAATAAATAGTGCATTCAGAACTAAGAATTTTACAGCTCAGCCAAATCTATTCCATGACTCTAAGTAGACTATTAGCTCTATCAGTTTTTCTGGAAATTATTATTTTCCGACAGTAAAAAAAAAAATCTTCAAATATTTCTATAACACCAAATATTCCTGTAAAGTAATCTTCCCTCTAATATTTTTATCAGACTATCTCTGATACCTGGGAGGATTTTTGTATGTATACAATTTCTCAGTTGATTTGTTTCTTTCACTCTCTCACATTTATATACAATTTTTCCAAATTGTGCTCATTTTTATTTGATTTTTTTTTAAGTTAGGAAATATATAAGGTGTACATTAGGTGGACTTTGTACCATAGCATAACATATTTTGTTTTTCTGGATGATACCATTTTGTTTGAAAATAAATTAGTGAAAGATTCCTTTTACATCCTAACTGAGAAGTGGGTTTCATTGAGGTCAATGGGACTTAACTGCTAGGTATGTGAATATAGGAATGCAACCAGTAAACTGGTAAAATAAATTAACAATTGAATATAACTTCCATTCTGATCAATATACATTTGTTATAAAATGAAATATTACTTGACAAAATTTATCTGCAAAGCTGTTAGGAAAGATTTCTCACACTATGATAAGTGAGACTCAGCCATTGCTGGTTATAAGTTTATCTCTGTATGAGGGCCAATTTCTGTTTTGAATAATTCTATTATTAGATCATGTTGATTTTAATGTTAAGGAATTAAGCCTTCATTTTTATTAACATTCATTTTTATTTAAGGGGGGATAAAGAAAAGAAGAGATAGTGATATGTGTTAGGGTTGAAGCAGGCAACGTGGGAACCAATGATTATCATGCAAGGCTGAGCCATTATATAAACAGAGACAGTTATATCTTGACTATCTGGCTAAAAGAATTACCCAAAAGTTCACTGATTCTAAAGGACTGGAAGAAAAGACAGTTATCTGGAGTCTATGAAGATCTGAACAGGACAAAGTAAGTGTTCTGATCTAAGCTTGCTGATACAATAAAAAGAACACGCTTAGTCCCAAAAATCCTCTTTTTATTTTAAAGGCTGTGAATTAAGTTCATTCACAGCCCATAATAAGTCACAAATAGTTGTAACAAGTCCTCCAGGACACTGCCAAAATCAGGATAAGGCTGATAAACACCCACCTTTATCTTCCTGGAAATGCTGCCAAAGTCTTAATTGGCAATTGGCTTGGCAAGGCCAAACGGAACAAAGAGTCAGAACGGAGCTTCAAAAGGTAAACTGACCAGCATGAACCAAGTTGCTTCCCGAATTGTGCCATCTGTCTTAACTGTTCTTACCTTCTGGCAGCTCTGGTCATGTGCACACTGGGAGCAGGGGGAGCCTATTCCTCTGCCTCATTGCTGTCTGACTCTGGAGGCTCTGGGAGCAGCACATAACTCCCAGATGGCCTTGGCCCCCTCTCTGTCTCCGATGCAGAGCCCTCATCTGAGCTTTCCCCAGACTTCAGGACTGGCCGATGTTCCTCCCCAACCTCCTTGCTGTCTGACTCTGCTGTCAGCTCCACAAGCTGCCGGCGGACCACAACAGTAAGAGCAAAATAATCACAAATGAAATCCTGCTAAAAATAAAATTGCTAATCTAACAGTGACTAAGAAGGGCTTCATCCAGCTTTAGTGGGTGTACCAGTTACATCTCTACCTGGACAAAACTCCCTGATTACCACTCACTCAGACTACTATGAGGAGCTCTACAAAGGGTTGCCTTTGGAGGTGACTGGGAAGCTACAGGTTCTACAATGTAAACTCCTGAACAGCCATAACACTCTGTATAACATAAGTTCCTGTAACACCCATTCTGAAGCCATTTTATTGTCTACCATTTTGGCTTCAGAGCCCAATGTTAATGCTGGCCATGATTTTTAAAGCCTTTTATGATGTACCACCAGGATATTTCAGAATAAAATAAGCAGATTCAATATTTGCCAAAATTGAATCTGCTTATCCAGTCTGGCCATTGAGGGAGTGCTTGTTTTGGAACTGTGCCTTCCCTTCACAAAGTACACCGAGTCTAGATTAGGCAATAATCTTTCTCTGCAGTGTTCTTGATGTTAAAGAACAGTTTTTCCTGGAATATTGATAGCCCCAACCCTGTTTGTTTTTCATAAATAACAACTTTGTGCTTTAATTTATTGGGCACCTGGACTTTTTATATTTACTTTGTTTTTAATGATTTTAAGTTTTTGTACTGGGTTTTGTTGTCTTCTTGTTTACTTTTTTATACCCCACCCAGAATCAAACAGAATGGGGGAAGACTGCAATTATAACTAAATAGATCAAACAAATAAATACATCTTTGGATTTACATCCTGAAGCAACCTTAAGTATATGATTTTCATCAGTGGTGGGTTTCCATTATTTTTACTACTGGTTTGCTTGCACGCCGTGATGCTTCTGCACATGCACAGAACCGTCCGGGCAGGTGGGTGGAGCTCCCGCTGCTGCCACTATCGGTTCGCCCGATCAGGGCTGAACAGGGAGCAACTCACCTCTGATTTTGATTCTGCAGGAATCAGATCTTCTGTGCATACAGTATGTGACTTTGTTCACATCTGCAATTTAGCAACCTTAGCTTAGATAGCAATATCGAGTTTACAAAACTGCTGTTCTTAGCTAGTTTAGTTTTTGAGAATCAACATTTATTGCTGGGTGCCATATGAAGTCTGAAAATTTGCCTGTTTTGACATCTCTCTTAGCTTTTATAGCCATAAAGAAGCTGTTGTCTGCAAATCTGAATTATAGCTTCATCTACAGCTGTTAAAACCTACAGTTGCTACTGTTGAGTTCAGAGACCTTCCACCAGCAGGACTGAGTCAGATTATATCAAGGTCTTGGCCCCTCTAGATTACTTCCAAGTAGCTATTGCCTAATATTGCTCAAGTATCCCCACTGAATATCCTTTAACTGCACAAAATATTCTTAGTGGAATCCCTGCTGAAATGTATGCAGGCTTCAATTCTTAAAAGAAAAATGTTACTGATCTTTTTTTGCTTTAATTTCCTTGACTGTTCAAACAATTTAATATTAATACATTTATATCCCACCTTACTTTCCAGAAGGAGTTGATTTTTTTAACCAACATTTTAACTTTACCCTTTTAATGTTATATGTGCTGTTTTATATTTCGATGTTTTATTATATACCACCCCGACTCCCTCTTTGAGGGAGATGGGCAATTTAGAAATAGGATAAACCAACAAACCAACAAGCCAACCAACCAACCAACCAACAATTCAGTTGAAATTAGAATGGGATAAATGAACAATTGCACTTTGTAAAGACTTTAATAGTATGTCTAATCATATAAAAAGCAATTCAAAGATATGACTAATCAGATTTCAGAGACTGATCAGATAGCTAGCAAGGCTCAGTACACCGCTATAAAAATTAGAATATTAGCATAATTTTAAAAAGTTTTGATGAACATGAAACTTTGACTTGGCTGATATTTAGCATAGAAACAGAAGAAACAGTTTAAGGATTAGAGGGATTTGGGAGAATGCAGATAAGACTTATTAGAATACCTTATTCCAAAAATTAATGTGCCAGAAATGTAACTTACTGAGAAAGATGTGAAGTGTGCCCTTGGAAGGTCTGGAATTTACAGACCTAGGCTCACGAGAATGCAAAACCCACAAGATGTTATTATAAAATATCTTAATCTTGGGTCAGAGATAAAATTTATAAAAAGCTCATTAGCTAGCAAAAATAAAACAGAGGGGAAGAAACTACATATCTTTTCCCAGATGAAAATCCAGCTACTTTACAAGGAAAGGGAGATTTCAAACTTCGTACTGAAGAGTTTTGTAATAATAAGGAATAAATTAAACTTCAGGAAAAGGAGATTACTTCTACTCTTTCCAAAGTGAACAGAGTTTTAACAGCCAATGAATAATTATAAGAAGGTGAATTTGTATACTTGGAGAATGGCTGACTTTCCCTGAGAAGATTAATGGACTGGAAGAACATAGTAAAGAATTAGTCTTTATGATTTAAAAAAGAAGAAGGGAAAGGAAGGAAAAACATGTTAAAGGTTAGAATAAGTGTCTGAAAGCAGTTAAGAAATAATTGGATAGAAATAAAACAACCTATTTTATACAGTACATACTTAAAAGGCCCAAGCCTAAATGGAATATGGGAGCAATATGAATTAAGTACTGCATAACGTTCCCCCCCCCCCCCCGCCACTGCTCCATTTTAAACTGAAAAGAGGATTTTTCAACTTTCTGTGAGACTTTTCACACCCAATCAAGAGGGTCAGGGAGGGCAATATTTGCTGGGAGAGATTAGATGGGAATTAGGACAATGGAACAGAGAAGGGGGGTTCAGGTGAAAGGAGACGCTTAAATTAAATTAAATGGCTTCTCTGAAATTTACTCCAACTTAATCAAACTATCTGCTTGCTGTTGTAATGTCTTTGTAGTTGTTATTGCAATGTCTTATTTAAGGAAGCAAAATGTACACTGGAGAAATATAAAGCAGGAATGACTGAATGTAAAATACAATAGTAACTTTAAATGTTAGGGGAATGGGCAATTTGATTAAAAAGAACTAGAATTAGCAAATGTATAAGATCCAATATAAGAGAATGTCTCTAAATATATACTTTAACGCATCAATAGTGATGTTGTGGGAAACATACAAGTTAGGATTGCTTAAGAAAAACAATTTAGAAAAGCTGAAAGTGATAATGAATCCATTTTAATTAGAAATCAATATAGAATTGAAAAAGGTAATGATGGAGATTTATCTTATTCTCAGGGGAAAATTTGATAATGAAACTTTAATATTAGCCTCCATTTACATCCCAAATCAAAATCAAATGGGTTTTATAAAAATGTTTGGAGAAATTGAGATAGGAAAATCTAATCTTGGAAGGAGATTTAAATGAGGTGTTGTCTGAACTTGGTTGTTTTCTTGCAGACATTTCATTACACAGAACAGGTAACATCATCACTGATATGATGAGGAAATGTCTGCAAGAAAACAACCACGCTCAGAGAGCACCAAGAACCCTTCATTTCTACCCTGAGTTACAAATATTCTCCATTATTGGAGATTTAAGTGTTTAATGCAAGAATACCAATGCTGTTCTTAAGAATAAAAGATGAGTATTTTAGTATTTAATATTCAAGAAACTATGAGCATTATTGCACATCTATGGACTTACTGATACTTGGGGATGGGCACAAATCCTTCATTGAAAGGATATACATATTATTTTGGTAGACATAAATCCTAGTCATTAATGTATTAATGTAAATTGTGGCTGTTTTGGCTGTTTTTTAAAAATGAATTATTCTACCTACCTACCTACCTACTCTGGAAGCTTTTTTTTTTTTTACTAAGAAACTGTATACATACTTGACATTAAATGCTAGGAAAAACTTATATTACTTTGCTAATACATTTCAGAGAGCTATCTGGCTGGCTATGGATGAAATAGAAAGTAGGACTATATGATGCCATTCTGCATAGGCCTTTCTTAAAGCGACACAAACTATAGTATTGGATTAGACTTTTTTCCTGAAGTGTCATGATATACATATGCTCTTGAAACTCTTAAGTTGGGCATGAAGATGACAGTTGTTCATAAAAGTGTTGCTACATGACATCTCAGGTCAAAGAATGTAAGGAGAATGCACATATATTCTCCCTCCATGTGCTAATCCCACGAAAGATGTCAATGCGCTTACACAGAAAGCAAGCTTCTTCCCTCTGTGTCAACACCTGCACATTTGAAAGATTCTGCACATGTGTACTTGTCTGAGAGCCAAAACGTCATGCAATTGGATTTTTTTTTGGCTAATGAATATACAAATAAGATTTCTCTTGGTAGACATCCATGCATGGCCTTGACAATGGCACAACTTTGTGTTCTTCGAATCACATGGCCTCTTTTATTTGAACAAGACATAAAAGGATGACTGTCACATCAATACATGGCAAGCTGGTTTGTTCTGTAGACATACATAATTAAGAATTGTGCCTTTTATTCTGAGTACCTGTGCCTTTTTTTCTCAAATAATCAAACACTTGACTAATCCCATCTGCTTTTGACATCTGCGTGCCCTTCTTGTTTCACGCCTGAGTTTTCTTGGAAAAGTGGAATGGCTCAGAAAAAGGCTCATGAGCCATCCAAGGATTTTCAACAAAACCGTTGATGACTCACTCTGGCTATGTCAGAGGGGCTGTGTGACATTGTGTCTTCTAATGAATATGCAAACTCCTTGTGGTTTAATTAATGTTGATTCATTGGTTGTACTAAGAAACTTGCTTTTTTAAGTGTTACCATTTTCTAAAAATATCTAAAACTTAACAGTGTAAAATTTCTCTCTCCATCTTCCTTCTTTGTTTATTTCCCTCTTTAACTTTCTTACTGAAGAAACTGCTGTATCTATCCAGCCTATTAATTTTATATAGTTAATAATAGTGTACTCAAATATATAGATTATATATCTACGGAGCAACAAAAATTTTCATACAACGCAAAAATAGTATTGTAATATTTTTTTTATTTCAACATAACTAAAATTTACAAATATAAATTGTAACTGTTGCCAAACATCAAAATTTTGATCACGTGACCATGAGGATGCTGCAACGGTCGCTAAGTGTGAAAATGGTTGCTAAGTGTGAAAAATGGTAATCAGTTACTTTTTTCAATGCCATTGTAACTTTGGTCACTATACCACCTTTCTTGCCACAGTTCTTAAGTGAATAACTGCAGCTGATAAGTTAGTAGCATAAGTGAATCTGGTTTCCCCATTTGACTTTGTCAAAAGGTGATTATATGACCCCAGGACACTGAAACCATCATAAATACGAATCTGTTGCCAAACATCAAAATTTTGATCGCGTGACCATGAGGATGCTGCAACTGTTTCTAAGTGAGAAAATGGTCGCTAAGTGTGAAAAATGGTCATCAGTCATTTTTTTCAATGCCATTGTAACTTTGGTCACTAAGCCCATTATACCACCTTTCTTGCCACAGTTCTTAAGTGAATAACTGCAGCTGGTATTTTGTATTTTGGATAGAATCTTTTTTTAAATAGCCTAAGACAATTTAAAAAAAGAATCCACACAGAATAAATTGAAGTAAAACATTTCAAACTATTCTTTCTATGCACAATATATTTCAAAGTATTGTGCATAGAATTTCTAAACATGGTTTCATTTCAATTTATTTTGGATAGAATCTTTTTTTAAATAGTCTAAGACAATTTAAAAAAAGAATCCACACAGAATTTTAAAAAATCCTATGCACAATAAATAAAATATTATTTTAAAATACATTAAAAAAAAAGAAAAAAAGCCCAGCTCACTTACCAGCAGGCTTGCACTCCAAGTGTACCCAGAATGATGTAGATGTTAATACAAAGAACTGAGCAAATTGAAATGGTGAAATTAGTCAGGGAAATATTTTTGAAAGAAACTTTGCCACCATTTTTAATACACGAGCAGACCTCCAACCTCCGTGCCCCTCCCCTCTGGAAAATCCAGGAAGTAACATTTGCAACCTCTCTAGCCAAGTGTTTCCTGCAGCTCTATGGTACTTGGTCATTTTTTCTTATAAAATGAGGTAAAAGGGGCGCGTGGGGGGGTCCGTTTTGTTGCTTTAAAGTTTTAATATCTTCAATGAAAGTACTGAGACAGAGAGAGAGAGGTTAGACAGGGTGTCTTTTGTCTTGCCCCGGTTAGGATTTCTTAAGCAAATCCACTGGGCTTTCAACATGAAGCCAGAAAATCGGGACTTTTTTAAAACAGCCCGGAACACGGGACAAATTGTTATAAAGCGTGATTGTCCCGCTGAAATCGGGACGTCTGGTCACCTTACTAATTATCCAATGTCTATTGTATAGAAATGAATTTTGCTTATGCTTAGAAAGACAGGGAGAAATGTAGATACCAGAAGCTGATCTGGACATATTTATTTATATTTCTTATTTTTAACTGTCCATTCACCCGTGAATACCTGGTTATAATTTTAAAACTGATTGAGAAACGCTGCACTGTTGATGACTTTATGTTCATATCTATTCCTCCTTTCAAAATCCATTTTCATGTGTGAAGTTTAAATCAGAATTGAGGTTCCATAGCAAAATTCATTTTATTGCCCTGACTAGAGTTTGGGCAATTTTATATCTGCATAACCAAGAAAGCAGTTTGAAGCAACTGCTTCTCAAAAACTGCTTCCCCCAAAAGATGCTATCTCATCATACAGTTTGAAAAAAGTATCTCCAATAAATAGTTGCAAAGCAGTAGAAGCAAATCCAGTTTGAAGTGAGGGTGGAATAGTGATTAATTCTTACCCTGCTTGCTTATTTTGTTTTCTTTAAAAAGCCCATTCCCTGTAATTTTTGTACAGCAAAAAACCCACAGTGGGAATGCCAGCAGGTGGAATAAAAATGATGTGTGAGGAAAGGGTGAAATCCTACTTCATGGCTTTCTCTAGGCCTTAATCCCAATGTCTTGACTTTCTATGGCTGGTAGCTTGATTACTCAAATGCTTACATAAATTTGAATAGTTGAATGTGGAAGTGAATAGCAAACTTGGTCTGCCTGTTTGCAAATTCTTCTTATCCTTTGTGTTCATAATCATGGTTATAAAATATCAAAATACCAAATACCAGTACCAAAACTGGTATTATGAGGATAGAGAGGTCTGGGAAGACATCTTGTGGAAACCTTATTGCAGGTTCACTGAGAAACAAATGTAAGTAGAGGCCTCTTTAAAGCTTCCCAGCTCAATCCTGGAAGGTCATTGACCAAGGAAGCCTGAGTGGTGATTTCAAAGGGTACCTTTCACACTTTTTAAAAATCCCTTTAGCTCCCCTCTGGAAATCTGAACCATCAATACTAGGTATTACTTGCAATGATATTTGCATCACAGTGATAAAATCTGTTATGTATAAAAGGCAAATACCACTCCCTCATCATGAAATCTCCAGAACCGTAAAGCCCACAAACTTGAAATTTGACACATATGTTCCTCTTGGCTTCTAGGTGCTCGCTAAGAAAGGATTTTTCAAAATGACCATCAGATCATTAGTATTTTTTATACACGTAATTAACATGCTCTGATGCTAAGGAGATCTACTCCCTGCCCCCACCTGAAAAGAACTCTGTTCCAACTGTCAATTGCCTCACATTCCGTTACCTCAGTTCAAAGTGGCAGATGTATTACTCCTTCACTCAGGAGCGGTCTGGGGCTCCTTACAGTACTAAACGTCGGTCCCTCACCAAAATGTCTACAACTTCCACCTATGGAATTACTTCCGGACTCAAGGTGGTGGGAGCGATATTTCCTTATGTGTTTCAATCACTGACCACCACTGAGCCAACAGATTGTGAACCAAATTTCTCCTGCATAGCCCGATCACATAGTTTTGTCGTGAAGCACAGGTATCCAACTAGTCTCATATATAAGTAACAGATTTGACCAAATGCTTCAATTGAGAATCCATTGGAAATGTGGTTACTTATTGCATAATTGACTCAAAACCCAAAAGATCTTTCAATTGCTGTTTTATTTTTCAGATATGATTCTTGATCAACAAGTAGGGTCCGGACAACTCAGTGAAGATGTTCGCCACAGAGTCCACGAGGCGCTACTCAAACAGCATCACCATCAGAACCAAAAGAAATTAAGCAATAGGATCCCAATAGTCAGGTCCTTTGCTGACATTGGCAAGAAACAGTCTGAACCCCATTCCATGGACAAAAATGGTAAAGTGTCATGTTAATTAAGTAATGGTTAATGTAGCTTTGATACAATGGATTTACCAAAAACTGTGATTTATGCCACATTTTAGGAACGCAGTGGCTCAGTGGCTAAGATGCTGAGCTTGTCGATCAGAAAGGTCGGCAGTTTGGCGGTTTGAATCCCTAGCGCCACATAACGGAGTGAGCTCCCATTACCTCTCCCATTACCTGTCCCTATACCTATTCAAGTAGAAAAATAGGGATCACCTTTGGTCAGATGATAACAGCATTCTGTGCGCCTTCGGCGTTGAGTCATGCTGGCCACATGACCATGGAGACGTCTTTGGACAGCGCTGGCACTTCAGCTTTGAAACGAAGATGAACACTGCCTCCCAGAGTCAGGAATGACTAGCACATATGTGTGAGGGGAACCTTTATGTCATATTTTGATTTTAAATGGCATTTCAGTCTTCTTGTCCAACACATGCATTTTCTCAGGTTTCCTTCCCTAACTGTGGGGAATTGGAATTATAAGGGATGGTAGCAAATCTTTGACAGTGGCTCTGAAATTATAGAGTAGGACACCTCATAAAAGGAAACAATTTACAGGCAATCAGGAAGGGAAAGCGTAAGTTTTTCGTACTGATGTGCAGGAGCTTAACTGGCTTCTTTATTTAACTAGTTGTTTTTACAGAAAGATATATTCAGCAGTTGCTGTATACCTCGTTGATTTTAATGAATGGATTTAAATAACATTTATACATTCCTAAGGCTACTTTCATCAATTCAGAGTTTGAGATAAAGTGAGAAGAGAGTTATAAAAGAAAAAAAAGCAATCATTTTTGTGGGGTTATGTAAGTGTGTCTGTTGTCACTCCATTTCCTAAACAATTATGAGTTGCTAAGATTAAGATGGGAAAAATGATATTTTCAGAACAAAGCAAGCCAATTATCCTGACTTCAGGAGACATAAGCAATACATTTTATAAAATCCCTTATGAAAAAGATTTTGCAAATTAGTCATCTTTTGTCTTGAAATAAAGCCTTTAACCAAGTCTGATTTCTTTGAGACTATTTCAGGTAAGGAGGTTCGGAACTGTGCCATATATGTCTTAAACATTCCCCCCCTAAATAGATGCCTTGCACCTGTGCTAGAATACAATTCCATATTTAACTTGCTCATTGACTGCTCCTTAGGAATGATACAAACTCTGGATCAATATATTTGAACAGTACCAATCTATTTTGACTCATTTTTCAGTAACAATGATGAGTATTAGTAAACTAACATTGATGCAATTACATTCTGTTAACAGAATTAGTTCTATTAAGAATCTGTTAGCAACAAGGATTTGAGTTGGTTATATTTGAGTGCAAATTGTAAGAGAGGTCAACAGATTATTGTCATGACTTTAGTGATCAATATTTCATAACATTGGCCATTAAATAAGCAATACTTTTGATTCAGTCACAAGAAAGTTGATAATTCCCTGGGTAATCACATTGATGGATTACAGATTAAATTGATTAAATTACAGATTACCCCAATCTTGCTAAGTTAGAGTTATGGTCTATGCAATGTAAATGAGAAGTATGCCTTATATTCCACTTTGAATATTTTCAACAATTCTGACTTTGAACACTTAGCAATACATTCACCCTTCAAACAGCATCACATGCAATAAATCTTTTTTGAAGTAAAAAAGAGTTAGGGATATTAAATTTCTGTCATTGCATCTTGTTTATTATTATTACTTAGCCGCTTAATTTGAGCATTGTTTAGAACCAGTGCATCATCTGGGTGTGGCTTATATTAATGAAGTCAGTAGATGGAGTTTTTTATGACCCAATACTAGGTAAAGGAGAAACCTCTCATAAATGTTCTTGAATTCATTTAAATTGGACCATCAAAGCCCAGATTGTTTATAATGGAACTAGAGGTAGCAGAAGCCATCTTAACAAGGACAAAGATGCAATTCCCCTATACAGAACTATGTGTGAATCAGTGGTGGGTTCTGGATCCCGGTGCAACTGGTATGGTGCAACGGGGCCGGGCGCCCACCATGTGCACATGCGCAGTGCGTGCATGCGTACGGACTGCCTGCGACGCTCCAGCTGCTTGGTGGAGTATTGCGCAGGCACTGTACACTCCATGTGCTTGTTCAAATGCCCCAATTGGCTCAAATAGTGGTAAGCAGAGTGGGCGGGCAGGTGGGCCCTCCAGAGCACTACTGTACCGGAACGGTACCTGGTGCTCCCAGCAGGCACTGGTACGCCCATACCGGGTGTACCGGTTGTATCCCACCACTGGTGTGAATGGATATAGCAGCACATTTTGTATTTGGTGAGATCAGTTGTGGGAAGGGGGATTATGTGAGATAATGAAGTAACAGATTAACACAGTTGGAAGGTACCTTGCAGGTCATCTAGTCAAACCCCCTACCCAAGCAGGAGACCCTACATCTGCCTCTACCTAGGATCGAACTCAAGGCAGGCCTACACAAATAAAGCTGTATTTGAGAGAACCCCCTCCAAAAAAAATCAAACAGCATTTCATGAATATATTTTCTTTCTAAAGAGTTATTTATATGGGGTAACCTATAGTTGCCTATTATATATTCCATATTTAGCAAAATTCCATAGCCTTCCAATTATTTTATGGCTGAGCTGACAATATTTTCTCTGGAAAAGCCAACTTGGGGAATGGATAACTTGCATTAACCAATGCTATCTTTTCTACTACAGATGAAAAAAATTGCATTGATAAAAGCAAGTCCCTAGGTTCCTAATCCAACCCTTTCCATGATATCCTAATTACTAAGGACATGGATGATTTTCTTTTCTGAATGGACTGTATCTTGAGGGAGCCAAACTTTATTTATTTACATATTTATTGATCAGATAAACAAATATATTAAATGTAATATCAAATTTATCAGTAAAATATATCTATTTGTTTATTATATGTAAAAGATCGTATGATCATTTGTTTCCCGCAACTTCAGTAGTAATAGGTATTTCTTTAAAGTTTCTTTTGTAGTTACATATTTATTTATTTACATATAAATAATGTCCTCCCCTGTGGATAGAGTAGGTTTCACATTACGGGCTTTGTTATTGGTTATTGTTATTGATAATGGAAGTGAGGATAAAAAAATACTGAACAAGAATAACAGACCATCAAAACTATGACATTTTTGATTAAGATGACAGTCTTAATGTAACATTGTCATCCTCAGCCCTGTCTTCAATTTCCATGGTTCTGGGAAGCTATATCAGCAGAGGTGGCTGCTGCCGGTTCGGACCAGTTCGGGTGAACTGGTAGTTCCAACCACCAGCTGGGCCAACTCACTCTCCCCAGCGCTATCATGTCCTGTACATCTCACTGATGCTTTCACTTGCCCCGCCCATGCAGCCCAATTTATTTCCGTGCCTCACCCATTCTACTCACTGTGGCTGCCAAAGAAGCTGCTGGAAGCCGCACACAGGAAATCGCTGTGTGTTTAAAGCTGCACACAAGCTCACATTTTCAGTTCTGCACTAGGCGAATCGGTTGTTAAATTATGTGAAGCCCACCTCTGTATAAGAGATTACGATATGCCACTGACATATTTAGATTGCCCTACCAGAATTTTTTACGTCTTCTGCTGCAAGTTCCACCAAAGGTGTAATCAATCCATGGAATGTTCTTGTTTGAATGCTGCTGGAGGAAAATTCTATGCTATTTAATAGTTCTAGTTTGTATTCCTTAAAATTTAGGTGTTCCTGGCTTCAAAATTTCCACAGCCTGGTCACTCTTTCTTGTTTTCTCACTCGTTCCCCTCTGTTCATCCTTTTCAGTTTTACTATTTCTTTTCACAGAAATGTTCTCGTATTACTACTTTGAAATAAATATTCCATCATTCTTAAACCATTCCCACTTCATATCATACCTTTCCTTCACCAGAGATTTCCTTGTTCACGAATAATAGTGCACGATCTAAACCAGAGTTTTTCAAACTGTGTTTCATGGAACCCTACTATTCTGTGTGAACTTGGCAGGAGGGTTCTTTGAGAGATTGAGGACAAGAAAAAAAAAGTTCACTAGCATGTGGCAGGTTTTTTTTTTAATCACTAGAGCAGTGGTTCTCAACCTTCCCAATGCCGCGACCCTTTAATACAGTTCCTCATGTTGTGGTGACCCCCAACCATAAAATTGGTCTCTCGGTTTCTAAGACCATTGAAAATATGTGTTTTCCAATCATCTTAGGTGACTCCTGTGAAAGGGTTGTTCGACCCCCAAAGGGGTCCCAATCCACAGGTTGAGAACCACAGCACTAGAGGTTTGCCTCTTGATCAAGATTTCCTGAATATATGTTTTTTTCTAACTAACAGATTTCGCAGTCAGAGAAAGTTTGACAATCTCTGATCTAAACTCTGCTGTTGTGCATGATCATCTCCATGTTCTTTATTTTGCTATATCTTTATTGTATCTGTCTCTAACAGGCTCATCCCATCTTTGTCCTCCTTCATCTCTAACCTTTGGGTTCTGTAAACTCCTTGAAGGTCCAGAGGTAGTGTACTATAAATCTATCTTGCATGAACATTAGGTCAATTCAGATATTCACTCTTCACATCAGCCTTTTTTAGCATAATGTGTCTTCATGATTAATGTAGACAATCACTTTCAAGGTCTTCATGGCTTTTTTGCAAAAAGGTATCCGATTTTTTTAATGGCTTTTCCACTCTAGGCAGGATAATTTTCTTTGGTAAATGATCTTAATATTTTTCTAATCTGAAAAGTATAGATTAGAAATGGATTGTGCTGTCAGAAATATTTTATCCGTCATTTTATTTATACACACATACACGCAATAAAATAAAATTGGGGAAAAGTCTGAATGAAAATGTAGAGTGGACTTGGACAATGAATATCTCTACTTTAGCACTAAAACCTGTGTAGATTTTTTAAAGAAAAATAATGATTTCTGGGATCATAGTTGAATGAGTTCACTGCATTCAAAATTCCTACATGTCCCCCCCCCCACTAAAACTACAGCTCCCACAAACTCCTTGGGAGAATGAATGATGCCTGAAGAGTTCAGTGCTTCAATCTTAAATACTCCTGGTATGAATAAGCTCTATGCAATTTTGTAAGGAAATATGCATCTTATTGCAGTATAGAGATGCCTTCTAACAGTGATTCTAGGAAAATGTATTTATTGCACTAGTAACAGTCAGCTTTCATTTGATTCATATTTTACACATTACTTGATCAGGTACACGTCATATAGTTGGGATTAGATTGTATGTGATTCAGTCCATCCCCTCCCCTTTGCCAGGATTTGAATTATTAAGTTTTATATAAGGCATTTATTGTGCTTTATATAGGGCACTTAGCTTCATGAGATATAATGGATCTGTTTTCAGGATTTGCAGGAAGTGGGATATATGGATAAGCTTGGAAGGAATAGCTTTCCTTATTAGAACTCTCAGAATAGAGAGATAAAGTCATTACCTTATGTCACAGGTCTTCAAACTTGGCAACTTTAAGACTTGTGGACTTCAACTCCCAGAATTCTCCAGTCGCTATGCTGGCTGGAGAATTCTGGGAGTTGAAGTCCACAAGTCTTAAAGTTGCCAAGTTTGAAGACCTGTGCCTTATGTCATGCTTTTTATATTCAATGTTCCATGACATCATCACCCAAGAGGGGTGACTATTTCAATAATTATTATTTTTTATTTTTTTTATTTTTTTTTATTATTATTTTAATCCCGCCTTTATTATTTTTATAAAGAACTCAAGGCAGCAATGCCTATCTAATACTCCTTCCTCTGCTTGTTTTCTTCCAGGAGGCATTAAACAACCAATTTCACATTCACTATTTAAATACAAGTTGAGTCGTGAGCTTTAGTAAATGAATAAAGTAAAAGTTTAGCAAACTTTTATAAAGTGCTGCGTATCGCAAATAAACTAAAACTTTTTACTCAGTTGGCCCTATTTATTTTCACTAAGTTATGATCAATAAAATGTATTACTTATATATGTAGTAATAGCCTGTACTTTGCAACATAAAATGTTTTGTATATAGATACGACGTATATGAATCTTTTATTTAAATGTCTCTTCAGCAGAAGGCCCTTTCAGGTGGTAGCACCTAGCAAATCTTCAACCAATTTGAAAAAGGCTAAGTAGAATTTGCCCTGATTATTATTTGAATGTGAGACTAGATTGGGAAATCCAGCACTATAGACTGATATTTTTTAAATCATTATTTATCTATTGTTACCAACCCTTCTCTGAGGTTCACTGGACTCAAGCTAACTCAAGGGAGAATTTACTTTTTATCTCGATTGACTGTTTTATAACAACAATACAGAAAAGTGTTAGTATTCTGTAATAACAATTTTTTCCAGCAGGTCAGATTGTTTCCCCACAGTCTGCGCCAACCATTGAAATCAAAAATGATGTCAGCCGAGAAAACAGCACTGTTGACTTTAGTAAGGTAAGATTGTAACATGAATCTTGGAATGGTAAGAGTACAGCTTAGTTCTGGCAGTAAAGCATGTTTCATTTCAGTGTAATAAATTATAACTGGCCGTTGTCTCATACTACATGCATTTTATGTAAATAAATGGAGTGGGATACATTTAACCATTTAAAACAAAGGATCCTTTTTTTAAAAAAAAATGGTTCATTTCATTCCATATCACTGTGAAGACATCATTAAACTTTAGAAGAGATGAAAAGCTATGTTTCAGTATCTGAACCAAAAAGTCTTTGAAATAATGTGGTAGCATTCTCAAGCATTTCCCATCTCTGAAAATGAAACGTGGGAACAATATATTTAAGACTTAAGGCAGTGGAATTCTGATTGACTCACTCATCTTTTCCATACTGTCACTACAATATTAAGGTATAAAAATTGCTCTGTGTGATTTCTGTGTGAAGGAGCCAGTTAATTTCTGTTTGGCAGCAAAATCCTGGAAGTCCCTTGATAAAAGCTCTACAGCGGAGGTGTCCAACCTTGGTAACTTTAAGACCTGTGGACTTCAACTCCCAGAATTCCCTAGCCATCCATGCTGGCTGGGGAATTAAAGTTCACAAGCCTTAAAGTTGCCAAGGTTGGACACTCCTCTCTACGGTAAATCTTAATCCATTGAACTTCCTGAATATTTTGTTCATTGACAGCTGATGGGTATTAATAAACTATCAATCCAGAATATAAAGCCCCTACATTGCATACATGAGGATTTGATTCAGTTTAGCCATTTCTAAGGAAAGCTGGAAAAGATTCTGCTTCAAATGCAGAAGAGTTATTTATCAGTATTTATAAGCAATTTATAAGCTTATTTATAAGCTAAAGAAAGAGAACCATAAATTGCTAGAAAAGAAATGTTGCCACTAATTTGTGGGTCAATGTTTAATTTAGGATTTGCAGGACAGAGCCAAAGAACTATAACATCAAGGGAGATGCCAGCATGACGACAAACTTTGAAGAAAGTTTATTAAATTGTCCCTGAATATACTCACAGCACAGGGGGATCTGCCCCAATCAGATGAGCCCAAATGGTGAGGATGGTCTCTGGATTTTGACTCATAAAGGAGATGCTTTCATTGGCCAAGCCTTGAAACCTTTCTTTCTCCTTTCATCCCAAAGTTGCTTAGGTTAGGCATCAGCAAAGGAAGGTTAGATATTAATGAAGATTAAGTATGCAGCAGGTACTGGACCCCTGCTATGACAAAAGAGAGAAATAATTATTTGATTGAGGTTAGAGCAAAAAGTTTTTTTAAGCCACAATTTGCAAGAGTAAATAGGAAGAACTAACTTGTCTAAACAGCCTCTCTCTTCCAGGTGTTAATTGAAAAATGCAAGGCAACAACAGGGCAATAAGCTCCGTGTGCTTTTTCCTTTCTGACTTCTGCCAAGTTTTTACTCCTTAAGTCAGCTTTTCTAACGGAGCAATTAGACCAGCCATTAAGATGCCTCCCTATAACTTATTCTTATCCCATAACTTACATAGTTAGACCTGTAAAATATACCCCAAATATTTAGCCACCAAACCATCGTTTCTGTGTTTCATTTTCAGAGTATTTGTGGAGATAGCTTCCTGTTAAATTAGAAAATTGGGAAAGAATCTTCTGCTGACTTAGTGTTCAGATTTATATTGGTTCTAATATATTCTGTGACATTTACCCTTTGGCAATATAAAAACTATTTTTAATCATGTACAAAATCTCAGGTTTTGTGATTATGTTGTGATACTTCATTGCTCACTGTAAATTGTGACAAGCAGCATGGCTGTCCAAAAGAACTGAAAGGCAAAATGTGCAGTTATTGGGAATATTATATAACCAATCGGTAGTTAAAAATTGCCTAAAGGGATGTTGTGTCACCAAATCATGGTTGTATTAGGCTTTGGTTCGACAAATCTCTAGCCACAGCAGTTGGCCTCAGCTGAACCAAGTGGGGCAGGGGAGGATTAATGTGGGTATCTTTAACTAAGTTTCTCTTCTAAGGAAATTGATGCCAACAGTGCCTTGACTTGTTGTTAAATGTGACATCCAGTCAGTGTGGCTGAGCCAGTTCTAGTTATGTGCTTGCTCCATCTGGTGCCAGGCAGAATATGAGAAGCAGCCTTTTGAACCAGCTGAAGTCTGTTAATTGTGCGTGCAGGGACTAGGAGACCAGCAAAAAGGGCATAACACTAGTCTATTTGGGATGAAACAGAGAAATGAAAAAGGACACCTTCATCAGGAAGAGAGAGAGAGAGAGGTGAGGATCCACTCTGGCTATCTTTCTATGGTGATTGCAAGCAGCATCTCTTGCTAAATGTTAGTACCAGTTCAATGCTGTGTTTTGTCAGTGCAGTTGACAGAAATTCCGGAAGTTCTAGATCAGCCTTCCTCGGTCTGGCTCTCCCTGGACCATGCATCTTCCTCCCAGCAGTGAACAGGCTTCTTCCTGAGGAAGATAGGATGTAGTCCAATCTTTATGGAGGGTACCAGGATGGGGAAAGCTACTCTAGATGCATGTATTGAACATTTTAAACATCAATAGTCCTGCTATCCTTCATTTCATCTGAAGATTGTCCTCAAATATACAAAGTATTTTTTAAAGAAATGGAAGGTATAAATTTATTTCATACACACGCAAATCCAGAAAAACAGAATCATTTCCCCAGCAAAACTACCCTTAATATGACCAAAGTAGTATAATTCTGTATAGGAATTTCCATTGAATTCAGCGAAGGTTACTGTCAGGTAAGTTGATACAGGATTGTAGCCTAGAATAAGCTCACTAAAATCAGATCCAAAAAGGAAGTGCCCTGAGAGGCATTGTGTTCATCTGTACTTCAGCATAACAGTATTACCCAAAACTATAGCTCCCACCCCCCAACCTTGCCTGGTCCTGGAAGCTAAGCAGATTCAAACCTGGGTGATATTTGGATGACAGTCTACCAGAAAACTCTATGGTGATGGGCATCCCAGAAGGAGGAGGCAGTGAAGAGCGGTGGGATTCCAAATCTTTTCCTACCAGTTCTATGAGATTGTGCTTCACGCACACACACACACACAGCACTCAGTGTCAACGCTAGTGAGCTGAACTGTTGTTTAACTCAACTGAGACGGGGCAATCCTCTCTGCCATGCAAATCAGCTGAGCTAAAAAACAAGGGAATATAGGACAGGAAATGGCGGGGGTGGGAGGGTGGGGCCAACCAGAGGTGGTATTTGCTGGTTCTCTGAACATCTCAAAATTTCCACTACCGGTTCGCTAGAACCGGTCCTAACCAACTAAATACCACATGTGGTGGTGAACAACTTCCATATTGTAGTCAAGGAAACTACATGTGTGTGTCCATTAAATCACCAGGAATTGAGGTAAACATTTTTAGCATAAACATGTACCATAAACTGTATAGATTCATATTGTAAAATAGGAAACAGTAATGGCTCTTTTCTTTTCTGGATACAATTGTCTTATGTTGATTGGTGATGTATCAGATATGGGCATCAGATTAAGAAAATCTACATTCAGATCTCCACTCAGTTTGTAGTATGGCAGCTTACTCAAGCCTGTTAGTGGGTATGCTCCTGTAGGTTTTCTAAATCCTGCTTTTTTGAGCTAGCCATAGAACGAGTTCCCATACAAAGGGTGTGAGATTTCAGAAATTTCAGTGATTATTTTCTGTGATATTACATGGGAAGGTCAAAGTATTTGGTACATCTTATAAGGTTTAATGATATAATAAGGTTTGGCTTGATACTTTTTAAAAAAAAAGTGCATACAGCCTTGTATAATGTTATACAGTGGTGCTCAAGACCCCAAAAATTTGTCAAACCCTGGCTGAGAGATGGTATTTTTAATAGAAGGGAACATATATAGTTCAGGGTTAAAATATGGAATCCTTGGTGCTCCCTAAGTTTGGTTGTTCAGGGAAGACTAAATTCAAAGAGCACCAAGGTCTCCACATGGCATTTTGTTGGAAAACCACAGTGGCCTAATATACATAGAGTGCTAAATAAAACACAATATATCTTGTTGGGACTTAACCAGAGGTGGGATTAACTTTTCCTACTGGTTTGCAAATGTGAGCGCGATTGCGCGCTTGCTTGCTTAGCTTGCTTGCTTAGCTCCACCCATCTGGACCAGATGGGTGGAGCCTCCTGCAGCAACTGCTACTGGTTCACTCGAACCAGAGAGAAACGGCTGGGCTTAATCCCACCTATAAGTGACCAGGGTCAGTGTTTCTTTTTCTCAATCTAATTGACTTAATCTGCTTTTTATGAAGAAAAGATTAGGAGAGAGAAGAAGCAATACTTAGAGTTGCCTCAACATCTTTGGAGGCCAGGAAGGAATCAAAGACAAACAGATTGCTGCCAACAACAAGCAAGTAAACATACTAATGAATAAATCACAAGTAGAGTCTTCTGGAATTCAGAAAAAAAAACCAATGCAAATCTCTATAAAACAGTGTCTTGCGTCACATTATCCTTTTCAATTGGCAGATAAATTTTCGCAGCAGCCAAAGCTGAACTAATGGAAGATAAGAAGCATTATTTGCATTATGTGCCTTTTCATGCTTGAAAAGCCACCCTAAGCCTGAGAATTAATGGACCCAAGGTTTCTCTCAAGTCATTATGAAGCTCTAGCCTGATCTGCAGGACTACATGATCATAACTCCAATTCATGGGTTGTCAAGATTGATGTCTTTTGCTGGCCAATTATTTCTAGATGTGGTGAACACCGTGTTATAAATTAATTGATTTTTTTATATATATCAAAAACTGCCAGGAGGCATCACAGAATGCATTAGATGACCTCTACTGTTTTATTGGACAATCTATTTGATGGCAACAATTGATTAACTGAGTTGGAGTTGTGCAGAATACTTGCTTTGTAAACTCCCAGCCCTTTGGGTTTATTTGACTTGAGCAGGTGTCGTAAGCCATGTTGATGATCAGTGGAAATGAGATTGGAGATGAGAGGAAGGACAGTTTATCGGTGCACAAAAGCCACCTACTAATAGGTCTTGGTTTAGCTTCATCTTTGCTGCTTTGTATGGGGGCTCAATTACAATCCTGCCATCAAAAGTAATTCAAATCCTTCCAAGCATGTGCATATTCTTTCTCCCATCTGTGAAGCAGTGCTCCCTTAAAAGAACTATTCCATTTCAAGCAATCAATGATAATTCCTCGGTACCAGATAAATATGTAGATTTAAATTATTATTTCACAAGAAATATGTAAATAAGATGGCAAAGCAACAAAAAAAAAGAACTCTGGGCTTAATTTTTGGAGATGTTAAAAGTTTTGAAAATGATTTCATAACACAGACAACGCCATGGCGCTTAAATTCTGTCCATGTGCCAGAGCCATTTGCAAGAAAACAACTTTGTAAACACTATTGAAGACACACTGCACACTGCTACTGACAGATGGCTGCGAGATAGACATTAAAATGGTCACTTTAACAGTTTATATTGGATTTGGTCACTGTTTTTGTGTTTAGATTGGTAATGGGAAAGCAAATGGGAGAGAAACGCAGTAATTTGAAATTCTCAGAATATGAAGCTGTGATATCAATTTGAACATGTTGTTTTGTGAATTACTCTTCATAACATTTAGAAAGGTATTATGGGGAGAACACAAATAAAATATGTTTGTGAACATCAGACAGTTAACTGTTAACATAAAGTAAATGACACAAATCAAAGAGAGAGAAAAATGCTTTTCAATAATTTGACGAATAAGAGTAGCAACTCAGAACCATTTCTTCATGTGGATCTTTGCATTGTCAGTTTCAAAGATCACCCTAAAAGCTTGTTGGAAAGATTGTGTGTGATAACAGATGGCGTTTCACCCTGAAATCGTGTGTGATTTGTGGAAAAGAATAGTAAAATCTTGTAAGATTTGGAAAATTTTCTGAGATTTAGCCCATTTAATGTTTTTATTTGGTTTCTCAAGGCTACCTGCAATATCCTCAGTCATTTGGGCCTTGTGTTCTAGTATAGTTATTATAATTAATTATATAATTATAGTATAGTTGCATATATGTTACAATAATTTCTAATAATTTGAGAGAAATTCTAGTTTGAGCATATTAAATTAGTATTGGAAAGAAAAAGAACTTGTGGTTGTAGAATGTTATTTTCATGATTGTGGGCTATAATAAAACCACTGTATCAAGTTAGTATCCAGGCCGTATCATAACTATGCCCACATAAAGGAAGGCCCGGGAAGAGAGAGGGAGAGCTTTTGCTATAATCCTGTTGATTCCTTATTTTTGTATTTGCCTAAGCACAATACATGTATTTGACACTCCCAGCATTAGCTGCACCTTTCTTTTTATTTTTCTCAGTGGTATTATTTAGTGAATTTTTGGCACAGCAGGAATTTGAATGCAGTTAATCACAAATTGCTTTACTGTAAGGCTGCACTCTCTTTGCGTGTATAGCATTCCTCCTTACTTTCTCAAAAAGCTAACACGACCCTTTTCAACTCCAGCCCACATAGCTATGAAATCGCTTTTCTGGTTGCTGTTCTTTCGTTAAATAACGCTCCTATGCTTTCTCTCACTGGATTTTGGGGCAACAAGAAATTCAGTGCAATTAGTAGGTAACTGTTCTACTATAATGCTGCTCTTTCTTTCCTTTTGTTTACAAATCCTTGTTTTCTCAGAAAGCTAATGCAACCTTGATTCCAAAAATAATGGCTTCTGGAGAGAGAAAGATTAGAAGTCTTTCAACTGGTTGCTTACTATCTTTGCAAGTACCTTGGCCGATATAATCTAATGAGAGATCCATTATGCTTAACACTAACAGTGTAACTGTGTCTCAATAAAGCAGTGGAGGCCTCCTGTGGAATCTTTGCATCCTATTGAGGAAAGATTTTTCCTTACAATGAGGCTTTGTAGGTAACATAATGAAGAACATTTTGTTACAGTAACAGCTGTACACAATTTAAAGTAGTGAAGTTTAACAATGCAAGTATGATGTGTTGAACTTTTAACAGTATTGTTGGTTTTGTGACAATGGAGCACCTGAGCAAACACTGTGTTGAGCCATTGGCTCCTAACAGGAGTGTTTCCCAACCTTGACAACTCCCTAAAGTATGGACTTGAACTCCCAGAATTCCCCAGCCACATGTCATTGCTAAAAATTCTGTAGAGTGGAAATCCATGGAAGTTGTCTAGATTGGGAAACACTATTCTAATACCTTAAGGAAAACTTCATTGGATGCTTTATGTATAGCAGCAGCTGCCAGTTGTGTTGCATTTTACAGTGGGCAGGAATTGCTGTTGAGGCATAGGCACAGTCTATGGAACAATAAATGTGGTTGTGTGAGCAGTAGATGGGGACACTGAGTGTATTTTTCTTGATTCCCATGGAAATGACTCATGAGGTTCCAGTGTGAGCCACCTGGCTCATTCTGGGTCATGGCAGAACTGCCACATTAAAACACCTTTCATATAAAATGTGCTGTTTTTCATTAGCAATAATAAAACCATTGCCAATTTTTGAAGCAAAACCACAATCTCATTTTCATTCATAAATTTATTTAAAATTTTAAATGGAAGTAAAAGAAGACTACTACTTTTGTCAGTAAGCATGAATGATTCCAATTTTTTTAAAAAATGGTCAGCTCTTGACCCTATTGGAATGAATCATGTTGAACAAATCCATTAACTCATTAATTGAAGATTATTTGGATCGAAATTCTTAAGCTGCCTTTTCAAGAGTTCTAGAATCAGACTTTGCACAATACCAGAAATATTAGCCTTTTATAAGGTATCAATATGACTAAGATACCATTTGCAGTTAGTAGATTATATCTAGAACACAAATATGAGCATTAATTGTTCAATTAGCTGCCAAGTCTTATAAACCCACAGTTAAAGTTTTTATTGATTGATAACTTCAATTAATTTTTCAGTTTGTACCTGCACTAATACATATTTAAGCTAACTTATCCTGTGGTTAATGATCCATGATGTATCAATGTGTCAGTGAAATGAAATGCTAGAAATCTTAACATCTGTCAGTTCTCTCAGTCTACCTCCCATCCTTCTTTTTCTTGTATACCTTTTTTTAATGATCAGGTTGACATGCATTTCATGAAAAAAATCCCTCCTGGAGCTGAAGCCTCAAACATTTTGGTTGGTGAGCTTGAATTCTTGGACCGTGCTGTAGTCGCTTTTGTTAGATTGTCTCCTGCTATGTTGCTCTCAGGATTGACAGAAGTTCCAATCCCATCAAGGTAATTTATAACCATTGCTAAGAAAGAAATTTAATTATTCCAGCTTGGTTTAAATCCTGCAGCTCACAGATAAAAGGAATAAGGGCCAGCCAGGGAATAAGGAAGAATGCTCTAAATAATATTAAGGATTATATATTGCTACAGAGCAGCATTTGTGAAGACCACCTCACTACCCAAATTGGACAATATCATCAATGACTAGTTTAACAAAAATCTTGATTTTTGTGTTCCATCCATCCATGAGATAAGAAGGAATTGACAACCATCATCGAGTACTGTATGATGTGTGCACAATTTTACTTTGAAAGTTAAGCTATCTCAAACTTTATATAAAATTGCAGTTTTTTAATGCCCTGCAATAAAGTCAGAAGAAGGTCTAAATTTCACAAGCTATCCTCTTTCTATTTTTCCTTTTACAATTTTAAAAATTTAAATCCATATGTGAAAATTCTATGAGAGTTTGAATGAAAATTTCCATTTAAATTTGATAGAAAAATTGGTTTTGTATTCATGATAAATAGGAAATCTGCTTATAGAAAGCTGGGAGGAAGTTCATGAGTCTAAACAGAACATAACAAGCATTAACTGTTCTAAAAAATGATAAGATACCTGCCCAAACAGAAATGATTCTCATTTTGTTTTGTGTAATATTATGTTTTGTAATATTTATGTACACTTACAGCTTAATAATACATTAGGAAGCCATTTTTATGTGTATACTTCTGTTTAATTTTTAAAAAATACATGAGCCCCAAACTAGGCGGGGACGAAATAATTCCAATTATGTCATCACCAGGGAAAGTGTTTATAATTTTCCTTAAAAATAACATATTCTTGTTTTTTTAAAAAAAATGGTATATCAATGTTTAAAAGAATTTTTTCCAAGTTGCAAAATAGAAATTCAAGCACAGTTAAAACAGAGACTAAGTTTCTTCTAACTTGTATTTGTTCATATAATAGAATTATGTAAAATTAACTGAAATTTTTGTGTTTTATTATTCATAGATTTTTGTTTATTCTTCTGGGACCCTTAGGAAAAGGTCAACAGTACCATGAGATTGGCAGGTCAATTGGAACATTAATGACAGATGAGGTACTTATCCAGTCACAGGTGTTGATTAAACCCATTGCCAAGTTACCTACATATTTTAAAGTGCTTTGTGTGAAGATTTATTGTTTCATGATATCCTTCCAAAATGCTTTAGTTTAATAACTAGAAGTTTCTTAGTTCAACCTTCAGACCCATTTAAATAGAAAGATTTAAAAGATCAATATTTTGAATCACAGTGAATAATACTGAAAATGAGCAGGAAAATACTTTTTATGATTTGTTGAGAAACAACAGTGTTTGGATTCCCCACCCCCACCCCTTAGAAATAAAATCTCATGGAATTCCTTCTTTCTTCCATAGGTATTTCATGATGTTGCATATAAAGCTAAGGATCGCAGTGACTTGGTCGCTGGAATTGATGAGTTTCTTGATCAAGTGACAGTTCTCCCTCCAGGAGAATGGGACCCAACAATTCGTATAGAACCTCCCAAAAATGTTCCTTCTCAGGTATTTATTTTTATTTATTTATTTTTTACATTTATATTCCCCATTTCCCCCAGTTGTGATAAAATTACATAAGATATCATCAATGCTCTACAATATTTACCTCTCCTATAGTTCATTGCCATCTCAAAGAGTTTCCCCCCATGATTTTTCATAGACATGTTACTATTAACACTGCTTCAATCAATCAATCAATCAATCAATCAATCAATCAATCAATCAATCAAGATTCTGTTCTGTTCTGTTCTACTCTACTCTATTTCTATTATAAATAAATTGTGGATATAGAATAAAAGAGATTTTAGAAAGAGGTATAACAGTAGCTCACATATGGCAGTAACATGTTCTTGTATTGTAATAGTAAATCAGCAGGAATATGCTCTTTCTCTGCCTTGACTTATATTCCACTGTACTTGAAAGTCTCAGCAATGGAAAAGATTTGGTGGACACGGTATCCCACAAACCCACAGGAGAAAGATGGCTGAATATAGTCCTTTTTTCTTTTTTTAGTTTTTACTCTCTAGTGCTGAAGCCTCACAGGATGTTATTAACTGATAAGGAGGCTCTTATTTAGCACTTTTCCAGTCAGATTGTGCTTGGCATCTCCAGATGCTAGAAGTCCTGTTAAATAAGCTACTTTGGTGACTCTCATTTGTGAAAGGTGCCTACCAAAGGAAGCTAGATATTTCTAACTTACCTTGACTTACCTTTTCAGTCCACAATTTGGAATGGAAAACAGATTCAAAACAGACACATCCATTATTTTTTCATTTAGGAGAAACGTAAAATTCCAGGTGTACCAAATGGAACTGCTGCTCATGGAGACCCAGAGCCACTTGGAGGACATTCCGGGCCAGAATTACAACGTACTGGAAAGTTAGTAGTAAGATAGTATTTTCATTTGATTCCATACATATGTAAATATCCATCCATATACACACATACAAAGACATGTAAGGCTCTTTTAAAAAAAATATGATCTAGCACTCACCTGAAAGTCAATAGGTGCTATGATAGGCACATATAAATGATGGTTAAAATGAATAGGCTGTCCCATTTATTTAAAACCAATACTTATGTAAATATACTTCCCCTATTAAAATGGGTTGGGTTAGCCTGCATATATATTTATGTCTTGCAAACAGTTACTAAATTGCTATGCATATCATTGAACATATTAAAAATAGCCATGCAATAAATGGAGTCATGACAGTCTCTATGCTTTAAGTGGCAAATTCCAGTTACATATTTCTTTGTAAAGTGCACATGCAGCTGTTTTGTGTTGAGAGCCCCATTCCATTTAATGAAGGAAGGAAGGTTCATTTCTGTATTAAATGTATAATTTTACTTCCATGGTTTCAAATATTGTTAGGTAGATTATACTGTAGCTGCCTTGTATTGTTAAGGAAAAAATCAGTATAAAAAATTAAAAAATACTGACCTATTCACTTTAGAAAGTTGGTATAATTGTTCAATTGCTAAAATACTGAAATTCAGTATGTGCATACATTTTTTAAGGAGTTAAGAAAAATTCAAACCATAGCTGTCATCCTGTGGATGCTTACTACCGATAGGAAATATACACAGGAATAGGGATAGTTGAGACATCATATACTATTGTTATAATAGTAATTCCAATGGTTTGGAGTTCATAGGAAATTGTTCATCTCAGCTAATGCTGAAAACCTGGTTAGGGGATCATTTTGGCTTTCTCTCAAGCAAAGCCACTGAGCTTCCTACTTGTAGTATCATTGCACTATATTCTCTTGTTGGCCTAGCAGCAACTTTGAAGAGCTCTTCATGCCATCTGGCTGTGTTTGTATACGAATAGGAAATTCTCTTGTCAGGATTTCTGCCAAAATAAAGTGGCTCCAGTTCTGATTTCTCTCATATCTCAGTGGCAGTAACCTGTTGCTATCAAGGGTATTTCAATACCTAATACTAATACTCTAACACCTAATACTGATGTTAGGAACCAGTTTGATGTAGTGGTCAAAGCATAAGGCTAGAAACTGGAAGGTGGTGATCTGGAGACTTCTTGACTATTTCATACCTCATTTTAAAAATGAATGCAAATAGCACATTAAATGTTAGTGTAACTATCAGTTTCTGCTTTAAAAAAATAATCACATTTTAGTAATATTCATTCTTTTTCACTCTCTTTAGGCTCTTTGGGGGCTTGGTTTTAGATATCAAGAGGAAAGTGCCATTCTTGTTGAGTGACTTCACCGATGCATTCAGCTTGCAGTGTCTAGCATCTTTTCTATTTCTCTATTGTGCTTGTATGTCTCCTGTTATCACCTTTGGCGGTTTGCTGGGAGAAGCAACAGACGGTCGTATAGTATGTGTTGCAATTGGATTTTCAGCCTTACTGTATCTATTTGTCCCGATCCCAATAAATAAAACGTTCTGGGTGGCATTTTCTAAGAATCGATTCCCAAGTCACAGCTCTAACTTTTCAATTCTGCTTTTTTTTTTTTTAATACACAGAGTGCAATAGAATCTCTGTTTGGTGCATCGATGACCGGAATAGCTTACTCACTATTTGGTGGGCAGCCTCTTACCATATTGGGTAGCACAGGACCAGTTTTGGTGTTTGAAAAGATATTATTCAAATTTTGCAAGTAAGTGCTCTGTGTTCCTCCTTTTTGAGTTTCACCATTTCTGCCTTCAATTGAATGAGCCTCTTAGAAAGACTCAAAAAAGTTGCGCTAAGTTTTTGATATGTTTAATCTCATTTCTAAAAGTCCACTATTGATTGATGTTAGCTCTGGAGTAGAGTCATGAGCCTTGCCCATAGCTTGAACGATCAGGGATGGTGGGAACTATTTTTAAGTACCATCTTAAAAATTCCAGAGTGTCTTTGAGCTTCCATCTACAAAATAGCAATAAGAGTGGTTAATTTCAGGCCAAAGTATTGCAGATCAGACAGACAAGGGAAAAAACAAGATAGCAGCATACTTAAGCCATGGTGGCGCAGTGGTTAACTTAAAATGCAGGATTGCAGGCTAATTCTGCTCAGATTGACAGAAGTTCAATTCCTTCAATCCTGACCGGCTCAAAGTTGACTCAGCCTTCCATCCTTCCGAGGTTGGTAAAATGAGGACCCAGATTGTTGGGGGCATTATGCTGACTTTGTAAACCGCTTAGAGAAGGCTGTAAAGCACTATGAACCGGTATATAAGTCTAACTGCTAAGGCTATCCTTAAAATGTTATATTCCCTGGCCAATTTAGAGTGACCGTAGATGTATTTGTCTACATTGATATTTTATGCCCAAATTCTTGTATATTTGGGATTGTGTCTAATTAAATATTTGTTTTACTTTGTATATTTGGATATCATTGTTCTTTAAATTGGATTCCAGGTGTTTCTCCTGGGTGAGGTGAACCTATGAACCACAACATAACATAGCATTGTATTTATGTATTTATTCACTCACATATATAGTGCCCCTCCTATTTGCAGAATATGTCAACAGTATAACATCTATCAAAATTTAAGATAAAACCAACTATAGGAACAAGAGAATAAAATCAAGAGCAGAATGGAAGCCTTTTTATTTTTTGAGATTTGCAAGCAAATTGAGGAATTTGCCTTAAGGCAATACCACAACCATAAGCCAGAAAAAAATCACCCTTATTACTGAAATATGTTTTATGGCTTAGCGTTGGCAAATGACAATAAGTAGTTATAGCCTTTCTTATGCTTTCCCAGAAAGCTAATTTGAAGAATAATTGATTGTCAAGAGACCACATGGAATTCCCAAGTCTCTATTTTCTTATTTGACCACTGCAGTAATATTTTTAAAAATCTATTAATAGGGAATACGGATTGTCTTACCTTTCTTTGAGAGCGAGCATTGGTTTATGGACTGCAATTCTGTGTATCATTCTCGTTGCGACTGATGCAAGTTCTTTGGTGTGCTATATTACTCGGTTTACGGAAGAAGCTTTTGCATCTCTTATCTGCATCATTTTCATTTATGAGGCCTTAGAAAAGCTCTATCATCTCAGAGAAACATATCCAATCAACATGCATAATAACTTGGAACTTCTAACACAATACTCGTAAGTAAGATTGTCTCCATTAATTGTTACTGATGTTATTTGCCAAAGGGAGAGTTTCTACTATGAGAATTAGGGAGGAAATGCCCAGTAGGAAGAGAAATTTGCTATTTCTTGCTAAGGTTTGGCCCCCGCTTCATGAATGTCAGGTTGATGAAGTTGTCAAGATCATCATGATCACATTGATATCTGTTGTTTGTCAATATTTTAATTAGATTTTCAAATAAATGGGTTATATAAGAATATGGACTCATTATCTCCCCTTTTGTTATTACCATAATTATTAATTTTGAAGTTGCATTATATACTTTCTTTTTTAAAAAATATTTTTTTTATTTTTTATTTTCAAAACAAACACAACACATCCTTCTTTACATACTGTAGAAAGTGTATCAGTTGGTTACAAAAAGACTTTCATGCATCTCTTCCACAGTCAATAAACATAATTCATATTAACTCAAGTATTTTAACTCAGATATTTATACGTTACCATCATCATACCTCCATTTTCATTTGACTATAATTGTTTATATACTTTCTATACTGTTTTTTCTGTTCATATAATAAAGGAAATGGTTACAAATTTAAAGAAAGGTAACCTGGTGTTTTTCAAAATGAAATTTTATTTCATGAATGTTAACTTTAAAGCAGTAATTAATAGATATGGTAGGATGGGGCTGGTTTTATTTATTTTTTTAGAGAAATGTCTTTGTGTAGTTCTCCTTTTCAGATAAGAGTAGTGTAAGCCACAAAATTTCAGCAATTGAGATATTCTGCAACATAAACAATTCAGCAAAACCATTCTGAATCATACAAAGCGTTCAGCTAACCCTAAAATTAATTATACTTTGTTCTACTTGAATTAAATGAAATAACCAACTCATTTGGTAGAACTAAGTTTATGCTAGCTTAGTCTAGTCCTAATGCTAAAAATCTGACTAGTTTGTGGTTAAACTATGTGGTTGCATGGGTTTCTCTCTGAAAACAACCTGGATACTGCAGTGTAAATGCTGTGAATGTTGTGTGCCTGAATAACTTTTAGATACCATATAGCAGTGGCCCCCATGGAAAGATGTTTTTCTGTGAACCAGAGATGTGCTGCCTGCATCCCATGGATGGAGCTCCACTTGTTTACGCAGCCCACTTTGGTGGGAATGTAACTAAGTGCCTTTGGCGTTTAGTCATGCCGGCCACATGATGGAGACGTCTTCGGACAGTGCTGGCTCTTCGGTTTGAAATGGAAATGAGCACCGCCCCCTAGAATCGGGAACGACTGTATCTCCTTCCCTTTCTTATACTCTCGTGAATTAATGAGGGGACTTTTGAACCATTTGAGAAAGCTATTTTGTGGGCTTAATATATGGTTTCTCCCTTGTCATCTTGGTAACGAGCTTCATCTATTTCTATCAAGGTTATCTTCCTCTCTACAGCTTTGAAATACTGTTTCCCTATAACTATAACATTGTTTGGGATTTGATGCCAAGGAAAGACTGGCTTTTTACTTTTACACTAAAATTTCACAACTGCAGCCCACTATGTTGTATTTTACCTTATAAATGTGGGTGACATATCAAGGTGTAATTGTAATTATCTGTGAGGAAAAAAGTCAAGGGTGCTACCATTTGAAACAACTTTCATTCAGATGCAACTGGCAGAGAATGAAAATGTTCATACTGTGAGAATCCCATTGAAGTAGGATGAGTGGCGGAAGGGAGCTGAGCCATAAAATATAGCAAAGGTAGAAAGTTACTGAGCTGCAACTCCCATAGTTCCTTCACATTGACTATGCTAGATAAACTTGATAGGTGTTGAAACTCAAAGCACCTACTAGATGCTAGATTACCGATTCCACTTTGGTGAAAGAGAAGAGGCAAAAATGAACAGATGACAATGGGATTAGTGAGGAAGCAACAAGATGATGGACAGGATCCAGTGACTGGTTTGCTAATATGCTTATCTATAATTTTGTAGTGAGGTTTGTCTCAGTGTTCTGAAAGCTGTGAAATCCTTTGTTTTTCATGGAGGTACGTATACTGAAATTCTTTCTGGAATTGTTAATTATATGGTCAAATATTTCTAAAGAAATCAACATAGGTATCTTCACGGCAATTGTAACTGATGTATGAGTCTGCTCATGAGTTGTTACAGTAATAAATTCTGAAAGACCTTTTCAATTTCTAAATCTATATCAATCTCTCACTTGTCAGAAATAGCAAATGAAATTCTCTGTGATTTTTTTTATTGCTAGCCATTATTATTCATAAAATAAATATACACACCTGCTCATTTTGTCTTTTTCCACTCCTTTAGCTCAATACATAATTTCACATTACAGATAATCCTCTGCACCCCCCACCCAACCCCACTATCTATGAAATTTGTCATTGGGCAAACATATCACTTTACTGATGGATAGCTGATGGATAATATAAAGGCATCATATCTTTTCCATAGCTGAATAGCTAACCATATGGTTGCAATTCTCTGAGTACTTACTAAAAGTCAACCCAATGAATGTCAATAAATTTTATTTCTCATTGGACATGTATAGAAAATAGATATATTTATATAGAGATTCTTGTGGGGAAATCGAGTAAAGGGTATATACTGAGTTTATAACCCTTTGTAATAGTCCTTTGCCTTGTATGAATAGTTTATATCCTTAGTACAAGAATGCCTTGTGTGTGTGTGTGTGTGTGTGTGTATCTGTCTGTATGTATCTCTGTGTAATACTTTATTACTGGGTATAAACATAGGCCTTCCTTGAATGTTGAATGATACCTTTACACTTACCGGTACCTCATAATGGATTCCACTGTAGATACTTCCTTATCTACAAGTGAATCTATAAGTGGAATTTATATGCCACATTTTCCTATTATTATTATTAAGGTTTTTTTTACATTTATTTAACTGTCTACCACAGGGTAGATGGTCTTTTTGATAATCATTCACACATTTTTTAGGGTCTAAGGGCCACAGGAATAAAGTTGTCAGGGTTGTGGGCTTCCTTTTGGCAACTGAAGTTTTGTTATTCACAGTTTCATGATCCGTAGTTTTATACCGGAATGGAATCCTTGAGAACAGCAATGGTTGCTTGTTCAGCAAGCAATGCTCCAACATTGAAGTGTTGAATATCCACCTTCACTGAGAAGCCCTATCCCTTTTTTGCTGTGTGTCCTGTAAGTGTTGACAGGGTCTAAGTGGAAAAAAATGAAGACAAGTGTTCCAAATAAAATGTGAATGTTTATCTCTTTCATGTGTTACCCCTGTGAGGTAGTCCAGAAAACAACCACAACCAAACTCTAGTTTTTATTGTAAGGTTACTTTAACAGAATCTTGCGAGACTGAATGCATTTCTCCTTTTCTTTCCTTTCACTAGGGTGGGGCCCTTCTGAAATATTTCCCATGCCATTCCCCCCTTCTATAGGCCGAGACATCTTTGCATGCCAGTTGTGCGGTCTGCAGCTCTTCCTCCTGTCTCCCAAGGTCACCTCCACATGCCATTACTTCATCAGAATCAATTTTCCCTAGATAATATTCAAAAATTGATTCATTAATTTTAATCTTTACTTTGGCAGTTCTATTCTCTACTTCAAAAGGGATAAATTGATGTTTTCTAACAAAAAAGAAAAACTAATTTTTTAACCAGACGTCTCTTGATTATTAACAGATTATATTGAATAATTTCAAAGAGCTTTGGCTTGGCGGTATGCATATGACAATCTGTCCATGGCATACATTTAAGAATTTCCCACTGTGAAAGTTCTTTAAGGTGCCAAGTTCATGTCATTCTGATGAACAACTGACCTAGATTCTTTTAGTTAAAGGATGCTGCTATTACTTGTTTGTTTGTTTGCTTGCTTGCTTTAATTTTGGGGTTAGGTCTTATATTTAAAACCTGTAAACCCCAACTATCTTTGAATCCTAAGTATGAATGAGGGGACTTAGCAAAGGTGAGTTGGCCTCACAATCATCTGCTCTCTAGGTGTAGGCTCCAGAGGTGGTATTCTACCGGTTCAGACCAGATTGCCTGAACCGGTAGAGGAAATCAGAGGTGGTGCCGCCCACCTGCGCCCAGCTCTATAGCATTCCATTTAGGCCATTTTTTTCACCAAAAGCGCATGCATGGAAGGATCTGCACAAGCACAGAGGTTGTGAGCGCATGCATTCACATTTGCAAACCTGTAGGGAAGGTAGGTGTATATCACCCCTGATATACATCTGATCCATTGTGAGACTTCAGCCTCTTGGGCACTGGAGACTGAGTACCTTCAGGAGACTTGTACGTGGTCACATTTGACTTAGCACCTTTGAAACATTAGTGAAAAGAGAACATGAACATGTTCTTTTATTTGGTGGGAAATTTGGGTCAATGGTGCCTGATTGGACAGAGGAGTCTAATAAGCACAATCTGTATCTGTATATGGCTGCTTCCTTAATGAAGCCAAATGCACAATCTCAAAACATGATCCGTAGGCACACTGATGTGGGAGGGATCTGGACTCCATCCATCCTGCTTCTGCTAACTCTTCATACACTCATTGAGCAACCTTATACTTTGCAGTCATCAAGGGACAAGAAGCATTGCATAATGATTGTAATTAAGATAAATTACACTCAATCTAACCAACTATGTGCCCTTACTATGGGATGTTCGCTGGTATCAAATAACAATGGAGAGAATGTTTCCTTCCTTCCATCCTTTCTTCCTTCCTTTCTAGAGTAGTTCCTTTTCAAGCATATCTGTAAACATTGATGTAGAGTAAGTCTCCATGAAGTTTCTGTTGCAGAACTGATTAAAGCTAATTTTTTTAAGAGAAGGAGAGAGAGCCCAACAGTGAGCATCTCCCATATAAAGTAGCAACGAGGTACTGAAATCTTACGGACAGAAGCTCATTTTCAAATTTTTACTCTGTCTCAAATAAAACAATAGAAAAACAACAGAAAACAGTCTTAGAAGAACACCGTATGTCATTCACACACACAAACATATACACAGATGCACACCCATATGATTACATATGTACACATATAGTTAAATACCCGCTCATGTACATTGGTAGAGAATTCAGTCTCCAAGTGTGGTGCTTTTGTCAGACAATGTGGATGTTCACACATATGTTCTACATGGGGCTGCTCTTGAAAAGTGTTTGAAGACTTCAGCTAGTGCAGAATGGAGCCGCGCGAGCGATTGTGTGTACACCCACATTACACCTATCCTCCACGAGCTGCACTGGCTGCCCATTGGTCTGCGGACACGCTTCAAGGTGCTAGTCGTTACTTATAAAGCCCTGCATGGCGTCAGACCTGGGTACCTGAGAGACCGCCTCCTGCCAATTACCTCCCAAAGACCAATTCGATCGCACAGGCTTGGCCTTCTCCGGGTCCCATATGCCAGCCAATGTCGGCTGGCGATCCCCCGGGGGAGAGCCTTCTCTGTTGCTGCTCTGGCCCTCTGGAACGAGCTCCCCGTGGAGATCCGGATCCTTACTACCCTCCCGGCCTTCCGTAAAGCTGCTAAGTCCTGGCTGTTCCGACAGGCTGGGGGCTGTTGAATGTTGTGTATTTTTAAATTTTTGTATCGTCTTATTTATCCCCCTTTCCCTATTTTATTGTGAGCCGCCCGGAGCCCTTCGGGAGTGGGCGGCATACAAAACTAATAAAACAAACAAAGAAACAAAGAAACAACACAGACACTCCTGGGGGGTGGGATTCAGAACCACACAGGCCTTCCTAAAGTTGCTCAGTGGCTGTGGAATGCTGGTGATTGACAGAGGAGGGGATAGAATGGAGTCCCTGATACTCTGAAGACTGATGATGTTACCTAGTCTGGTAATGAAACATCTGCAAGCAAACAGCTTAAAGAGCAGCGAGGATTCCGTAGTTCCATCCTGACCTACAGAGGCACTCTTCTGTTTGGAGCAGAGTATTTGGAAAACTTGTACAGGTGGACAACTCTCTTAATCAACTGCCCCTATTTTTAGTTTCAACTGCCTAAGGCAAAAAAATCTTTCTAGATCTGAGGATAACATTTGTATATGTGTATCTCTCTCTCTCCCCACTCTCTCTCTCTCCCTCCCTCCCTCCCTCCCTCCACCCACCCACCCACCCATCCACCCACCCACCCACCCACCCATTTATATTCTGTGTCAAAGTTTGGGATGGAAAAGCTCATTATCTGCTTTAGATGGTTGCTTTATGAAAAGCATTTGTCTCTTCTCTTTTTCTTTGAAACAGTATATAGAACAAACTTCCTCCTTGGACCCACAGTTGCTTTGGCGTTGCTTTTTTAACGCTTGGATACCTACATGGCATCTTCTGTAGTTCTTTCATTTGGCTTCATAATTCATTTTTGACATGTAACTTTAACAGCAGCTGGGAAACAGGAAAAGTATATTGCTGTATGACAAGTTGGAGTATTCTTGCGTGTCCAGACATTTTGATAAAACTGGTCCAAATCTCTTTTGCACTACTATTTGCTTCCCACAACAGGAGGCAAATTGTTGTTGTTGTTGTTGATGATGATAATAATAATAATAATAATAATAATAATAATAATAATAATAATAACAAGAAACATCAATGAAGCTGTAGAGATTGTAAAACAGCAGATAACAGCAACAGCTAGAAAAATTGAAAGATATGAGGCACGAATCATCCAATATAAACAAAATCAGCAATTTCGATCAAACCAACGGCGTTTTTATCAAAGTCTTAATGTGAATGGTGACACCAAAAGTGAAAAACCAGAAAAGCAGGCCACAGTTGAATTCTGGAAAGAATTGTGGGAAAATGCAAAGAACTGAGTTGGCAGTAGGGAATGAGATCTACGGAATGGTTAATATCAAGCGAGGAATTTTCCAGGGTGATTCACTTTCAGCTCTTCTCTTCATCATCGCAATGATCCCACTATCAGTAATCTTAAAAAAAATGAAATTAGGCTACCAAACAGTCAAAGAAGCTGAAAAAAATTTCACATTTACTATATATGGATGATTTGAAACTCTATGGAAAGTCAGAAATAGAAATCCAATCATTGACAAACACAGTCCGAGTATTCAGCACCGATATTTCAATGCAGTTTGGCATGGAAAAATGCGCCACTGTATCCATAAAAAGGGGCAAAATCACTGCATGTGAGGGAATTGAAAAGCCCAATGGCCAACTAATTAAATGCAAAGAAAATGAAGCATACAAATACTTAGGCATTCTGCAGTTGGATGACATCAAGCATGGAGAAGTAAAAACTATTGTCAGGCGAGAGTACACCAACAGAGTTAGGAAAATTTTGAAATCTAAATTGAATGGTGGAAATACAATCAAGGCCATAAATACCTGGGCAATACCAGTTATAAGATACACAGCTGGTATAGTTAACTGGACACAAGCTGATTTGGACATTTTGGACCGAAAAACCAGGAAACTAATGACAATGCACTACAGTTTACGTCCATGTGGTGATACTGATAGACTATACCTGCCCAGAAAATCAGGTGGCAGAGGATTATTACAAGTGAAGCAAACAGTTGAAGAAGAAAAACATGCACTGGCTGATTATTTAAAAGAAAGTCAAGAACATCTATTAATTGAAGTAAAGAACAAAAAACTACTGAAGGCCCAACAGACGAAACAAGAATACAGAAAAGATGTGATAAAATCAAGAATGGAGAGTTGGCAGAACAAAGCACTGCATGGCCAATTTCTGGAAAAAATAAAAGATAAAGTGGACAGTGAACAAACTTGGTTATGGTTAACAACAGGTACATTAAAGAAAGAAACAGAGTCACTAATCCTGGCTGCGCAAGAACAAGCTATCCGCACAAATGCCATTAAGGCCAAAATCGAAAAATCCTCTGATGATGCCAAATGCAGACTTTGCAAAGAAGCTGATGAAACTGTTGATCAAATACTCAGCTGCTGTAAAAAAATCACTCAGACTGATTATAAATTGCGGCACAATTCAGTAGCACAAATGATCCATTGGAATTTGTGCAAAAATTATAATATTAAAACAGCAACAAACTGGTGGGAACATCAGCCTGAAAAAGTCACCGAAAATCAGATGGTCAAGATCTTGTGGGATTTCCGTATACAAACGGACAAAATACTGGCGCATAATACACCAGACATCACACTGGTTGAGAAAAATAAGGTCACAATCATAGACATCGCAATACCAGGTGATAGCAGGGTCGCCGAGAAGGAACATGAAAAAATCGCAAAATACCAGGACTTAAAAATCGAAATTCAACGACTATGGCACAAACCAGCAGTGGTAATTCCAGTGGTAATTGGCACACTGGGTGCTATTCCAAAAGCACTGGAATTACATTTGAAACAGTTAAAAATTGACAAAATCACCATCAGTCAAATGCAAAAAGCCGCACTGCTTGGATCTGCATGCATATTACGAAAATATGTTACAACATCCTAGGCCCCTGGGTGGGGCCCGACTAGTAACCAATGCCAAATCCGGCAAAACAACTGGCCGCTGTGATACAATTGTATAATAATAATAATAATTTTCCACAGTCCTAAAGGTGCTTTTTCAAAAGGCAACTGGACTTTGTTTACACAGTACAGTGTTATATCATTCCAAATTAAATGGCAAAAATAAAATCTCTTGTTTTGTTCCTGAAACATGATAAAAAAAACAACAACTGATGGGGCTTGAAGTTGCAAACAGAATTACCCTACTATATGATCTTTTTTTGTTTTCCAGCCGAATCCCTTATTTTATAATCCCTTTTTCCTGTTTAGACCTAACCTTTTCAATTAGTTTTGCCACAAATCCCCGGATGACAATCATGGAGATTGATATTAGCAACCCCATCAAGCTTAATAACAGAACGGAGGCTTTTTATGCCCAGGTTCAATCCCCGGGTTGGTATTAAAAAATAAATTAAAGATTAATATTCTGAGAGAAAGGTTTTTCTGCTTGAGATAATCTGCTGAAAGCCAGAAGGAACAACATAGGACTGGGGGGTGGGGGGGTGGGTGGGATTAATGTTCCATTTTATCTAAAATGAATTGTGGCTTAACTGGGGAGGATCCAAGGTCTGAGGCTGGTGGGCAATTTGAAATGTTGAGAATGTGTGGCACTCCTGCAGAGTACAGGTAGTCCTCAACTTAAAAACCATTCATTTAGTGATCATTCGAAGTTACAACAGCACTGGAAAAAGTAATATACGACCATTTTTCGCACTTATGACCATGGCAGCCTTCCTGTGGTTCCGTGATCAAATTTCAGATATTTATATGTACTATGATGGTTGCAATGTCCCAAGGTCATGTGATCACCTTCTGCAATCATCTTGACGAGTAGAGTCAATAGGGAAGCCAGATGACTGGCTGATGTGTTACTAATTTAACAACTGTGACAAGAGAGATTGCAAAAGGGAGCATAACTTACTTAGCAACTATACTGCTTAACAATGAAATTTTAGGCTCAATTGTAGCCATAAAGATTACCTGTATCTACTGATCCCAAAAAGGAGAATATTTGTAGCTCAGGGTTGAAATGAGGGGTCCTTGGTGTTCTCTGAGCTTGGTTTGTTTTCTTAAAGATGTTTTATTGCCCAGACTAGGTAACATCATCAGTACTGATCAGCAAAGTAAATGATTACCAAATCCAACACCCAATTGTAGGAAATTGATAAAAGATACAGGAACAGAACAGTGATGAAATTCAATTTTTTTTTACTACCAGTTCTGTGGGTGTGGCTTGGTGGGCGTGGCATGATATGATGGGTGTGATTTTGTGGGCATGGCTTGGTGGGTGTGGCAGGGGAAGGATACTGCAAAATCTCCATTCCCTCCCCACTCCTGGGGCTAGCCAGAGGTGGCATTTGCCGGTTCTCCGAACTACTGAAAATTTCCACTATCGGTTCTCCAGAACCTGTCAGAACCTGCTGGATTTCACCCCTGGAACAGAATGTGTTTCAGCTATTATTTGTTTGCACCCTTTTCTTGAGAATAATTCAAACTGAATGATAGTAATGTAATTATTGTAATGATATAAAGGATTTCAAGGGATACGAAGTTAGGAATTCCAACATAATAGCAATGCAGAGAACTGTTTGAGAATGAAGAAAGGCTGTGTATTTGTGCACTTTTTAAAATGTCCGAATGTGGACCATAGAATTACAAAAATGATTCACAACAGAGTTATATATTGTCTCCTGCTTATCGGAGAACTTTTTCAATGCTGCAGGCATCCTCAATTTACATTGTAGTGAAGTGTATGTCTGAACAGAATAAAAATTTTGTTCTTCTGAGAACCTAGTAGAAACAGAAGTTTTGAAGAGTCATCATCTTTTTCAAAATGGAGCAATGACTGAAAATTGAAGTGAATTGAATACTTTATTTGGCCACACAAGAAATCTGTCTCCGATGCAGAAGCTCTCAGTGTATATGCAGTGCAACAGAATAATGATCATCACCCTCATCATAATGCCTATAAGAGGGGGTCAGTAAGAAAGATAATAATAAGAATAAATAAAAGATAAGTAATAAAAACAAATGGACTGAGGCATCTTATAAAGGGCTTTTACAAATGAATCACCAGGCCACTTTTGGAATATACTATGAAAACAAGCACCCTGTATACTGTAACATTTAAGAGAAGAGAGAGACACGACTGTATGTATTGACATACAGGAGCAATTCAATTCCATTGCTGCATTGCTGGGACTGGAAAATTATGTCTGGTATCATTCAGGGCTGTTTAACCCACTTCAATTTATATGTGATTGCCCAAGAGGAAAGGATGGTGAACTAAATTATTCATTTCTAATTGAGAGAACATCAACCATTGATTTGTTTTTCAGATGCAGCTGTGTGGAACCAGATGACCCAAGCAATACTACCTTACAATATTGGCAGTCAAAGAACATGTCCTCATATGAGATACCTTGGGCAAATCTTACTGTGACTGTAAGTATGCCACCAAATCATATTGTAAATTCAATCAAGGTGTACCTATGGGATATATCTGGGTAGTATACGGAGGCTAATGGCAGGCTGTTCTCCCCAGTCTGCAAACTACTTTCAGTATTGATACTTCATTCATTCATTCAATATAGATCTCTCCTTGCTATTCAAATGAGTATCCAAGATGATTTGTTGTAGTTGTTAGTTGCATATCTGACCCATCATGACCCCATGGACAATGTTCCTCCAGGCCTTCCTATCCTCTACCATCCCCAGAGTCCATTTAAGCTCACGCCGACTGCTTCAGTGTATCCATCCAGCCACCTCATTCTCTGTCGTCCCCTTCTTCTTTTGCCCTCAGTCTTTCCCAGCATTAGGCTCTTCTCCAGTGAGTCCTTCCTTCTCATTAGGTGGCCAAAGTACTTGAGTTTCATCCTCAGGATCTGGCCTTCCAAAGAGCAGTCAGGGTTGATCTCCTCTAGGACTGACCAGTTTGATCGCCTTGCAGTCCAAGGGACTCACAGGACTCTTCTCCAGCACCAGAGTTCAAAGGCCTCAATTCTTTGGCACTCATCCTTCCTTATGGTCCAAAATTAGCAAAAAAATAAAACATAAAGGGCATAAAAACTCTCAAAACAGGAATTACGATTCATGCTAAAACTAGTTAACAAATTAAATCCTGGAAAATAAGATGTGCCTTGACTATTCTGTTAAAAGTGTTCACTATGAAGGGAAGAAGGGGAATCCCCCACCACTTTGCACCAAATATGCAAGATAATTAGGGATCTACTCTAAGAAATGTGGCTTTGTGTATTTCATTGGATTCCCTGGAAAAAAAAAGCAGATTCTGATCTCACAAGGGAACTTACTTGCATCAAATGTTTGAGCTAGAGGGGAAGGAGGTTCTTTTGATATCTGCCCTTGGGGTCACATTTCATTCCATTTAGAAAAACCCCTTGCCATCCGTACAGCATTTTCAGTAGGCCATAAGGTAGCAGGAAAGTCATAAACACAAACTCTTTTTTACCAGCATGTTGAATGTGAATCAATATGATGTTTTTTATTATGGTCGATAACCAGGAAACCTACTAAGATTGATAGCACAAGAATAAAAACAAAAGCAAGCAGGAAGGGATGAAAGCAGGAGATAAACTGACCCTGCTTTCTGCATAGTAGCCCCTACCTTTTGGATTAATCTCCTCCAAGGCAGCTGTGGAGGCACCACCTTATTGCAATTCTCTATAAACAGTTCAAGCTCTTCCATCCCACCATACTTTGGGTACCTGCGGTGATGGGATTCAATTTTTTTTTACTACCGGTTCTGTAGGCATGGCTTGGTAGGCGTGGCTTGGTGGGTGTGGCAGGGGAAGGATACTGTAAAATCTCCATTCCCTCCCCACTCCAGGGGAAGGCTACTGCGGGGCCAGTCAAAGGTGGTATTTGCCAGTTCTCCCAACTACTCAAAATTTCCACTACCAATTCTCCAGAACTGGTCAGAATCTTCTGAATACCACCTCTGGTACCAAGTAACTGACCGTGGGCACTTATTCTGAGTTTCATCTTGGCTTTTCATTTGTGGTTAATTTTTGTTTTTGGATATAGCTTTTGAAATGCTTATTATGTTTTATTTTTGAAATAAATAAACAAAGAGAAGTCAGACAAAACACTGCTTGTCATTCTGCCTAAACAGTACATAGTAAGGATAACATTAATCTGAGTGGCCTGAGAGTGTGGAGTTGTAAAATGTATGCAACTATCTTTAGAAAAGCAAAAAGAAAAAAGAAAAGAAGGAAAGAAAGAAAGAAAGAAAGAAAGAAAGAAAGGAGCCCCAGCATAAGTGATATAACTTCAGAGGGACAAAAACAGGCTATGTACAGAATTTTCTTTCCAATACATCGCTGATGATGAACTGTGATCATCATTAGCTTCTACTAAAATTGAGTTAAGGATCTTTGTAACATCTGAATGACTTGGCTTCCTAAAAATACATGTCTTGGAAGACAAGACTGGTCTGATTGCCTTCCGATGTGCATAACTCTCTGATTTAATCCTAGCTTGACTTAATCAAAGCTTGTTGTTAATAAATGATGTGTCTTGTGACAAACCTGCCTATAATATGAGTACAGATCATGCTAAAGAAGAATAATCTTGATAATGAACCTAATGTAAATGTGTACTGCTATTGTTATTCATTTATTATTATTATATCTATATCATCATCCATCAGCGCAGAACTTCCAAATATTGGAAAATATTTCCAAGAAATTTCAACTGTTCAGATTCCACTAGTGCAGAATTGTGATACAATCTGATTTGTGTATCATATGGGAAGAATATCATATTCTTCTTTAGCTAAGAATAGCGTGAGTCCTACACAAGACATCACAAGAATATTGCAAAGGCTGCATGGTTGCAGCAGGAATATTTGTGCTTTAGGGCACTTTAGGAAACAGTGTGTGGCATATTATATGGTTATTGGATACCCTTTTGGTTGCAAAGAGCCACACTGAATATGTGGGATGAGGATATTGTTAAGGGCAGCAATAGGAGGATCTTGTCTTAAACCTGTATCGATGATCTGAGTTGCTTTCCACACATACCCCTGAAGTTTTTGGGCTAGGAAGGACTAAGTCATCCTAGATGACACAAAAGAGTATTTAAAGAAGATGCAGCCATGGGGTTATTAATTTCAAATATAAACCATATTTTTATATGAATACAATTATTTAGCCTCTTTTGTGGTTGAAAAATGCCAGGCTTGCAGGAGAAGCTAAAACAAATGGAAACAAAGGGACATTTTTTAAAAAATAAAATAAAATTCCAATCTGGTGTTCTCAGTGCTATAGTTTTTAAAACTGCAGGCTGGTTTAAGCAGCTGGGTTATGCAAATACTACAGCATCACATTTGTTAGTGTCTGTGAACCTGAAGGAAAATTTTGAATTATATATTTCCTTCTTCTCTGTTTTCTTTTAATATATTTAAACAATCAGAAGTGGTATCATTTTAATTGTTTCCTGGGTACTATATACAGATATTCTTATCAAATAATCTAGACTTTCCATTTGCAAAACAATCCACTTTCAAAATGTTCTCTCCTCCACTCCCTTCCCATTTAAAGAGGGGAAAACATCGTCTAGGCAAATTCCCAATAATCTGTCAGTTCAGCCATATAGACTACTGTATAGTGCAGATTGCTGACAGATCTCATTTAAATGGTCTTTTAAACATTTGCAGTGAACAAATGAGCATATTATGTGCTGAAGGGTTTGATATGGAAATATATTTTAAGGAAGATTCTGTACATGTTTGCCGAAAGTGTTTCTGCACATAGAAAAGCACCATGAAAAGCTTGGGAATAGCATGTGGAATGTGTGCCTTTCGGAATGAGCATTCAAATATTTGTCTGGACTATGTCAAGTTTTATTATAATATGGTTGTGTGGAGTGTATCTCCCCCTGGTGGCAAAAGAAAGTCCTCTCTAATGTAAAACTAGCAGAAACCATTTAAACATTTCTATGTTAATCTGATGTTTTCCATCAGACCAACTTCCAAGAAGTGGTGCTTTACAAACCAGTTACTTGACACTGATCTGGAGGGAATGGTTTTGAGCTTTTTAACTGTGTACTTCATCCAGCTTTTCCTGCCTTAAATTGGTTGTTAAAATTTAGTTAATTTCTTCTAAGACCTGCATTAGCAACATGCTAAATTAAAACAAAACAAAATGAACAAAAAACATTACTACCAACAATGTAAAATAGTGATTGCTAACAAACTGAGATGAAGTGCCAGGTTAGAATAGACCTCAGAACCTCCTAGTAACAACCCTCATGTAACTATAGTCATTAGCTGGTATGAAACATGATATCAACCAATTCTGGATCTCCCTTTGTTCCTCACTGTCTCCCAGTTACATTAAACCACAGTTAATCCATTATGGTTTTGAGTCAATTAGTTGTTCTGAAATTACTGTCCGAAGCTGATTTAATGTTTTGACTAGTTTTGTGTGTATTTTAATTGGAGCCAGGATATAAGGGCCAAAGAAGAGAGAAACAAAGGGAAAGCTAATAAGGAAAGATATAATTATGCCTCTAATTTCTGGCTGTTAAACTCAGCTTTAGGATTCCAGGAAGCAAGCATCCAAGCTAGTCCAAGCTGCTGGTTAAGAATTACTAAGAAAGCATCAGCAAATCTGAAAAGGACATGTGACCTCATGTAGCATCTAGCATGCTGCCATTAAAATCACTTTTTATTCTGGGCTCAGTACTGTGAAGGGTGAAAAGCAACCCCTTTCAGTGCTTGCAAGTCAGAATTAGCAAAGGGAAATGATGGTATTTAATCTGTGGGGTCCTTGCCGCTCTCGGAGGTTACTGTTTTTCTTGAAGACATTTCTTTACCAAACTCGGTAGCATCATCAGTACGCTGATGATTATGCACATTTTAATTTTCCTCCGGTGTTTCCAGACAGCAGGGATAAAAAGACGTAATACTTTTTCTAACTTCTTTAGCAGCCGAATTTTGTATGCTGCCAATTGCACTATCAGTACAAATCCAGAGCCAATTCTAGACTTCCAGACTAGAGTTTCTGTCCATAATATGCATATTTCTTTCAAACGTGTAAGGTATTGAAATATACAATGTAAATTATGTATGGGGTTTTAAAAAATGTCTACAATAGCCTTCAATGTAAGAAAGAGTATTACTGATCATGTAAAGTCCTGTCTTTCTTTATAACAGGGGTGGGGAATTATGTGTCAGAGTTTGTTGCAGAAATCGATCCAGAAAGCACACACAGATAGCTGATTCAGCAGGATTCATTAACGTCTTTATATACATAATAACACATGAGTGTTATTACAATACCAATAGTGGATTCTCCAATGTGGTAGCAGTTACAGGCAAAACACAGGCAAAGGAGAGATTGGTTTCCAGTTTCAATTCAGAGAACAGACTAGATTAGTTCTGTTACACAAAGAGAGCTACATAGGTAAGCCATGCCCAGGCTCTGAGCTGTCTGGCATGGCTCTCAGTCATCAAATAATTCCCATTGGCTGACCAGTTGCAATGCCCATATATTGGCTGATCTTGTTACCATGTTCTATTTCAGCCAGTCCCCAATGGCTGATCTATTGCTATGTTCTATTCCAGTTCATGAATATTCTGACACTATGCCCCTTTTATGACTTGCAGACCAACTCCCAGAATTCCTGAGCCAACTATGCTGATCTCAGGAATTCTGGGAGTTGAAGTCCACAAGTTATAAAGGGGCCATATTTCCCCACGTCTGGTTTATAGCATGCCATCAGTTAGCAGACAGAAACAGTGCCTTTACTTTCTCTGCTAGGAATGCCAGAATTGGAAAGGGATATTTGTTGGACGAGCCTGTGGCGAACATGAGCCTTATGTTCCAGATGTCCTCTTCTGGTCAGTCATCTTATTCTTTTCTACAGTCATACTGTCGTCCACACTGAAGCAGTTCAAGACTAGCCGATACTTCCCAACCAAGGTAATTTTTAAAAATCAAATCATGAAAGAAATATTGCAAGCACATGATGCAAGACACAGTTACCCCTAATTTAATTGTTTAATTGTATCATCTTGGTTCTGCAATGCAGGACAGCATTTTAAAGAAGTTTAATATATTCGGGGCATTGATATCTAAGAATAGCAATGGAGAGGAGAGAAAGTATGTTTCAACTTTTCTTCTTGTTCCAAACTGGGCAAGAATTAATTCTCAGCAAAATAAATAAATCAGAAATTTTAAATGTAAAGATAGTCTGTGACTTTGCAATGTCCCACCGTCATGCAATAACCCAGCTTTACCATTGTTGATCCAATGCTGTGGTCATTAAGCAAATCTGTTATTCACTACGACTAGGTTTTGCTGAAAACTAGAAGTAAATGTCAGTTTTCAGTGAAAATGTAAAACGTGGTTGTGTGAACATGACATGTTGCAAATGGCTTGAAATACAAGTCAGTTGTTAAGTACCCAAAATGCAGTTACATAACTGTAGAGAACTTCAAAACTGGTTGCAAGAACGCCTGGAGAGTCCATCCTAAGTCAAGAGCTATCTGTATGCCTTATGTGTCAGGTCCTCCTTAGGGATAACATCTTTTAATACAACAGGGCAGCTTTAGGCATATTTGCACCTGAAGCCAAAACTCAAATGCTTCTGCATCCTATGGTCTAGTGCTACCTTTGTGTGTGTGTGAGAGAGAGAAAGAGGGAGGGAGGGAGAGGGAGAGAGAGAGACATTTGTCTGTGTTGAATAATTGTCAAAGCAGCTGTACATTTTTCAGGTTCACAAAGAAGACTTTAAAAAACAACAAAACTGCTTCACAGGTAGTGTTGTGGCCCACCAGCGAAGCTGGTGGAAGACTCAGACAGTGAGGAGGTTGGGGAGGAACATGAGTCAGTTCTGGAGTCTGGAGAAGGCTCTGATGAGTGCTCTGCATTGGAGGCAGAGATGGGGCGGGTTCATCGGACAGTTATCAGCTGCCTTTGGAGTCAGAGATCAGTGGGGCAGAAGAACAGCTGGAGCCTGTTCCTGATGTGTGCATGCACAGAACTGCCAGGAGAAGGGAACAGTTAAGGAACAAAGACACAGGTTGATGGTGAATGACCCCTCCCATGGGGAATAAAGAGGAGCAAAAGGGGAGTGGAGTTTGCAGGAGACAATTAGTTTGCTGAATTGTGAAGATTTGTTCGTGACTCTCAGAGACTCCTTGCCAAATATTTTCTTGTACTGCATTGCGTTTGGAAGATATTGTTTGGCAGCTCTCCAAGCCTGATAAGGTCTGTGGTTGTAAATTCACCTTTGAAATACTGTTAGCTTAATAAAAAGGGGTTTTGTCGGGACAAGGACTCTGCTTTGTGATTTTGTGAAACCTCGGTCAGACAGGTAGCATTTACTCTGTAAGGTTGTTGAAATCATTAACAACCCACCTGGTAATTGCTTTTTCTTCCTGCTCATTTATGAAAACTCTTTGCATTCTCAATGATGATTGGCTTAATATTTACAGGTACGGTCTGTGATAAGTGACTTTGCCGTCTTTCTCACCATCCTATCTATGGTGATAGTTGACTATTTCCTTGGGATCCCATCACCAAAACTTCAGGTTCCAAATGTTTTTAAGGTAATTCCTCATCAAGTTATGATAGACCTCACAAAAACATGGCATTGGCTATGACCAATGCATCTTATAGCTATTTCATGCTGAACTTGATTGAAATATCAGGGATATGAATTTTGTATAACACATTTTTAATGGAGGAATTTAAGAATAAATTCAAAGGGTAAATGAAGTACAGATTGCTTTGCTTAACTAAGCTCAATAAGGACTTCCTTGTCCTGCTCCAATATCTATGTTAAATCCCTAAAGATCTTGCAATATTAACAGTGGAATCCTGTGTAGATTTTTTAATATGTTCCTTATCACTTACTCTTTTGTATTTTAAAAACAAGCACTATGGACAAATGAAATTTGCAAGGATTATTTTTTTTTAGTTCTAAACTATCACCAGAGCTATTATAATGGTCTGAATCTAATGTAAAACATTTTGAATTTATAACATGTCGCATATTTTGCCCCCTTTTTTAAAGGGCAAATGATGTTTTGATTTAATAAGTTTCAACCGTCTGAAATGTACTTGAATTCTTTTAGCCTACCAGGGATGATCGTGGCTGGATTGTCTCACCTTTGGGTCCGAATCCTTGGTGGACAGTCCTAGCTGCTCTAATTCCGGCTCTTCTTTGTACCATTCTGATATTTATGGACCAACAAATTACAGCTGTTATTATAAACAGGAAAGAACATAAGCTAAAGGTAAGAAAGTAACTCCACCGAAGTTATTTTAACCTTTTACTTTATGATTCCAGGCTCTCCGCATATTTTTTAATGCAAATTATCTTCTTGACAGCATTTAAAAATGGGTATTTGTATCTTTCACTACAGATTGTCAGTAGAGAGGGGAATATATTTCTTGATGCAACAGGGGGTTAATGCATGTCACAAACTGAGAGGTTTTTTTTTGTTAGCATGAATAGGCAAACCTGCTCCAGCATAGATGCTGTTCTATAAATATTGTCTGGTGGAAGATTTATACAACAGTTCTATACATCAGGTATGAAGATGTAATTTGAAACTGATTCCAACACAATTAGTGGACTCTGATGTCGTTTTGAATTGTGTTATAGATCAGAATATGAAGAAATAAATAACAGTGATCCTGTAAAACAATCTCGTCAAAGTTACTGTTTCCTGGATCATTTGGGTTACAATTTCTGTTGTCCATACCCTAATTTGGCTAATGTCTAGAGTATTGAAGGTTTTAATCTAAGATTATTAGATTAGGAGATATGGGAATAAAATAACACCCTTGAAATAGTACAATCTATCAAGCATTGGGCTGTGATTTCTCACCTGGATAATGAATGTATAGAAGGAACTAAAGATACATCTGATCTTGTGTATGAATGTGAATATTTCCCATCCGATGCCTTCTAGATGTATTGGACTACAGCTCTCGGAATCCTATCTAGGGCAGAAGGTATTAGATTGAGAAAAGTTGATACACTATAAGAGGGGGAAAAAACAGGAGAAACTTTAATACAATTTCACGTACTTTTCATTTATTGGCATATAAACATTTATTAAGTGCAACAGTTGATTCATATTCTAAGTAGATGTTGCCTCCTATCCTTCTAACTTTGTCTGTTGTCATCTCTATTTTAACAGAAAGGCTGTGGCTATCACTTGGACCTGCTGATGGTGGCCCTCATGCTTGGTGTGTGTTCAATCATGGGCCTGCCTTGGTTTGTGGCTGCCACTGTTCTGTCCATCTCTCACGTGAACAGCTTAAAGTTGGAATCCGAATGTTCAGCTCCAGGAGAGCAGCCCAAATTTCTTGGTATTCGCGAGCAACGGGTCACTGGGCTCATGATATTTATCCTGATGGGCTGCTCGGTTTTTTTAACCAGAGTGCTTAAAGTAAGTATACACTTCATAAAACCAAACTAAAAATGAATTGCACTTTACATACATCTGATGTCAATTTGGAAGACATGGGTCCTGTAAACAAATGATACTTTCGCTATGCACTTTTTTGTCCATTTCACAATAAAGCATATGTTTTGGATTTGGAAGTCCATGGGTTCAAATGTTGGGTATCTCTATTTTAAACAAAGGATTTTAGGTTGCAAAATATTAGAAAGGTAGGTGGATGAGATCCTGGAGAATTATTGTCCATCCAGATAGACCTGACCTTCATAGACTAAATATTTGACTGGAAAGACTGGATATGATACTGGTATCATATCTTTACAATCTAATTCAATATGAGTAATACTCATTCAGTAATAATTTGAATAATTCTAGTAATGGTTAACTCAAGCTCCCTGTGCCATGTAGAATCTTTGACATTTCAATAATGAAGTAATAAATTGGCATTTCATTTAATAAATTCACAAAGAAGATATGGCCAAATTCAGAGGATTGTTAAGATAAGGTCTTTTTTCTCTTCTAACAGCTGACCAGCAGCTCATTTTTAAGAAATCTATTCTATTTGAGTCAAGAGACCTTGCTGGGCATGATAGAATTTCAAGAGAAACTTTTCCTTCTGTGAAGAAAGCTGAATTTGAAGCAGGGTGAAAGTCAAAGATTTTGAAAAAAACATTTTACGTATTATGTATATGGCTGGACTCTCATAATCTTTTTACTGTGGTTTATTGAACAAGTTTGGGAACAAAAGTTTGATAACAAGTATGGGAACAATGTTCCCACAACATTGTCAAATGATTTACTAAGACTGTATTACTAGTCTTCTCCTCATCCTTCCTAGTACCTATCTCTTCCCACTTATGAATATAACCATGTTGCTGTTGAATGTTTACAATTTATATTGTTTTATTTCTTTCCTAATATGATTTGATTGCTTCTAGTAACGTATGTTGTATCTTATGATTCTTGATGTATTCTATTTTATTTTTCTTCATGTACACTGAGAGCATTTGCACCAAAGACAAATTCCTTGTGTGTCCAATCACACTTGGCCAATAAAGAATTCTATTCTATTCTATTCTATTCTATTCTATTCTATTTTATTCTATTCAAGTTATGATGACCCGTTAAAGCCATAAATTGTAACCCACAATTTCTGAGTTCACTCATTAAGTTAAGTTTAAAAAAAAACACCAATACAGCATAGCTCTGCATGTGAACCCTGCAGGCCAATGTTACAGCAATGAAGCATCATCCATGGAGGTGGACAGTGTCACCTTCAGTCTGCTCTTATGTGAGATGTTGATGGAAAAATACAGTATGAATAAATAAATTGCTAGGTTCTTCATTTTTTCATGCTGCCTGTCACTACCAATTTACTGAGACGATATACATTTTCCTTCTACTCTTTGCAGTTTATTCCCATGCCAGTACTTTATGGTGTATTTCTTTACATGGGTGCCTCTTCTCTCAAAGGAATTCAGGTAAGTGGAGGATGTGAAATATTTATGTTCCTGTCTCTTTTGTTGCCGTGGTCAACACAGCCAAGTTATTATTGCTTGCTATGCATTATTAAATTGGACACAAATGTGAAAAAGTACAACCTACATAAAAAGAGGTGGCTAAACTTCAGCATTGGTAGCAAAACTCTGAATCATATCTCTAGACTGCCAGAATTGTAGCTTGCATCTGACATATTACTGGGCCTATGATCCTGTTTCCTTTCCCACCACTTCTTGCCATGAGTTTCCTGCTTGGGAAACTTAAAGACACAATAGCTAGTAAAGACATATAAGATCATTTCAGATCAGTGGTGGATTCCGGATCCCGTTCTAACCGGTACAGTTGGAATGGGCCCGGCATCACCCACATGGATGCTCCCGGCGTGTGCATGGATCGTACTTGCCTGCGATGCTTCTGCAAACCTCCGCGACACTCCAGCTGCTCAGCGGAGCATCGCGCAGAACCGTATGTGCCATGCATGTGCACGGAAGCACCAAAGGCTTAAACGACAGGTAAGGAGCTCGGATGGGCGGGTGGGCTCTCCGGAGCACCGTACTGGAACGGTACCCAGTGCTCTGGGCAGGCTCCAATACACCCGTACCGGAGCGTGCTGCCTGCAACCCACCACTGTTTCAGATGTATTAACAAATAGTACCTTTAATCCAACATGAGATGTTGGGTTGGCACAATTCCCTGTTTATTGGATTCCTTCAGAGAGGCCAAGAGTCCTTTTGCTTGTTATTAATGCTAATATAGTAAGTGGGGTCAAAGGAAAGACATGATGGAAAATCCTTGTTAGGTACCATATTTTTCGGACTATAAGATGCACTGGACTATAAGACGCACCTAAATTTAGAGGAGGAAAACAAGAAAAAATAGTTTTTGGCCTCAACGCATTGCATTTTTGCCCTCCCTGGCCCCCAGAAGCATTGTGCTCTGCATGGCCCATTTTCACCAAAAATGGGCCCGTTTTCACCAAAAAAACACAGACAATTTGTGTCCTGCAGAGTGCACCTGGGGGCATGAGAGGGGAAAAAACTTGACGTATGGAGGGCTTGGGAGACCAAAAATGAGCCCCCCCTTTTTTTTGAAAAATGGGCCTGTTTTTGGTGAAAATGGGCCATGCTGAGCACTGCAGAGTACTTCTGGGAGGGTGAAAATGCAATGCACGGAGGACTTGGGAGCCCCAAACCACCTGTATTTTTTGTATAAGAGGCACCTAAATTTTCATCTAGTTTTAGGGGGGGGAAGGTGCGTTTTATACTCCGAAAAATATGGTAGTTCAAATGGAGACTATTTATTTGTAAGTGAAAAGACAAGATCTATATATTGACAACAAAAAATACCACCAAATGTATAAAAAGAAATTTCAGTAAAAAATAGATTTACTACAGTATGATTTCAACAAATCCCATTATATATCGTTCTGATATATTTTTACTATAAGTGTGTGTGTTTGTGTATATGTGTATACATGAGGAGAAAACAGGTTTGAAACTGGCTACTTCCTCTCCTTCAGGTGAATCAGTCAATTTTCAATAGTGGGCGAAAAAAAATTCTCTCTGCTCCATCCCTGAGTTCCAGAAATGGCTAGAATGGCTGCTGCCAAATTATTTTGCTACATTTGTTTGCATTCATGGATTTCAAACAGTTTTCTCCAACTTAAAGACTTTGGATATGTTAGATTTGAACTTTCCATTATCCCCAGTGAAGAGTCAAAGACGATGCTAGCTGGAGAATGATGGTAGTTTAATTTAAACACCTCTGGGAGGAAAGAGTTGGAGGACGGTTGTGTTATATATTTATTTGTTATTTAAAATTTCATGTGCATATTGAAAGAATGGAATTTAGATGCAAATCACAAGCAATAGCAATAGCACTTAGACTTATATACTGCTTCATAATGCTTTAGAGCATTCTGAGTCGTTTACAGAGTCAGCATATTGGCCCCACCAATCTGGATCCTCATTTTACCCACCTTGGAAAGATGGAAGGCTGATCCAACCTTGAGCCAGTGAGAATCGAACTGCTGGCAGTCGGCAGAATTAGCCTGCAATACTGCATTCTAACTATTGTGCCACCATGGCTCAAGGTGGATTATTTCTGAATTATTTCAACCTCACTCTGGATCTGCTAAATAACTTCTCACATATACTGGCAATTCTAAACACTTTTCTGAATTAGATTAATTCAGAAGATTAATTCAGAAATCGGGAATCATAAGCATGCAAATTCATAAGCAGAGGCAGACAATGGACAAGCCTTTGTTAAAGTGGTTGCCTTATTCTCCTAAACATTTCATTTGAAGTTCTCTAAAATAATGTCTTTTTCTAAATATAAACAATTAGTTTGTTCTTTGTTAGCTTTTTGACAGAATCAAGTTATTCTGGATGCCTGCCAAACACCAGCCAGATTTCATCTACCTAAGGCATGTTCCCCTTCGAAAAGTCCATCTCTTCACAGTCATCCAGCTGACCTGTCTTGTGTTACTATGGGTTATTAAAGTTTCAAGGGCTGCCATTGTATTTCCGATGATGGTATGGATCCATTATTTCTGAATTCGTATAAAAGTCAGTGTTGTCTTTAAAGGACAGTAGTTATGTTGAGCATGGATGTGATTATTACTAAATTCTTTTTCATAATGAAAGGATAACATTTCTCTTACAGATCACACCCACTTCATCCTATAATTCAGATAAATTACTTACATGCATGTAGCAGTAATTATTGGCGTTGCTTGAGGGAATTTTGCAAATAATTTTAGAACTGTAGACTTTGATTTTTTCCCTTCTAAGAATAAATATGTCATCTGTGCCTGTCAATAATCTTACCATAGTATAAATATTTGGATTAGGTCTTGGCATTGGTGTTCGTCAGAAAACTCATGGACTTCTTTTTCACCAAACGTGAGCTAAGCTGGCTGGATGATTTGATGCCAGAGAGCAAGAAAAAAAAACTTGAAGATGCTGAAAAAGAGGTATGCTTACGGGCTCTTTCTTTTGACTTTCTCTCTTTGTTCCTTCTCCAATATTATTAATTAAGCTTATTAAAATTCTGTTTTGAAAACAGCAATCTAACAGGTGGCTCTGCAGATAAAGGTGGCCAATTTACCAAGAGTGGATTTGTATGTCTTTTCTTTTTTTTTTACATAAGTATAAACCAAGATTTTTGGCTTGGTTGATAGGGCCTACATTGGTACATTTTTCATGCAGACAGGAAGTGTATTTCCACATGGAGTAGCCAAAGCTCTGTTTTAAATATGAAGTGCTACATGAAATAATTACAATTCACCCAAAGTTAAGTTATTCCTAGGAATCGTTAAGGTACCGCTGATTTGTCTATGCTTCTCTGAAATAGTACAGGTTTGGGAATAAGAAATAGAAAAGTCAGTATGAGTTAGAATGACCAGATGTTGGTTGCAAAAATCCCTATGATTTCTTGCTTATTCTAACTCTTTGCTGCCATCTACTGCTCATCCAGATTTCCACAGCTCAGAAGAGGGAGACCTAATATAAACATGTATCAATAGGTAGCAATTTTCCTGCTTTCAGATTTCTTTTACCCAACTTTTCTGTGGAGAAATAATTGAATCATGCACCCAAGCCCGACAGAAGTGATATGTTCTGTCTCCTACAATGGGAAGTGTCAAATGTAGACAAGATATTTTCTTTGGATTGTCCAGGGATGCATTTGTTTTGGTCTGATTTGTATGTTGCACTTTTCTTTTTAGAAATATGAATGGTGGCAAAAAGGAAAACAGAAATAAGTATTTTTTTTCTTTTCAATTGCTATATTTTCCAAGCCCCTATTTTTATATGTTATGGTATTACTAAATATTTGAGGCTATTATTAAACCTGCTCAGCTGTCAAAATCCTGGGAAGCTGTGAAGCTTAGAAATGACAAAATTAACTAGAAGTAAAAAAATTTGACATGGAGCCTCTGGAATTTAATTGGAAAAACACCATTATGCTGGCTTTAAAAATAGAAGTCTGTTCCCCCTACAGATAGAAATGAAGTTGACAAGATGTTTTTAAAAGTCTGATTTGACTGGATCAAGATATTCATTTTGTGGCTTGATCTTCAATATAACAGTAAATTTCCATCAATAGTAACCATTAAACATCAAGATGGAAAACAATATTTATTCTCAGCCACTTATTATGTCATGGATTAATGTGATATTCCTGATTTAAATTAAATTTGATGCTGACATACATCCAAAAAAGGAAATCCTGTTATCTCAACAGCTCCTCATCATAATGAATGGGCGGTTACCGTATTTTTCAGAGTATAAGACGCACTGAAGTATAAGATGCACCAAGGTTTTGAAGAGGCAAATTTTAAAAAAAGTAGGTAGGTAGATAGAGGGATAGAGAGGGAGAGAAAGAAAGAGAAATACAGTAGGTAGGTAGGTAGGTAGGTAGGTAGAGTAGGTAGGTAGATAGAGGGATAGAGTGAGAGAAATAGAGAGAGAGAAAAATACAGTAGGTAGGGAGAGAGAGAGAGAGTAGGTAGGTAGGTAGATGTTTCCAGGTATATTTATCCATGTGTTGGAGAAAGAAATCGCTGACAAACCTTAAGACTTTGTTTCTGCTGGTACAGGACTTGATCAATGTAATTCTCATTAGTTAAAGAGCTTTCCAAAAGGAAAAAAAAAGTTTTTTCATTCTGCAAACCTCTGAAAAACGGGCCATTTCCCCCCAATAATAGGCATGAATAGCCTGGGGGGGGCTTGCAGAGTGCTCCTGGGGGGGTGGGGGGCCAAAAAAGAGAAAAAAATGACCAATTGTTCACGGAAACGGGCCCATTTTTTGTCAAAAAAAATTGCATGCATAGTCTTATGGAAGGTTATAGAGTGCTGCTGGGGGCTGGAGGGGAGGCAAAAAATGACCTATTTGTTGCTCATTTCTGCCCTCCCCAGCCCCCAGGAGCTCTCTGAAAGCCTCCATAAGGCTAGGCAGGGCCATTTTTGTGAAGGGGCGGGGCTTCGGGAGGCAAAAAATGCTGTATTCGATGTATAAGACACACCCAGATTTTCAGCCTCTTTTTTGAGGGAAAAATGTGCATCTTATACTCCGAAAAATACAGTAGTTTTATTTAATTCCCATTGAAGTAAGTGGGAAACTAACTTAACTTGTATTGCTGATGTTGACGTAGTCATTTAAATGCATTTGTCCCATTCCCCCCCCCCTCAATTCTCCCTCTGCCCACACAATACATATGTCTTTACTTACAAAGGGGCGCTTAGAATAGATTTGTTGTTACGAATCTGTATGGCCATTTTTATACCTTGACCACATTTGAATGCTGCTTTCTTGTATTGCCTTTCCACACAGTTCTATGTTTATAAATAAACTTGCTTTTTTTTTTTTTTTTTTAAAGGCAAATGCAGTTTTAGGCTGCATTTACAGAAGTAACATTTCCAAACCATCGGGGATAATAGATGACAAACTAAGAGTTTCACTATAGTATTTCTTTTATCAAGTATAATGCTTGAGCTAATCATACCTCTAGTGGATACTTGTCCAGCAGATTGAGTAAAAAAAAGCCAAAAAATCATCAAAAATAGCTGATTTTTGAATGGAAAGAATCTAGCAGAAGTACCAAATTTTATTTGAATGCAGTTGCTATTAGGGTTATCTGTTGCTCTCTCTTCACTTAAGAGTATAAGACTAATACCAGATGACTGAGTTTCAAACCCCAGGTTTCCAATAAGGCAATTGGTTTAAGACAGTGATGGCGAACTTTTTCAGCATCGAGTGACAAAAAGGGAGCGCACATGCATGCACACTCTTCAAGGCCACAACCCGGAAGAGGAGTTGCCTGGAAATGAAATTCCAGTTTCTGGGGCATGCATGCACACCAGTCAGCTGGTCTTCCGGTTTCTGACATGCATGCGCACACGACGATCAGCTGGCTGGCATGCATGTGCGCACCAGAAACCAGAAGCCCACTTCTTCTGGTTTCCGGCACTTCTGCACGCATGAAGGTCAGCTGATCATCGCGCACGGATGCACACCAGAAATCCAGAAAAGGAATGGGCACCGCCACCCGTGCCAGGTGGCATGGCTCTGTGTGCCACTTCGGGCATACATGCCATAAGTTCGCCATCATGGGTTTCAGAGAATATTTGTAGTTTAAGGTTAAATTGTAGAATCCTTGGTGCTCTCTGAGCTTGGTTGCTTTTTCGCTTACAGACTGATGGTGTTACTTAAATTGATAATGAAATGTCTGCAAGAAAGTAACCAAGCACCAAGGATTCCATAATTGGTTTAAGCTTCCTGCCAATGGGCAAAATCAAGGCAAGGGAATCAGTATTGTTTGGCTGAGCTGGACTGCTTGAAGGAGGAGGAGAATATCATGAAATTAAAGAAGATATAGAATGTTCCCAAAATGCAGTTGTGCTATTTCTATTGAAATAAATAGAAATTACACACAAAACAAGAGAAGTACTGCAAATGGACTATCTACAGTATCTTCTATTCTATATCTATCTCTGCATCTCTCTATATCATCTGTCTGTCTATCATATTTCACTCTCTGTCTGTCTGTTTGTCTGTCTGTCTGTCTGTCTCCCTCTCTCTCTCTATCATCTCTATCTAATTTCATAATTTTCATTTTCATTTCTCATTTTCTAATCTTGATTTGTACAGCAAAATTGGCAGGGGAGAGCAAATGCCTAACTTTTGGCACCTACAATTTCTAAGAGGATTTATGAATGAGAAAAATCACTGAAATGACATTTGATTTTCTCAGAACAATTAAAAAAATATTTGGATGGAAAAGAAGTGAAGAAATTATGCTCTTTTTAAGGGGAAGGGATTGGATCTGAAAATTGCAATATTGCTGCAATAATTTGTTGGTCAACCTCTCCGTTTTCTTTGGTCTTAGGAGGAACAAAGTATGTTAGCAATGGAAGAGGAAGGAACAGTCCAGTTGCCACTTGAAGGACACTGCAGGTAAACTACTCAGAACTAATTGTGTTCCCTGTCAGTGGGGAAGTGGATCTTGGCTTCTCTTGATGCTTTAGAACCAAAAGCGATGCAATGCAGTAGTTTCATAACTGGATTGAGGATGAGTGAATTTAACTATTTTCCCCATCCCCTTTTTCCAATTAAACTGGAAAGCTATAAAAGCTATAAAAATATTTCCCCCTTTTTAACCCCAAGATTCAAACCAAATTCTGTGATTTCTATTTTTAAAAAAACAAAAGCCCCATTGCTTTCATTCTGTGCTAGAAGAAAACCTTTGCATCTCCTTTGATTTTGATGATGATAACCAGGGGTGGGTTCCTGCCAGTTCTAACCTCTTCTATAGAAGAGGTTCCACAAATCTACAGTGCTGTTTAGAACCGGTTCCAGGTCCTCCCCCCCATCCATCCACACATCAAGATGAAGAGCGAGAGGAGGAATTCTGGGAGTTGAAGTCCACAAGTCTTAAAGCTGTCAAGTTTGAACACCCCAGGGGGGTTTTCTTTTAAAGGGTTAGGGGTGCAAGGGTCTTGTAACTTGACAGCTTTAAGACTTGTGTGCTTCAAATGCCAGAGTTTTTGAGCCAACATTTTGGTTGCTAAGCAAGAGCGTTGTTAAGTGAGTTTCACCACATTTTACAAGTTGGTCACGCCCACCCAGTCATATGACTGCCAAGCCACTCCCACCCAGTCATATGGCCAGCAAGCCACTCCTACCCGGTCACATGGCCAACAAGCCACTCCCGCAAAGCAGGCCACACCTACAAAAGAGGTTCTAAAAAAATTTGAAACCCACCACTGATGATAACCCTGGTGCAAAATTTAAAAAGTGGGGATCTCATTATATAACTCCCAGCTCATTTCTGGTTTGGCTCTTATTTGGAGCTAAACTTTTAAAAATGCCTATTGGTCTATATATGGTAAAGCTGGATCATGTCTAGCCCAATAAAGAAGCTGCCTTAGTTCCAGAGCTAGGCTCTTTCTACTTCATAATTGCCCATTAGTGGCTCTGGGTGACTCTCAGCCAGAAGCCCCTGGAGGTCCCAGGGAGCAAGCGGAGGCTTTTGCCATGTGAAAAGCAGATCATTTGTCACTAGGGGGGGTAGCTCTTCGTAATGGTGCACAGCCACTCAAATCTGAAGTGGGAAAGGAAGTTCGGAGGTGATGTATGCACACATCACTGTTGGTGATGTGAAGTAACCTGAAAGTAACCACCTTTTCCTGAACCCTCCAGGAAAATAGATGTTTCAATGAAGGTGGCACCAATAGGGTGAGAAATAATCTTTGAATGCCGTTGCCACTTTCTTAACTCAACCAGGAAATCCATCACATCTTCTGTTTGTAATTGAATCACTCCAAACTGAATGGAGGGCAAATAATTCAATTCATTTGATCGAAAGTTTCCCCTTGAAGAATGCTTTGATTGAATCTCCTTTGAAATAAATTGCCCAGTGAAAGTTTCACACAGTTCTAGCAGGTCATTTGAATGAATACCTTAAAACAGACGGACACACTTCTTCTCCTTTGGCTGCATTAAATGGTAAAATTCATTGTTTGATTGTGACTCTGAATGCGCCGATTTTATTCTAGAGATGACCCATCTGTAATAAATATTTCTGATGAGATGGCAAAATCAGATGTATGGAAGACAATGTTGATAACATCAGAAAATGCCAAGGACAAGGAGTCCAGCTTTCCTGCTAAAAGGTTTTTAAAATATTTTTATTTTATACAATTTTTAAAGTGAGGTTGACTGAATCCAGTATATTGAGCTGAACAGGTTCCATTCTAGATACCTTTTATTTCATAATTCATGGTAGCCAAGGATCAAGTATTTGCTTTGCTTAGCAAAGTAAAAGCATATACATTTATTACTTAGATTTACATAATGTGATCATGGATGCATTCGATTGATTTTGGGGGGAATCCCCAAAGTATGAATAATATAACATCAATCTGAAGGAAGAGCCTATAAAAGTGCACCCTAAATATGTACACACTAAGCTATTGCACCAACACGCAGCTTCTATAATAGCGGCAGTAACCGCCTGGCCTTTCAGACTAGCAACCTTTAAGCAACCTTAGTCAAGATGACCAGTGACAAGGGATCCTGCAAACTCTAATTTGGCAACATCTTGACCTTTATAACTGCCCACAGTTGTTTTAGTAAAGATTTTACAGACCCTGGGGGGTATAACTTGGGAATTTTTCCTTCCTTCCCCAAAACTATGAGAACTCCAAGAGAATTTTCTATAGGATGTAGAAATAGAGCCTAGAACAAAATATTGCAATGCATCTTTGCCCCCTTGAAAAAGTGCTTCTATTCAGGGATCATATTGGCTAACCTCTAGAATACCATAAGCTAGAAGCAGCTCAGGCAAATATTTCCACCCCATTTCCCCTCTCTCTTCAATCCAAATGGTTATTTGCACTGGAGCTCACTGGATTGAGACAGGGCTCTTCTCTGAAGAAATCGTATTGAAGCACACATGTCGGATCCCTGGCACAGAGGTCTCTGGACAGCACAGCTTGTGTGCCACCCACATGGATCCCTGCTAGTCTGTTTGGACTAGTGTATATCATCAAGGGAATTGGGATAGCTAGAATCACTCTGGGAATCAATATAATCCCTTGATATAGACACAGATTTTCATGCCTCATACATACAGAGTCCTCCATATGGGAAATTATATCGTACTGGGGTGGGATATAAGTAATCTCTCATCTGAACCCTCCTTTCTTTGTAAAACTACACAACAAAAGGCTTAGCACACTTCTCAGGTACATTCTCCATTCTGTCCCTTCTTCTTTCCTGATCTTCTTGTCTCACAAAAAGAGCTTGTTTCTCTCAATATAATTGTAGTAAAGCAGCAGACATTGTATAGTGTTTATAGACTCTTAAAACTAGCACAAGAGACATGTGCTGATAATGCTAAAGGGTTCCTTATGAAGGGCCTGCTCAGTCCCTCCTGTCATCACCTCTTTTAAAACTGAGCTGAATTACTGGGTGCTACAGAGATTCTGGCGGATATAAGCTGATTCTCATATAAACCAGAATTGATCTATTTTCTGGTGTGATCTTATTGGGAAGGGTATTACAGATGATGTGTTTTTTTTTAAAAAAAAACCCAATTAAATAGTTTCTGCCTTCAGGTTTATAATCTAATAGATACAACACAGAGAAAAGCAGGAGGGAAGGGAGTGGAGGGAGACACTATTTCTTTAAAGGACACTGTGCTCCAGAGTGAGAACCTAATAGAATTGCTACTCCTAAATGACAGGAAGAAAAGGGCTAAAAAAGGTGGACTTTCCTGCCTGAATAAAATATCATAAGTGAAGATGTAACATGCATATAAGTAACAATTGGAAAGGGCCCTTCCCATAAGGAGATGACTAGAAGTAGGTTACTTCTGAATGGCCAGAGCATAGAGGATATGGGCATAAGGAGCCCTCTCTCACTTTTTCCATCTTCCAAGGCTGCTAGGCCCCTGCGTAAAAGGCAGGTTTATTTGTGTGATAATCTCTGTGTAGGGTGTTGAGGTAAGTGCAGTCTTGTTTAACTACTGTTCCCTCAGTTACTATTCATTCTGAATTAACATGGTTTTCTACTTGATTGTTCCATTATCACATTCCTACCATAAGCTCCCCTTCCTAAACTCTAGAAGCTGATTTCCCAAAGGTAAGATCCTTTCCCCAAACCTTTGTCTTGATTGTTACTGTGTGGTATCTTTTGAAATGTTCACAAATGTATAGTATGTAAATTTTGGGGAGACAAAATGCATTTCAAAAGGATACGAAAAGCACATTTGGAAAATTGTGTGGATGCATTCAGCTTCATTTTACCAAATATCATGAATAACACTGACACATGAAACTTGGAAGAGATACTTGTTTTAGCCACAATCCAGTGGTGAAGTTCAATTTTTTTTACTGCCGGTTCTATGGGCGTGGCTTGGTGGGTGTGGCAGGGAAAGGATACTGCAAAATCTCCATTCCCTCCCAACTCCAGGGGAAGGATACTGCAAAATCCTAATTTCCTCGGGAGGCAGAGAATAGATGGGGGCGGGGCCAGCCAGAGGTGGTATTTGCCAGGTCTCTGAACTACTCAAAATTTCCGCTACTGGTTCTCCAGAATCTGCTGAATTTCACCCCTGCCATAATCCTTCACTTTAATAAAGTAGCAGGAAGGAAAGATGTCAACTTGAGTCTTGGTATTTTGTCACCCCAAAATAGCATGCTGCTTTTGCCATGGTCTTCCTCTCCCTCAGCAGCATAAACAAGATGATTTTGAGATTAATTCATACATTCCATTGGGTAAGATGCTGCAACAGCATTATTTCAGACTGGGATCAGCTTCATCCTGCAGTCAGCATGGTCACTGGTGTTCTTTTTTTTCATGAAGGGAAGAATGTATTTGAAAGTCATGTTTCTTTTCCCCCAAAAAATTAAGGATGGGAAGAGAAGCAGGTGGCTCTGGGAGCTGTACTGCTTTCATTCCCTCCCTTCACCATCCCCATTACCATTCACAAACATAAAATAAACCCCAAACAATAGTCATTTCCCATCCAATGCTTTTATGTCAACATGGCTGTTAGGTAAGCTCCCCTTTGGGAGAGCGAGTACATTCAGAGAAGTGTTGTTAGAGTTGTGTTGGAGAACACACAAACCAGCATACAGAGGCACTGCAGTTTAAATAGGCTTTTACTTTCGTGGAAATAGAAGTATCAGAGTCCATCAAACAGTCCAAGTCATACACGGATAAGACAGTCAGTCATCAATGTCTTTCAGTAAAGGGATAATCCAAATAACATAGTCCAGTATCATATAATCAGTTCGGTACTCAAAGTTTGCTAACAGTTGCAAAACTTACAATAGCTCACGGCACTTCCAGCTTCCAAAAACACTCAGATCAGATCAGCCCAGCATCTAACGAACAGAGAGCTAACAGTCGTTCTGGCTCCCTCTTATGGCTGATTGAGGAAAACAGCAACCAATCACATTTTACAGTATGCTTTAAAGAAACAGGTACAACATTGTTACATGATTTATATATTGCCAACCCAACCATTAGATTATATTCCTAACAATGGCCCACTGCAACTCTCTGGAAAATAGGCTGAAAAACAGTCTCCAATGCCCATCCTGACTCTGGGTGAATACCTTCCTTCAAGCTGTTTTTTTAATAGCTTAGGAGAAATTTCCGGACAGTTAGAACAATTAATCAGTGGAACAACTTGCTTCCAGAAGTTGTGAGTGCGCCAACACTGGAAGTTTTTAAGAAGAGATTGGGCAACCATTTGTTTGAAATGGCATAGGGCAGGGGTGTAAAACTGGATTTGTTCGAGGGCCAGATCAGCATTGTAGTTCTCCGCCATGGGCTGCCTTGGGGGGGGGGATCCGACAGACACCTCCTGCAGTCCCCTCCCCCACCCCATGTCCAGTTTTGGCTACCAGAGGCACTGCAGTCTGTGTTATTTCCAGGCCGGCCCAGCGGGTCAGATTTTAGCACCCCACGGGCAGGATCCAGCCTATGGGCCTTGAGTTTGACACCCCTGTTATAGGGTCTCCTGCTTGAGCAGGAGGTTGGACTAGGAGACCTCTGTTATTCTGTAAGCTTCAGCAACAAGAGAAGAGCCTGCGCTGAGAGGAAATTGTGAAGTTAGATTGTACACCAATAATAACAGAAGTATAACAGAACAGCAAGTCTTTTCAAAGGAGCTCTAGATCTGAAAAGACCTGGTTGTTAGAATGTGGGGCCAGTATGTTTGATTGCAAGACAATATTTAGTTCATAGATGTAAAACTGGGCCTTGGTTGTGCCAGTAATATACTAACCAAAATGTGCCAAAATTCTACATTACTGCCCTTACTATTAGCAGGGGGCAATATTTGTGGCACAAGTACAGCTAAGACTGGTAACAATCCATACAGTCTCATCTTATGAAAATGCATTATGTGAAAACTTTATATGATCAAAACTATGATAGGCAGTAGAAGTCAATATTTAGCGGCCCTTGTAATGCTAAGCCTAACAAATGGAAAACAGCTATGTACAATGTAATAGCAAATGATACAGCCCATGAATGAATGTAATGAAATAAAAATAATAGATATGAAGAGAAAGAATGGAAAATAGGAATAAAGTGGAACAGATTGAATAAAGGTGGTCTGATCTAGGAGAATGGAGTTGATGAATACAGACACAAAAATGAAGTTGTAGTCTAATTATGAATGAAAGGGGTAAATTTTATATCAGTAGATATGGATTAGTGTCATTTAGTTGCTGTGAAATTGTATAAATGTTTAGGGTTGTGTAAGTGCATATTCTTGTGCCAGGGAATGGTGGTAATTGACTGACTTGAGTTATGATTTGGTGGACATTATGTAACAGATGCGATGGAGGGGAGCAGAATTATTCTGTTAAATGACAGAAACCACATGGATAGTTGCGGGCAAGGCAAGGTAATGCAGAAAAAAATGCACCATTTGAATACAAATAGAATAAAAATGATGAGTATTTTTCAAGTATCTGTGTAGAAAAAGATTTGTTTTTGAATATGTGGTTTAAGTTTTAGTCTATTCATGAATACATGCAACAAAGAGATGAAAGTAGATATAAACTGCTAATTTATTTGCTAGTTCATGATGAAATTTTGAGATAATTTGTGAAGAATAAAATGATGATCAAATATTTTAAAAATGGGTCAGACCATTGATTGATAATGTCAAGACTGGACATAGACACAAAGGGAGAAATGAAAGAAATTCATAGAAGAATGAATGAAAGTAGAATAACTTTAGAAAAAGAAAGTACAAATCCTGTGTGGAAAAACATGTTAGATAGATCAATATCACAACAAAATGAATGGAATGTGGAAGCAAGGAAAAAGTTGTGGAAGATACTTGGAACTAAGTGAATGGAATTATTGAGTGTTATTGAAGTAACTGGAATGGGTAGCATGAAAAACAGTATTGAAGGGGGAATGAAGTAAAAGTTGCCATGGATAAGAAAAAGTGAACATAAGAGAATGATTACCGCTGAAACTAAGGATGAGTGAAAAATATTAGACAACGTCTATTGGGAGAAAAACAGTAGGAAAGAAAGCAAGTGATGGTGAAAAGTAAAAAAAAAGTGTGTTTCCACAAGATGAGTGGAATGGGTGTTTTAGAGATTTGTATGTGAATGATAACAATATGCTGAAGAGTGCAATTGAAATAAATTCTAAGAAAGAAGAAATACCAAGAAGAAAGTAAGGAAAAGGTAGCCTTATAGGTGGTGAGAATGTTGAAAACTGGTAAAGTTGCAGAAGTGGAAGATCTAACTGAAGAAAATGTTAAGATATGGTTGATAAGGTTTTGCAGATTAATTATTGGAAAAATACTGTAACCATTGCTCAAAACAAAAGGAAAGTTAGTAAGAGGGCATGACAAAACAACATATAAATGTGTCTGGGAAATTGTTGGAAAAAATCTGTTTGAGAAGCTATGAGAGGAGATGGTAACTAAACTTTCATCTTCCTGACTGGAAGAGCTGTGCAGAATACTGTAAATGTTTGCTTTTCAGCAGAACATTAATAAATGCATGACCACGAGAAAATGATATTATACACTTTTTGATTTATAGAAGCAAATGATAGATTAGGTGTCCAGATGATGTCTAATACAAATTTGTAGTCATACACACACACACACACACACACACACACACACATACAAATAAAAGGCCCGCGATGGCTTAGTGGCTAAGACACAGAATTTGTCGATCAGAAAGGTCGGCAGTTCGCCGGTTCGAATCCCTAGCGCTGCGAAACAGAGTGAGCTCCCGTTACTTGACCCAGCTTCTGCCAACCTAGCAGTTCGAAAGCATGTAAAAATGCAAGTAGAAAAATAGGGACCACCTTTGGTGGGACGGTAACAGCTTTCTTTGGGCTTTTGGCATTTAGTCATGCCAGCCACATGATCACGGAGATGTCTTCAGACAGCGCTGGCTCTTCGGCTTTGAAACAGAGTTGAGCATTGCCCCCTAGAGTCAGGAACGACTAGCATATATGTCCGAGCGGAACCTTTACCTTTACTTACTTACTTACATACATACATACATACATACATACATACATACATACATACATACATAATATTCAAACTTATAGCAGTCCTTATAGCAGTCATCATTTAGGAAGAAAAACCACAAGATAGTCAGGAAATGGGCGTGTCATGAGGTAAATCTAAAACAGTACACAGAACACACAGAAGAAAAAAGGCAGGGGAAAGGGAAATACCCCCTTATACTTACAGCAACCAATCATAGTGCAGATTGTCTCATGCATAAGTCAGCACTTTCTAACTAATCAACTACAACTGTGTGTTCTGGCCTATTGTATATTTTACTGTTCCAGCTACTAAATTCAATATACTCATTGTAGGTTTGAGTAAGCTTTCAAGTAAAAGCTTCCTATTACATTGTGTTGTAAATATTGCACACCTATTTTTTCTCATCCCCCCCCCCAACAGTATGACTTTTTTCTTGATGTTGCATCGAAACAACATTACTAACAGATAAAAAGCATGATTGCACATGTACATATTGATTGATTGAAACTTTTGATCCCATCTTTCTGTCAAACAACGGTCATGACAATAAACGATAATAATAAAAATAAGGCAAATAAATTGGATGATATTCTCTTGTTTCTGCAATTAAAATACCTTGTAAAGTTGTTATTTCGCAAGAGACATTTTCATTGCTGTTTGATCCTCATGCAATGTACTGTATCTTTTTTTTGTCTTTGTGCATGCAGATTTGTATGTCCGTTTTTAAAAAAATATCTCTGTTGCTTCCTCCTTATTTATCTGTGATGTTGACAATTTTCTTTGTAATCATAATCCACAAACAGCAGTCCCATTTCTGTTCTTGTGTCCCAGATTGAACAGTGTAGCATGAGAGCAGAGGCTGAAAGCATGGGGGCTGGGTGGGGGGGGGGGAAGGGGGGAGAAGGGAAGAGAGCCACTTCATTTACTCAGTCCCCCAAATGATGTGTTGCGGGAATACAACTGTGCAACTTCTTTCTTTCTCTCTTCTTCCCCCAACTAGCACTGAAGGCCGCCGAGAGAAGAAAGCTGACTCAGGGAAAGGTGTGGATCGTGAGACTTGTCTGTGACTTGCTCTTCAGTGTGTTTGTTTAAAAAAACAAACAAACAAGAGAAATGCAGGAGTGCCGCAATCATTAATGTTCCAGGTTTGATTGCCCCCTTGTACATCTTGTGCATCATCTCACAGTAGCACTGGTATAATGTAAGTGGTGCAGTATGTGCTTCAGTTCACTGTCTGCTCTTTGGTTCCGGCCGAAGCAATGCAGAAAATGGGGTTAGCCAATGAAACCATGTTGGGATTCCACAGTTGAAACCCTTGGGATATTTGAACCAGTGTTTCCATTCTAATCTCTCTCTGAAGAGGTGGACATATTTTCCTACTTTGCCTATGTGACTTATTTTCATAGCTTTTCCATACTAGAACAAACAAACAAAAAACCAACTGGAAATAATCTTTATTCAGATGAATAAAGGATTCAATTATTGAATCCATATTCTTACAATCGAAGAATTGTATAGTTTGGGGCCAACTGTTTCAGAAATCTAAAAGTAACAAAGGAAAATTCATTTTAGAGCTATTTTTCAATAATGAGTGCTTTAATCCTCCAAACTCATAACATTTTAAGGAAGTTACAACCCCCCCCCCCCAAGTTTAAAATCATGGCTTGTATGTGTGGGTGTACGATTGTATGTATGTGTGTGTGATTTAAAGGATGAGACCTATATTTGTGCAATTTCCTTGATTTAATACTGGATATTTAATATTTAAATTTATATATAACTGGAAAAATAAAACAATATAATATATAAAGATATATAGAATATAGTTAACATTCTCTCATCTTGTTTGAGGAAAAAAGCCACATCCATCGATGTGCACTATCCGTACAATATTTGTTGTGAATGCAAGCTGTTACTATTGTATCTTATACTGTACTGTACTAAATGTTGCAGTGGTAAGTCCAACAGCTGCATTGTGGAGATAAATAATTCTTATTTTTTTCCCTAACTTTCTGGATTATAATCCTTGATGGAAATGATCAGTAAAAATGATCCAGGGTAATCAATAGGGCAATTGCTTCTCATCAAGTGCATGCTTCCAGGCACAATCCATCCATAGTTAAATTTTTAAGACCTATTGATTTCAGGCTAATTGTTCAAGCATGCACTTTTTAAAAAAATACCAATGGGACCAAGGTGTGATTTGATTGTAATTTCATTTATTTCCCTTTGCTAATTAAGTTTGAAGTCAGGATCCCAATCTGAAATAAAAGTGTTGGCATTTATGGGCATGGCTGTTACTGATCAGGTCTCCGTTCTGCACAAATGTATGTTCAGTCTTTCTTAATAGTTTCATGTATTTGGAATCCACACTCTTTCTGTAGAAGCCATATAATATTATTACTGTCTTGAATTTTATGATAGCCAAGCTACATCTTTTCACCCCAGAAAACAACTTCAAAGAGGGTCCATTGTCAAGCAGGTTGCATGTGCTGGACAGCTCCCCATTCTTGGCCATTTTCGGCTGCGGTCAAATACAGCCATGCCAAGTAACAGACTCATAGTTTTAGTAGGGTGCCTGACCACAATTCTTTCAGGGCACTCTCACCATAATAATTATCCCCATGGCCAAAGCCATTGGTTGCTCATTTGGAATGGGCATAAGAAACCTATGGCTGCATATTCGTGAAGGAAGCTACAAGACTCTGTGTGTGTGTGTGTGTGTGTGTGTGTGTGTGTGTGTGCGCGCGCGCATGCTTCGGTCTAGCTGGTTGGCCAATCTGCTGCAGAGAATGGTCACAAGGTATGAAGGCAGATGGGAGAAGGGGAATGTCCCAAGCACCTGTGAGAATGAATGCATTGTGAGTAAAATAAAAGGGCAATATAAAAAACATTTTAAATTTTAAAAATGGTTTTGCTTTCTTTGGGGGAGGGGAGGACATTAATAAACAATTAATCAGATCTTACAAGCTCACCAATGGTTTCAAGAATCAGGAAAATATACCTATGGGATTTCAACATACAGGCTTTTTCAAGTTCCAAGTTGCCCTTACTATGGGAAGAATCCTCAGCTGAGATCTGCTGCCAGGTATGGCAACAGCCTGATCAGTAGGACTTGGTAGCTAGAAGAGAATAAGGAGGCAGAATCAGTGATAGGAACCAGCCCTGATTCTTGTTTGCTAGTCAGGGACCTGGAAAAGTTGCAGTTGTTGAACTGACTTCTCCGTTGAAGTGTTTGAGTGGGTGCCATACACGAAGTTAGGTCTGTGTATAAGAAACACTAGGAAAACTTTAGATGACGCATTTGTGCCTGTTTCTCTCCAAAGGATCATGAACTTCAAAGCATATACAGTACATGTTGACAGGAACATAGGACCAAAGAATAGGGATTTTCCAGAACAGAAAAAAGGCATAGTTCTTTTTACAATTTGGAACCTTTTAGCATATCTTTTAAACACAGTTTGCTTATAGAAGGCTTCCTCCTTTTCCCCCACTCCATTAGATCCACCCAGTGGGTCCAAGCAGCAGCCATTTAGATTCTGGTCTTTCCTGTAGAACAGGAGTAGGGAACTGTGGCCCCTTTATGGCTTGTGGACTTCAACTCCCAGAATTCCTGAGCATGGCTGGTTCAGGAATTCTGGGAATTGCCCATAAGTCATAAGGGGGCCATAATTCCCCACCTTTGTGTGGAGCATCTGCTATGGTTGTAGTCAAATGCATCCACCAGCTTCAGATTTTTTTCACCCTGTTCAAGTAGGAAATATGGAAAACCAAGATTAAGGAGCCAAGGCCTTGCCATAGACACGTTCTCTTCTATCATCAGTTAAAAGAGAATGTATTCTTGCCTTTTGCAAGAAAGTTGTAGCCTTAAGAGCCATGTGTGTGTGTGTGTGTCTGTGTCTGTGTCTGTGTCTGTGTGTGATTGACAGCATCCGCTCAATTGCAGGAGCTTGGGAATGGCTGCTTTGAGAAATGGGCCTCATCCATCTGCACAGGCTACTCTTTCTTCAGTGATAGCGGGGTAAGAGTCTAGGCTACCCAATTCCATATGCCTTGTGCTTTGAACACAGTATCACACCAGCTGCTTTTGTGCCAAAAGTAGGCAAAATTAGATTTACATAATGAAAAGCATTGCTTCTGAAGTTATTTTTGATGCCCAGTATTAGCAGGCTCTCAGTGTTGTCTAAATAACCTCAAATTCATGTTATGCAAATGATAGATTCAAAGGAAAAAAAACACACATGGACTAAAATGTATGGATACATCTAGATAAAAGTATGACTCTGATAAGATTAAAATGCTTTGTCATTGTGTACTGGATGATCCCTTGTAACATTCCAAATGAGTCTCTTAATAGCCATGCAATGTAGAGTGGTCCATGAAGAGAGACTGCTGGTATTTTTTTATGCTAATGTGCAGAACAATCTACTCAGCTTTCTGGACACTAAAAATTCATGGACTGAATTATTCTGCAGTATTGCTATTCAGGATTTTGGAGGGCTCTTTTTTAAAATAGATATCCTGTTTTTGTGTAAGTATCAATCCCAACATTTTCAAATCACAATAAGAGAGTAAAATGCAACTGGCAATACTATATTTACTTTTGATTTCCCATTTCCAGGTCAAATTGCTTAATTTCTTGGATGTAATTTATTAAAAAGTTTTAAGTGTACATGTGAATAGAGTGTTGTTTTTTCATGATTCAAGAAATGTTATCCAGAAATAAATATTTATCCTAACTGTTCTTCCTGTTTATATTTTAACATGCCTATGTTTATTGCTTATGATGCAGACAAAGTACATTGTCATTAATCTTTTGTGGCACGACATAACCGCGGTAGACTAAAGCGCGCCGACAACACCGCGGCGCTAAAACCGCGATGTCAAAAGCGCGCCCACAACAGCGCGCCAACAGAAGCGCGATTTAACTTAAGGTAAGGTTTAGGGTTAGGTTTTGGGTTAGGTTTAGGGTTAGGTTTAGGGTAGGTTTAGGGTAGGTTTAGCGTTAGGTTTAGGTTTAGGTTTAGGGTTATTTTTAGGGTTATGTTACAGCGCACTTCTGTTAGCGCGCTGTTGTCGGCGCGCTGTTGTCGCGCGGTTTTGACGGTGCGGTTTTGTCACCGCGCTTTAGTCACACGCGCTTTAGTCTACCGTGGTTTTGTGGTGGAACCTAATATTTTACACAAACACAAATAAGATCTTATACAAGGATTTATCCAACATTCATAGCTAATCAGCACTCTCCCCTTTGACCATTGCAGCAGTGAGCTGGTGGCCAAGGTGGCGCAGTGGTTAAATGCAGCACTGCAGGCTACTGCTAGATCAGCAGTTCAGCGGTTCAAATCTCACCGGCTCAGGGTTGACTCAGCCTTCCATCCTTCCGAGGTGGGTAAAATGAGGACCCAGATTGTTGGGGGCAATATGCTGACACTCTGTAAACCGCTTAGAGAGGCCTGAAAGGCCTATGAAGCGGTATATAAGTCTACTGCTATTGCTACTGCTATTGGTGCTAGCTAGTCCTGCTCTCAGGCCTTTCTCATAGTAAACATGCAAACTTTAGATACTGCAGTTCTCTGCATCAAGAGCCAAACATTAAAATTCATTATTCTAATGAATTTTAATCAATCCTAAGAGATACATTGTGCTATTTCATATCTAAATCAATACATGAATGCTTTTAACAGCATCTATCAGACTTTAGCTAATCTCCAAAAAGCTAATCAAAGTTAGACTAGATGAGTCATTGGATGGGACGCTACCAAGAAATTTAAACAAAATTGAGGAGACAATGGCAACCCACTTACATCTTGTTGCCAAGAAAGCTACATTAATATATCTATGAAGCCACCAGAAGTTGAGTTCAAGTTGGAGAGTTTATTTGCTAAGAGTATCATTAACCATCAATAGATTGATGAATTCTACACATTTGCACCGATAAGGAATTACAGCATATTTTTGATTCTGTTTGCAACCCACTCTAGGATTCCTTTTAGAAAATGTTAAGATCCATGTATATTACACCTAAATTAGGGATGAGTAATCCTTAACAGGAAGGAGTGCGGACAGAGTAAAGTTCGGGTTAAGACGTCTCCGTTACCCCTCATGTATGTACTTATCATTCGGAGATGGTTGCATGGCTGTTGCATTAGCACTTCTATAAATGTTAATGTCATTTGAAGGTGCCTTGCCTTCCACCTGCCACCCAAGAGGAAGTTGAATCAATTAAATCAGCATGCAGCACTTGCATATCCACACAAAGCATAGTTCAGATTTGGGAGGTATTGTTCTGACTTAGGCTCCCCAAAAGCATGAAGCAAACTCCTTGTCCTGACAAAAATCCCTTTAATTAATTTTCTGTGAATTCTGCTCATTCACATCCAGAAAGTCTTTCAAGGGAGGATTTACAGTCACAGACCTTATCTGGCTTGGACAGATGAGACGCCGACATCTGCAAAGCTTGGCAAGGAGTCTCAGAAACTCAGAAACCAATTAAGCGAACTAATTGTCTCCTGCAAACTCCACTCCCCTTTTGCTCTTTTATTTCCTCTGGGAGGGGCCATTCATCATCCACCTGTCATCTTACTCCCAAGTCGCCCTCTGTTCTTTAGCTGTTCCCTTTGTCTGGCAACTCTGCGCATACACGCACTGGGAACATGCTCCAGCTATTCATCTGCCTCACTGATGTCTGACTCTGAAGGCAGCTGATATACTGGCATACTGCTCTGGCCCCCTCTCTGCCTCCGACACAGAACCTCATCAGAGCCTTCCCCAGAATCCAGGACTGGCCCATGCCATGTTCCTCCCCAACCTCCTCACTGTCCGAATCTGCTGCCAACCCCGCTGGCCGCTGGCAGGCCACAACAGGTATACACATCATCCTGTTTGCAATCATCTGTAATGCATGCTTATCCATCAACCCCTTCTCAGCATCGGTATGTGTTGATGCCTCCATGTAGTTGCAGACAAGTCTAAATCAAGCATTAAGAGGAATGGGGGAGTTAAATGTCTTTTGAGTTCCTATGTCTTCCCCACCCAAAATTGGAAACAAGAAACTAGGCTTCCAGGGTTTACCAATCATGATCAGAACAGGCTTTAAGGGACATATGTGGCCCTTGGGATGTAGATTGTCCCTCCTGTTCTACACAATTACAAGTATGTAGAACTGCAGATTCATATATGCAGACACTTGAGAAAAACCAATGTGAACCCATTGGGACTAATTCCTTACACAGGTATTGGTGTTATTCTTGATAGAACTAAATCCAGTCTTTTTTTTGCAAGTCTACAATTCCATTTATGTAAGAGCAAATTACATATGTATTTGATGGACTTCATGAATGATTGCCTGTTTTATTTTAAAATTCAGGCATCTGTAGATTTTAAGCAGAGCTAGCAGGAGGCATTTGAGAAGTAACAATATAGGACTGCTTCCTGGTGCAGAAACATACGGATTTTGACACTTTATATCTGCTTTATTTAACAAGCTTCCTGCACAACTTTCACTTCAAAGAAATCAGAATACATTTTCTTTCTTTGCTGAATTTAAAATCTTTATGACATGTATTTCAAAATGATTTTTGTTCTCCACATAGCTCTCCCTTCCCTTGTCTACTTTGAATTCACACCTAATGTCACTGACAACTCACCATGCCAGAAAAAGTAAGATTTGACACCGACTTACTGAATATAAAATACTCAACAAACTTTGTTACATGATACTAATAGGAACTGTCGCAATTATGAAAAGCTGCTAATATTCACTAAATTAATTTTTCCACTCATTAAAGAGACTCGAAGTACAATCCTATTAACTCCGCTTTTCCCAACCTGGATGCCCTTCAAATGATCTTCACCTCTCGGAAAGGGAGGGAAGCACAATTAATAAAAGCATAATTAAAAGCAAATTAAAATAACATAAAATCATGATCAATTACACTGAAACACTACGACTTGATGTTTTTTATGAAAATGTAAAAGATGCAGGCCAGAGAATTTCCCAAAGTTTAGGACCAACATTGGACTCAAAATTGTTGCAACATTTGTGGCTGAGGCTAACAAATAAGGGCCTAATCACACGTTTTAGTCTTTGGTAGTAGAAAATGATTTTATTGCATTACAGATAAAATACCAATATTTGCAAGGCAATCTATTTTAACAATCTCCACAGATTCCTTTTTAACCATAGTGACATTCATCCAACATGAATTTCATGCATAGAAAAGTTCTCAAACCATGTTTTGCTTCTCATTCTCATAAATTATATTACTCACCATAACAGAGGAACTAGACTTTTATTGCTGTCTTCATGGTTCCTATGTATGATGGGTACATATAATTATATCACATAGAGAACCAAACATGTATCACGGGTCTTAAATATGATATTAATCCAAATGAGGTATGATTAATACAGAGACTAAATATCTAATGGCTCAGATGTCTGCAATCTGGTTCCAATTGGCAATCTACTTCCAATTCCTGTGCTAATTCTCACCCTGTGGCATCTAATCTCACTCCTCATTCTGTGGAAACCATGGGTGTCTTCTAGCAATTGTTTATGAATATGCATTTCAGGCAGATTAGATATTCACAATCACTCTCACCCACTCTGGAACCCACTGCAAACAGAATCACTGGAAATGCTGCCTATGTGTGGGCCGATCCTACAGGAAAAACAATTTCCACTGTACTGCATACACACACACGTTGGAGATGGGAAACGTGAGATCATCTGGTATAGCAAGCATATAGAAAGCAGAAGGGAGAGAACTGGCTGCTTGCTGGCTCCAACAGCCTTCATAAAATTCCTTTTATTACACAGAGGTAACACCTGTTGCTCCCCCCCCCCCAAGTGTCCTGCCATTCTCAAGGTAGAAGCCTGACATCCTTCACTGGAACTGATTCATGGAAGCCCTTGGTGAGCCCAACGGGAACAATTCAAGTAGCTGGGTTTTTCAT